>NC_056730.1:1092869771-1093187271 GCF_019279795.1 Protopterus annectens | reverse complement strand
ATACTAAAAGGCACAAGACTAAGTCATTGCTTAGCCCTGAGGAACTGAAAATCGGGTAAAATTCAGCCCACCATGTCTAGGGTTGTAAGGGCTATAGAGCCATTAGCCTAGTAGTCTCCTATGAATCTTATGAACCTATTAACCACAAACTCCCTTGCCCTTAACCAGTTAGTTGTCCATCTGGCAATATAGGGGTCAATGTTAAGGTCACATATGACATCCAATGTATCTTTATGAGGTACTGAATCAATTGAAGTTGGCATGGGGAAAGTTCATACCTATCCTGAGGAAAGGGATGCAGAGAATGTTGAGGGTTATCAGGATCCCTCAGTGGAAGGGTAATGAATGCGAATCCAGCCTAGGAGTGACTGTTTGTCTCATCAAGCTGCTATCTGGTGATAACCTTCATTACAGATGTATAGAAGCATGTACCCGCGTGAGTATGTGGTGATCCAGGCGGTGTGTCTTCACACCCAGTGGATTGATTTAGCCACTAAAATGTACCTTCTTTGTCATGTGGTGAAGGTATATGTCACCTCCATAGCTGTCTATATCATGGTCCTTCTAGAGGCATATACCAAGTGCAGGATAAATGGACAGGCTCAACTCCAATATGAGAAGGCTTGGCAGTTGAAAAGATGTAAAAAGCATACATAATATAATGCTTAGATTGCATAACTGTGGACAAAGAAGAGTCAATGTATTTTTCTTAAAAAAGTATAAACTATCCTATTTCCCACATTGTTAGGCAACCCCAGAGTTAGGAAATACAAGTAGCTGGGAGTGTATGTACACAGCCCCCTAAATAACAGAGCAGTAGGGCAAACCTGGTTGTAAAAGAAAATGTGTATTTTTGCCTTTTGATTGTATATTTTGGCACATTATCATATTTCACTAAGTTTTATTATGATATGTTTTGAAGAAATCACTGTATTTACATAATGTGTTGTCAATGATTGTGAGGGAGTTAAGTGATGATCCCTCAAAAATATTGGGTAGATGATTTTATTAATATTTCTTGAATTTATAATTCTAAGTATTTTTCCATTCCACATAAGCTTCTCACCACCAGTATTTTGTCTGTCCCAGTCAAGACATGACAGTGTTCTTCAGGTTACATTCAAGCCCTGATTCTTGTTTGGAATTGCTTAAACTGGGTGAATACTCCACTGAACATGTCATATCTTACTCTTCTTCAAAAAAGTACTCAGTTATCTATAAACAAAAGGAAAAGATAGTTTTTCTTTCCTTCCCCTCTCTATTCTTCATCCATTAGAAACCCTCAGACTCTCTCTCTCTCTCTCTATAAATTAGCCATGTGAAAGTGAACACTTGCTTTGTCCTACTTCTGTTTTGGTTATAATTCCCAGAATGACTTAAATTTCTAATTCTGGCAAATTATGGAGAACCATCTGGCAAGTTATGGAGAAATTTTCTTTGTATACCCTGAGCCCCTCTCCAAACTTCATTTATGCCATTATAGAATTTAAGATTTTTCTTGTGCACAAAAAAAAGACCCTTAGGCTTTACTTGAATTTTTCCCTTTATCTATAAACTTTACTTGAATTCTTTCCCTTTATTTGTAAACACCTGCATCAGTTCTATGTTATCCAATCAGTATCTTCACTTAATAAAAACACGCTGTCCTTTTCAAACTGTGTTATCCACTGTTCAGTCTTATCCATGAATCCCTTGCCAAAATCTTGATCCCAGTGTTTTTTTAAGCAATTTGTCTTATGAGACCCTATATCCATTACCTTATTCTCCTTTTTGAAAGACTAGTATCAGTGCATGCCTCACTGAATAGAGCAACTTCAGAAATATTGTATGGATATGCAAATCACATCAAGATTTCATATGTTGTCTTATATAATTAAATGGAAAAAGCATACAAACCTACAGCTTTTTCATCTCATGTGGCAGTCAGTTAATATTCCTTACTGATTATAATTATCATGCTTGACCCTCACATCCCCACATTTCAACTAACTTCTATACAAGTCACTCTCTGCAGTCTTCCTCCACACATTGCATACCTCAAGATTGCACTGAAACATGTCAGCAAGAAACTTATGCACATTATTCGAACATGAACATGTAGACCAGAGTACAGAGTTAGGGTCACTACAGATACCAAAGGAAACCACAAATCTTTCTTCAATTATGTCAGGAAATTAACAAATTATGTCCAATAAAGCTGTGACCACATGCATAATGGCATCACACAATCTGACCTCAAGGATACAGCCAATGGGAGCAGAAAAATGTAGTGCTAACCTAACTAATCCCACCTACCCACACTGTTGCCCACTCTACCTCTGAAATCACATGGCAGAAGTCTGACTCCTCACCATACTCTAAAAATAATACTTCTGTTAGACCAGATAACATACCAGGCTGCATCTTCATTAGTGCCATGTATGTGCTATCTGTTCAACCTCAGCCTGTCCATAAGGTTTGTGCTTCATACATTTAGATCAGCCAATGTGACTCCCCTACACAAGGGTGGTCCTTCTATAGGCAATTAAAACCCCATCAGCTTCACCAGCCTTATATGCAAAGCCAATTGAATATATCATAGCAGAACTCATTTCTGCAGACAGAGTGGCTATCCAATATTTCCCCAGTTGGGAAAGTTGCTGGAACCCATCTGAACACAAACTTTTAACTTGTGGGGTACCACAGAAATCAGTTCTGGGCCCTCAACTGTTTGGCATTTATTTTTCAGACATCCAAACCACTATCCCAGAAGACTGGTAGATCATATTTGCTGATAACTACAAGCTGGGGCTGTTATATGCTCATTCTCTTATTCTAAAGTGATCCAAAGACAGGAATATGCAAATACCTGGTGTACTGAAAATGGTGTAATATAATAAGCTGAGATGTGCAGCACAGTATTGTTCAGCAGAAAAGCTGAAATCACCTCATATGTTTTAAGTAATACTCCTTCTCAAACAAATGCAGTCATAACAGACTCGGGTATTGATGTGGATAGCACTGTCTCATTCAAACATTAACAGTAATGACATTTTTCTGTTGGTCCCAACTAATGTCCAAGATAATGTGCCGGATTCATGAAGGCTTGCAAGGAGTCTAAGAGTAGAGTAAGACTCCATGCAGCCAACATGTCTGCCGAGCGATCCAGGAACAGCCGGCAGGGGCGTGCAAGAGAGTTTAAAACTCTTACACGGACAGGGCTAGGTTATGCAAATTACCTCATTTGCTGCTGAAAGTTATGCAAATGAGGTAAATTTGCGATCCAGGAAACCCTAACCTGTCCGAGTAAGAGTAGTGTTATTTGCAGAAATGTACTCCATTGTCAACTGCAAATAGCAAAATGGAGCCGTGACAGCTCCAAATAAATGATGCATCCAGTTGAGGAAGCATGCCAATGGCCAAATATACGACCATTGGCAATTCTACCCGTTGCAAAAAAAAAATAATACATTTTTTTCACCTTGATCTCCAAAGTTTAAGCGTAGCGCAGCATCGCGCAAAAGTGCTGCACTGTAAAAAAAAAAAAAAATAAAAGCCAAAAATAGGCATTTTATAATAAATATACATCTGCCATGCAAGTGAATGGTAGGCTGAAGACAACATGGCTACTGAGTAGAGGTTGCTAAGGGGGGAAGCTCAGACTAAGAGATGTAACCAAGCATTAGTAGGCAATCCTACGCAAATGAGGGTAAGGATAGTGAATCCCAATTTCACATGGCATATGAGCAAAGTCCGTGGTGTGTAAGAGTAGGATAAGGGGAGTATCAGAGTAGAAGATAGGTGACATCATGAGGGGGTATGTATGAAAGAATGTAAGCTCACTGGAGCAGAGTGGCATGTGTTTGCTGTCAGTTACCCATCACTGGAAGAGGCATGTCAACAGGTATCCTAGCTAAAGGCAAGAAATTGAAGGTGTATGCCGTGGATAACACTAAAATTTCTTGTAGAAGTGCCTGCAACATGTATGTGCACGTGTGCGCGCCTGTAAAACCGAGTAAGACTGTGTGTGCGCGTGTGAGCCTGTGTGTGCGCGTTTAAGCTGGAGTAAGCAAGTGTAAGGTTGTTGAAACCTGTGTAAGTGCGTTTGCACCTGTGTGCACGTGTTTAAGCTGGAGTCAGCAAGTGTTAGGCCATGTAAGCATGTGTGTGCACGTGTGAGCTGGTGTGCGCGTGTTTGCGCTTGTTTGCACGGCGCTGCTCCCTGTGGAAACAGAAAGGGAAAAGGAAGCACAACAAATAGTAGGAAGTTAACCAAGGAGAACTAGCAGAGCTAGCAGGTGAAAACAATTAGAATCAGCCAATTTCACAAGCAGTACACTAGCCCAGCCCAGCACTTAAAACTCTGCAAACAACTTTCCACTATGTTTTTCTCAGAGACACTGCAACACTGCAGTAAGCTAATAGAAGTGAAAACTGAAAAAGCTTTACTGAGACAAAGAAATGTTAGGCACTGCCATTGCTGTTATAAGGCAACATATGCAACATGCTGAGGGTGGTGACAATGTGAATGCTGCTGAGCAACCGACAGTGAGGAGACAGAGAAGAGTGTACAGGCCCAGGGTAACCTACCAGGGGCTACATGAGCTGGAGATAGTGGAATGCTATAGAGTGGACAGAGACCTCATGCAGCAAATTGTTGAGCTGTGCAGGCCATGCCTCACACACAGAACCAACAGAGGGGAACCCATCCCACTGGAAACCAAGGTATTTGTTGGCCTACGTATACTAGCAACAGGTACCTTCCAGTGACCAACTGGTGATATGATGAGGATTTCACAGGCATCAGCATCCAGGGTACTGCACCAGTTCCTGAATGTCATGTCAGCACATGTCGGTGATCATGTATATTTCCCCAATTCCCGTGAGGTATTGGTCAGCAATATGCATCTTTTCCAGCAAATAGCGGAATACCCTGAGGTAGTGGGTGCAATAGACTGCACGCACATACGCATCAAAGCACCAGCCGGTGAGTGGGGTAGGTTCTACTTTAACCGCAAGGCTTTCCCTTCCATCAACTGCCAGGTCGTGTGTGATGCCCAGGGCATAATAATGAATGTGTGTGCTGGCTGCCCTGGAAGCTACCATTATTCCCATATCTGGCATCTGACACAGCTGTACCAGACATTTGCCAATGGGGACATCCCTCATGGTCACCTAGTGGGGGATGCTCGATATGCACTGGAGCCATGGCTGATGACACCCATCAGAAATGCACACACACCTGAACAGGAATGCCATAATGAGGCACACGCACAAACATGAAATGTAATTGAGCGTGTGTTTGGGCTGCTCAAGTCACAGTTCCAGTGCCTGGACACATCTGGTGGAGCCTTGCAGTACTCACCAACTACATGTACCCAAACAGTCATGGTATGTACTATACTACATAATATGATCCTGCAAAAACAGCTGCAGCAGGAGCAGCATAGGGCCAGGCCAAACAGCCCCCCACCATTGCCAAGGCCATCACAGGCAGAGCTTGACTTGGAGGAGGAACAACCTGAGCCTGCCCCAGTAAGCAGAAGGAGGAGTGCCCAGTATGCTTTGGCCTTGGCAAAGAGGCAACGCATAGCATATACACTGGCTCAGTAGGAACCCTGGAAATGATACCTCTCTCCGACTCGCACATATAGTAAAAGGGATGCCTAACTTGACATTACCTGTTTTCAAACATGTATAGGGAGTGTAATATGTGCATCCGACATAGGCATCCCTGCAGCACCACCTGAGGCATTATTACCATGTTTTAAGCAATATAAAGCAGTGCTAAACAGCTTTTACCACTATTTAGTATATGTAAACAAAATTGCACACACTAAGTAGCACAACCTTGGGCAATGTTGAGCAATATTGGGCAGCGTTCAGCAATATTGGCTAACATTGAGCAATGTTGGGCAAGTGTGGTCAGAGTTGGGCATAGTTGAGCAAAAGTAGGTAAACATGGTCATATTTGCTTTACTGTTCCTTAAGCAGTCTGGTCTGCCCAGTATGAAAATATGAAGCAGTGACAGTCCTCGAACCCAGGATACTGTGCACTATAGTCACAGTACTGAACCACTAAACCATGACAATATTTCACTGGTCAGCCTGTATGAATAAATGTTGATAAGTCTATACAAAGTGTCCCATGGAAACTCCGCAGGCACAGCATAATCCCTGTAGAGTTATGACACAAAGGTGAGCCCTGCAGTAAAAATACAACTCGATTTACAACACACATATAGTATAAATGTTAATATTGGGCATGTTCACGCATGTCAACAAATGTAGTGGACTTCACACAGCAATACACTGAAAGTTCACACTGGGCATGCTCACACACTTGAATAAATGAGGCAAATGTCAGGCAACAACATACTGAAAGGCCAAACTGGGCATGCTCACACACTTAGGCCATGTCTGAGTACAGCAGTGGGCCACACATATCTGGCAGTTGCATGTGTTAACCCAGGAACCTCTCACAATTCATCAATCCTGACTTGTGCATACAGTGATATGACAACAGACACATATACAATATATTGGAACCCTGTCATAATCAAATATGCACTACAGATACTTAGGTTGTTCATAGAAAGTTGAAAAGCAAAGGAAAAAAACCCCGAAATCAGTATAATCAATTAACAATGTGCACTCCAAACACTATCCAATCCAGGTCATGGAAAGATTATCTGCGGAGTCCATACAGAACCATGACACTTCCTTCAGCTATGTCATAAATAGCAATGTACACTCATATATGTCCTGAGTCAGGGCCAACTGTAAATGGCTGACAATGCCAACATCCTGTCAGACAGGCCCATACATACATACCCACCTCCCACTGACAAAAGGCCCTATCATCATACCAGGAGATATCACATGTAGAATGGGTAAACAGCTCCTTCCAAAGCTGAAAACATGACATCAATTGGATTACATTGTGCCCCTATATGTGTCATAGGTGAACTGCAGAACAAATAGACCCTGCACCTAAACAGTCTGTTGAGCCTCACCCTCTCCACAGGATATGAAACTGTTGAATGGGTTACAGCAGCAACATATGGCACACTACACAAGTGTTGGTGCACAACAGACCATGGGAACTATAGTCTTATAAGCCGATGAAGTCTGATCTGCAAGGCCATGGAGTCCATCATGATTGAAGTCAGAAACAGAGCTATTGGAAGCCTATAAACACACAACCCACCAACTTTGGACTGTTCATGGGCAGATCATGTTTCCCAAACCTGCTAGACTGTTTGCAAGGCAGATACCCAGGACATACATCAATGAAATGAGCTACACACGTCCCGCATACACTTTGAATAGGTCTTTTCCAACATCCCAGACAAATGTCGTATTCACAAAATCAACAACCTGTGCATAAATATGTATTGTCATCGGATGGATTGGCAACTGGGCCACAGACAGATCACACAAGGTAAGAATCATGGAGTCCTGTTCAAGCTGGTAACACCTGCTGTCCCTCATGTCTCAGTCCTGGGATTGCATAAAACTAAGTGCACACACATTACCATGTCTAGTCTGATGATGTCAGCATCCCACAAATATAGCAGTGGAAATGAAAACTCCCATTAAAGTATATAGCGTGTTGTGTTAACGTGTATCTCTCCAGTATCATAACACAGTTAGGTAGGGGTTTCAATCCTTCAATTGCTGAGTGTGTGTGTGTGTGTGTGTGTGTGTGTGTGTGTGTGTGGGGGGGGGTTATGTTTCTGTGTGATTTCCTTTGAGAGTATTGTCCTTTTTGTAGACTAGGCAAACACCTTAAAAGTGTTACATTCCTGTTTGGCAAGTCTGATGATGTCAGCATCCTACAAATATAGCAGTGGAAATGACAACCCCCAGTAAAGCATATAGCGTGTTGTGTTAATGCGTATCTTTCTAGTATCATAACATAGTTAGGTAGGGGTTTGAATCCTGCAATTGCTGAGTGTGTCTGGGTGGGTGTGTATGTTTCTGTGTGATTTCCTTTGAGACTATTGCCATTTTTGGAGACTAGGAAAACACCTTAAAAGTGTTACATTCCTGTTTGGCAAGTCTGATGATGTCAGCATCCTACAGGTATAGCAGTGGAAATGAAACCCCCCAGTAAAGCATATAGCGTGTCATGTTAATGCATATCTCTCTAATATCATAATATAGTTAGGTAGGGGGTTGAATCCTGCAATTTCTGAGTGTGTGTGTGGGTGGGTGTGTATGTTTCTGTGATTTCCTTTGAGAGTATTGCCCTTTTTGGAGACTATGAAAACACCTTAAAAGTGTTACATTCCTGTTTGGCAAATCTGATGATGTCAGCATCCTACAAATATAGCAGTGGAAATGAAAGCTCCCAGTAAAGCATATAGAGCGTCGTGTTAATGCGTATCTCTATAGTATCATAACACACCTAGGTAGAGGTTTGAATCCTGCAATTGTTGAGTCTGTGTGATACTGTTGGTCAATGTGTTGTGTGTTTAGCTTTTACTACTGTATGACATATCAGTATAATAACAGTATGTGCATTGCACACTACAGGTATCTGTGTGGCAAATACATATATGTACATGTGACTTCAATTAGTTCATAGGTGTGAAGCCTGCTTTCTACATGAATACATCTATCTATGACAGATTATGCTGCTGCTTCTCAGATCTTCGGTCACATATGTATGTTTGTGACAAGGCCAGCCACTGTAGTGATCTGTGGTCTAGGTCATCTGTGTCACACACACCCATGACAGTTTCTATAGAATAGTGAGTGAGGGTTCATGCCTTGGGTATATTTCAGACATGTTCAAACACAACAAAGTCTGTCAATAATGGACATTCATTATAGGTGTACAACAACTTTGGGGATATGCATACAGACCCCTTATTGGTTATGTGATACACAGAGGGACTTCACAATACCTATGGAAATGTAAATACCAAAGGAAAGATGACATAACACTTGGTTGTATGTACACATTGGTACACATTCTACATGTTTGGGGCTACTACCGAAGTGGTACTGTCGGGATACTATGTTTAATAAATGTGAATGACTATGCTATATTTGGCTTACAGCTTTACAGCATGGGTTGGACAACAGGTATCTGTCTGTATGATACCCTTGTGGAGGATAAGTGTCTCATCTGGAGAATGCATTGTAGGCCACTGTATGCATTTCCAGATGTGGACGGACATATCCCTAGTGTGTTTTCTTGTACCTAAGAGGGCTATATGCCAAACAGGAGTGGTCCCAGGAATGGGTGGCGGTCAATACCCCTGGTTACTGGTATAGTATAGTACCGGACGGATCCAAATGCTACTGTTTCCTACATCTGTGTGTCAGTTGTCAAGACATCATCTACTGATTAGTTATAGTCAGGCTGTTGAGGTTGTGTACACTACCAGAATGCAAACCAATGACAGTGAGTAACAGTATCACCCACAGCATAGTGTCAAACCATGTCATACACACATGTGTACCCAAGTTAAAACATATGTGTATTAAAATGCATACTGGCCACCAATAGAAACAATGAAGTCTTGACACTGTGTAATACAGGGCATGCCACCCTTCCCATGTGTCCACTATGCACGTACATGCAGACAGTGCACCTCCACCATGTTCACAAATGTACACCTGTAAATCTGTACTGCACACATCACACACATACTGTCCACTCACCAACACATGCTACCAAAACTACACACATCAGCCAAGTGGCACATGGGCGGACAATACATTTTTGGAATTAACACTGTTGTAAACAATACTACATTGATAATCATAGCTTTAATGCATCATGCCTGCTCAGATATACCTACAGGGATATCATTACACTGTAATGTTGACAACATGCTAACATTGCTACACTGCTATAAAGTCACCTTGTGCATCAGCACCATGTTAACCTGTTCCTGCATCAATGTTACAGATGACAGGGGGTGGCACAGTTTCATCATATGCACAGGGTGTGTTGTTGGTTTACCAGAGCCCGACATTGACCCATCCAATCAACATGTATGTGTGTGTGTGTGTGTGTGTGTGTGTGTGTGTGTGTGTGTGTGTGTCTGTGTGAGTGTGTGAGGGACAACAGTACAGCATGGGTCAATGTTGATGTAATGTGTGTGTGTGTATGTGTTAGCCCTAGGTGTTTGGATTATGTGTGTGTCTGCATGCACACAGTTCCACCATGTAGCTGCCATATACAGGTGGTTGTGGGACAGCCACAGACTGTACCTGCCAAGCTGTACAGATCACCGTCTCTGGCCATTGACACAGTACCTGTGCCTGGCAGTGGTGCAATGGACAGTATCGGGTACTAAGCCAGATTGGCTACTATCATCAGAGGCAGAGGGATGTCGAATGGACCCATGTCCCTGCTGGGACTGGCCAGAGCCACGTGCACATGGTCTTCTATGATGGTCTATTGACAGCCCTGCTCCAACATTGCTGGGGCTGGTACTGACACTACGGGAGCGGCTGTAACTTGTGTGTCATCCGCGATGACTGCCAGCCGATGATGTTGTTGGCATACGTCTACGTCAACGTCTCGGCCATCCTGCACTGTCCTGGCACATGGACATGACATTGCGGAAGACATCTAATGTCTCCCCCCAATGTCTATCAATGACCTCGGTGTAGTGACGCACTGCACCGGCAAGGTCACGGATACTGCCATTGATAACGGTATTATGGGCACTCTGCACCCTCAGTCCCTGTCTGGTGTACCGTTCCATACATGCCTGTGCCTGCATTACAGCCCAGAACATACCTGAGGTTGTAAGACCTGTGGGGGCATGTCTGCCAGGGGCATTATGACCAGCAGTGCTCCCACGAGAACCCCTGGACATCCACCTATATGGTACCATTCCAGGAATCTGGGTATGGCTGCTGTGAGGGGTTGCATGTGCCATAGATACCACACTATCCTGGTCAATATCTACTGTATGCTGTCCCTCATCTAAGGCCATAGGTGATGAGGGATGTATTGGCAGTATGAATGTGCACATAGATGGTGTGGAAAGCTGTGTACTGTCGATTGGCAGAACGACAGACCCTGTCAAACCTGCCTGTGCCACAACACGTTTCATCATCTCCACTATTTGTGGCAGTGTCTTCAGGTTCCCTGCTGCACTCAACCAACCCAACCTCAGCACCTGTGAGAGGGAGACAGGAAACACACTTTACAATCTGTACATGATGTTAACACACATGCACACATGAACATATGCACACATGCACACATGCACACATGAACACATGCACACATGAACACATGCACACATGCCCACATGCACACATGCCCACATGAACACATGAACACAAATACACTACTCACTAAAGTAGACACACACACACACACACACACACACACACACACACACACACCAACAGCAATCCAGAACATACCCATTAGTGGTTGATGGTGGAGTACAGTATCACAAGCCAAAGAGTCCTATCACACGTGTCAGCATGCAAGATGTGTGTTGTTCAACAGCATGCAGTGTGAGTGTAGAGAGTCCTTGTTAATAACAGTATACATGTGTTTGATGCATGTGTGTTGTTCAATGATTGGCCTCACCCTGGAACACAATGTGTACATGGACACAACATTGCTGTGCAAGTATTAAATGCTTTTCAATGTCCTGTGCACCATCACTCAAAGGTATACATACCATGGCTGGATGCACACAACTGTCAGGTGTATAGCAATGAATGCTATGTGTTGTACTGTAGTTACTGTAACTGGATGTAGTGTAGTACCATGAGCCATCATCAGGCAGCATCATGTGGTCACTCAAGGCCACAAATATGTGCCACACTGGCAACTATCTTGCTGTACCTGAACTGCAGCACTGTGGCTACATTAACCATTTCACAGGAAGTTGTTACATGGGTATGTAAGGTGTTCAATAGGGAGCATTGCCTAACATGAATGTCTTGTTTGTTGAAGAGTTTTGCACCGTCCTATGATAGGCCTCTACCCCTCAGGTATAGTATGTGTGCTGTGTGGATGACATTTGGGATACTGGAGTCTGACCTTACAGCAGGTGTCTACATGCGCCATGTGTATCATATTAACACGTACTGCGTATGACAAGGTGGTGTATGTTGTGTGCATGTGTATTGACTCTGCCTATACAATGTCCACTACAGTGTATCACAATTGTTTGGGATGCTCTGTGTATAGCATGTGTTTGAGGCAGCCACTCATGCTACTGGGATGTGCATAGTCCCACAGAAAACTTGCAGAGCATGCATTATGTGTAGGTGTTGTACATGTGTATATGGCCTAAAACTCACCTATGACATGCACATGTTATTTGCCATATGAAATGTAGAACACACACCAGCATGGGTGTGCTGTCTTGCTGTCACACCAGAGTGACCTACAAGGATATGAGACAGTTTGCCAGTGTCAACAACTGTGGCATTGCTGCTGTGAGTTTGCAATTTTACAGTAGTGCAACGGGTGACAGTCACAGGCATACAGATTATGTTCCAAATTATCAGTATTGCACAACACCAGGCTCCACATCTTCCAAATACACAGTACACATCTGACATATGCATGTTCTAACAATCGAGCTAACAGTAGTCTACAGATATGGCATGATACCTGCATGCTCCGAGTCAACTTGCTGGGTGACTCCGACCTCCATGATGACACATGTTTGTTGTAGTGGTTGGCCAGTAGCCACCATGCTGAGGAGCAGCTCTTCCACTCTGGTGAGGGGCGGGTGTGATGCTGCACCACCACCTGTGGCAAGCTGTTGTCTGCGGACATCGGAGGCATGCTGCCGGACATGTCTGATCAAATCATTGCAGTGATGGCGTACCTGCTCATAAGTCTGGTTATGCATGCCTACATCATTAACCCAACGGACAACATCTTGCCACAGTGCAGTGCGCTCATGCTGGTCCTGGTTGGTTCTGGAGAACAGCAGGGTGTGATGTTGTAATAGGGTGGATATAATTATTTCCTCCTCTTCAGGGGAATAGACAGGGTTGTGATGATGAGACATGTCCCTGGAAGAAAATAAAACAATTATTGTGAGCAAGTCTTGTGGCACACTTAACATTCTAAAGTACAGATATCAATGAAATGCCATATACAGCAACCTAGATACACACTTTTAATACCACACATCAGTGCTCAGCCCACAACTGCCTGACAGTGCCTGGCACGTTCTATATATTAAACCATGTTCTGCATAGCAACAAAGTGAAACCAGTATGTAAGACTATACAACAGCACATGGCACACTGTATGTGACACAATGCACCACCTAGCCACAGGAGGTATATATGAAGCTAATGCATACAGAAATTTGTCATCCATTGAAATGATTGTAAAGTACAGTTACAGTACTACCAGTACACCACACTACTTGTTGATAGCATACCCCTAAGTAACATATGTGCACATTCATCAATATAGGTGAATACTGCTGTACTACACTATTCATGTTGCTAGATATGCACTTATATCCTGTAACACACATACGACCGAGACCATGTTACAGGCATACCCACACACACATCAGACATACCTACAAGTCACAAAGGTATGGCAACTCAGATGAGCTTTACCTGTGTACCATACAGTACTGTGTGTCTGCACTTACAAAACCTTATGCCTGAGGTATGTAATGTGTGAAGACTACAGGTAAACAAAACAGTGTTTTAAAGCAATGTGGATATACACCATACTGTGCTGTTTAGGCCTACAGCTTCAGGTAGTACTACAGTTCATACGTGATTTGTATTCACTAGTGTTAACAATCAATGAGCATACATGTACTGCTTTAGCCTACAATGGCACACTCCAGTCAACACCATGGGACTATGTCACACCGTATACCATACTGCTTTTGCTGCCTAGCAATAGCATACATATCTTTTGTGGGGATCAGAGCTAGAACACTACATACCATGATATAAACATTTTCCCACTAGGCTATCACACATATACACAACGTTAACACATTCACCTACACATTCACCATCACATTCAGTCAACCTTACATAGCAATTAATGCAACATGTACATGCGTGTGTGTATCAGGTCATAGGTAGCTCATAGGCTATTAGGTGTAGGGCCTATAGAAGCCTAGCCATACAGTACCCTGCCCTTCAGCACCCATGTAATTTAAGTTCATGTGCCTCTGTCATGCAGAGCCACAAAGGTGATTCCCGAGTTGTATTTCCTATCTCACATCCATTCATCATGATTATTCATGATGACTGCTAATGAGGACCTTTCTTTGCTATTGATAGGTAGTTAGTTCCAGGGTATGGTATGTGTCTGAGATGAGAATGTACCACTCCAGCATGTTCTGCTTTTTGACGTTACAAGGTTTAGATCAGTACAGTGTGTAGCTTGTAGGGATTTTGATCTGATGACATGGAGCATGTCCAACACCTGTGGGTTTGGTATAGCTTTGTATGTTAGGCAGAGGTTGGCTCTGGGTGGGCAGTATGCAACACAGTGTAGCTGTGGTTTTGGAAGACAGTCTGCATAGGGCATCTGTTTGAGTCTGGTAATACTCTTTGTGGTGTTTGTGCCTGGCGTCTACAGTTGCTGTAGATGTCTTCTGAGGTACATACCAAAAGGCCCATTGTACTCTATGATGGGTTTTATGACTGATGAGTAGAGTGGAACACTGACCTCTCATTCCATGGATGACACACCTTTTGTGATGACATGTGGACCGTACACAGTTTACATGACTAGTGTGGCAATGTGATTATCAAAAGGGACACTACTATCCACCTTTGTCCCATGGTCTCTTATCACACTTTTGGTGTTGAGTAGACTACCACCTATGTGGTAGTTCATGGGTACAGGGTTTTTTTCACAAAAGGGATGGCAATACATTTACAACATTGAGCTTGAGCGTACATATGAACATTCATTGGTGTACATATAGATTTACATGTAGGCACATATACAGTCCACCTTTCATGGTGGGAATATCAATTATGCAAGGGTTGAGAGAGATACAGTTATGTAATAATTTTGCACAGTCTTGTGCAGAATCCATTGAAGGTATTCTCAGGCCATGTATCTTTAGCAGGACTCCCTGTCTGGAAGACTATAAACTTAGCAAATCATACCCACAGCGTTTAAACACCACATGTCATATATCAGCACTGTATGATGTCTTGTTTGCCACACACTACAACCTACATGAAAATATGCACATAACCTTCACCAACATATATATGTCCACCCTTCACAAACAGTTGCAGTATGTACCTTGCTCTATGCACATGTTAAGATGCTAATATATCTGACACATTAATATCTCTACATATGTGTGTGCCATACACACACAAGGTACACACTGTTGTACATCTGTAGACCTCACGGATGACCTGTTGGGCCTTGCTACTACATGAACAGTTGTCACATGTGTGCATAACAGCAATATTACAGGGAGTATTTATAGCTGCTAATGCTACATTACTATACTAGCCTGGTACAGCAGTTGCCAATGCTAAGCTACATATTATATGACTATCATGCATGTGTTACTCTGTCACATCCAGGTTTATATAGCTGTTTGCACTACTCCCCCAGACAGCCATTATACACAGTACTGTACAGAACGTAGATGACATGATCAGATGTTTGACATTAAATGCTGAGCTACATATGTCACAGTTATGTCCCATTGCCACAGCTACACACTAATCTGTCCATGGCAGTAGTCATGCATGGCATCAGTGCATACATACCTACTGCTGCCACATATGCATGTTTCAAAGTATTTACAGTACTCTTCATAAACATCTACTACTTGCTGGTAATCACATATCTGTCACATACCTGTTTGTCACTTTCAGGTCCGTCTGTGTATGTTTTGACAATTTTTTTGTTGGTGTTACTTAAGTAAGATTGCTTCTACTTAAGTCCTTTTGCTTATTAATTAAGTTTTTTTTTACTTAATTAATATATTTGGTTGCTGATTCACTCAAGTATTTCTACTTAATTAAACTTTTGTGTTATTAAGTAATAACCAGTTTTTACTCATCCACAAGTTCAGTGATGCTTTATCACGTGCAATGTAATGATTGCATGTGGGGATAGCAAGTACAGTTTGCTTTTATAGGTATCTGCACATGTGCATGTGATGACCTCTGCACCAATTGGTGCCCAGCATTTGGTAAATGCATACAGCCTGCTGTGTGGTAATTGCAGTACTCACTGTCATAGCAACCCAATGCTATAAATTGCTAAGTTTTGTAGGCGTAGCCCTTTCAGGTTTCCAGAGTAGGGCCCATGCTTGTTTGCTGTGGACACTGTTGTTTAAGTCAGAAGGTTGGTATACTTCTTATATCTGAAGTTAGAGGTGTAGACAGTGATGTACATGTTGTACTCAGACCTGACTGTTGCTACTTCCAGTACAGAGCTATCAGTGTAGAGTTCAACTCACCCCTACAAATGCTTACACAAGATATATGTGAGTATGTAGTTTCTTTTCTACTTATGTAATTGACTGCCATACAAAAGTAGTTATTGAGAAGTATTATTTTGACACATGAACTGTTTGTGGACTGTTATACTGTGCATATTGATGTACTCACTTCTGCAGGGTTTGTGTATTTTTATTGTTGACATTAGCACAGGAGTCTCAGGTAAACTGGACAATTCCACTACTGAGTATGCCTACCTAGATCCTTGGTTGACCCTAAACACACGTATATTTACAATATGGGGGGGGGGATGCAAACATACAGAGAGCATTACGTCTTATTGTGTAAGTGTTATCTTACTGGACTTAATGGATTGGTGTGTACCTGTTGGTTTATTAAGGCAGGTAGTCTGTCTGCATAGTTCTCAACTGTGAACCTATCCAGATGGTAGCCAGATGTTAGCCTGTTATTCTTTGTCTGTGAAACCCACAGGTGTTTTCAGCACTGGTACAATGGCATTGTTACAGTCAGTTGCTACCAGTACATGGCAAGATCCTTTGGTATTTCTGTGTTGTACTCCTACATAAGGGTATGCTTGTGGAAGTCCTCACAAAGCTATTTGCAGAGTGTGTAACAGCAGATGAGCTGATATGCCTGTGTGTTTGTGCCTCTGCCAGGCCTATGAAACACTCAGATACATATTTGCTTGGAGTCAGGGATAAGTAGTTAAAAGTGAGGTACACCTTCCAATTAATAGAGACAGTAAGTGTAGACTTGAGTGAAGCAGTGCATATGGATTAGTACTCCTTTTATGAAGCACTAGCGGTGTCTACTGTTATTATTGTGATTATTCATTGTGTAATACAACACCTCTCTGACTAACGTCATTACTTTTCAGAGGGATTCAGAGGGACACAGCTACAATATGTTTCACAATCAGGAAGTATGGCCTCTGCCCTAATCAGATATGCCAGTGTTTGTCCTGCTATGATACTGTGTGGGGGTTGTAAAGTGCCTTAATAACATTATTTGCTGCTACAATGGCTGCTTCTCTTATCACAGTCGTAATGCAATTCCACAACAATTGCTGGTAAAGATCCACAGAACAAGCTTTGTGTTATGGCCTTCCTATTTTTCCTTTACATTCACTCATTGTTTTGTATGATATATTTATTTCAGCACCAAGTTATTGTATATCTGCTGTAGCTTAGTGGTACTTCATGCAGTCAAGTGTGTCCAAGGTCTGTGGTTCGAGACTGACAGAGGTGCTTTATTTTGCTGCTGAACAGAACAAGGGCCCTGACATACAGAGTGATTAAGGCATTTTTAAGCAGTTGTAAGCGGGTTTGCACGACGCTTAGCGATGCTAAGCTTAGCGCACAAATGCGCACACTCGCTCAAACCCGCTAACTACTGCTTAAAAGTGCTTACTCCCGCTAACCCCCGCACTAATTTCTTTGAAAGAAAAGAAAATGGGGAGATAGGAAAGTGATGAAAAAGGGGGCACAAAGAGGGAAAGACAGTGGGGAAACCAGCTCGTGATGTGCAGGATGGGTGTAGGGAAGGTCCATAGCTGCCCATTTCTTTACCAGTAACAGCTGTGCATATGTTACAAATTTGGAATTAAATTTGAAACCTTCCACCCCTGAGAGAGGGGTGAGGACAACAAAGTATGTTGTACTGCTAATTCTAATTATCAGTTTACATGTCCAGCGGACATGTGTGCGAAATGGGCAGCTATGTATGGGGCGTAATTTTTTTGTGGGAACAGACTGTCCTTTTTTTTTTTTTTTCAGGTGAGAATGGAATGTGAGGTAGAGGAAGTAAGTATATTTGGGGAGGTAAACAGACAAGACAAACAAGACGCATACAGGGGCGGAGTATGTCACATGGGGTGGGTGAACACAATTGATGGGGAACGATGTTTGGAAATCACAAGGCCATGAGCCCACAGATGGTAACAGTGGGACTGAGATCCCCACCCATGGGCAGTCACCACTGCACCTTCACAGCCCCAAGGGTGGCTGTGCTGGGGGCTGCGTAGGAGGGGCAGGTTCACCCATGAGTCACGCCACTCTCGCCTCGAGCTGGCATAGGGGATCAGCAATTAAACGCTGGATCTCCCTACGCACCACAACCCGGACCCTTCGGAGGGTGACAGGTGGCCCTTCTCTGCCCACGCTTGCAGGGGGGATGAGCCCCATCCCCTGCAGCGCATCCACCTGAAGGTGGCACAGGACCAATGGAGGAGGGTAGCCCGGGCTGGGCACTAGACCTGCTGGTGCCAGGTGCAATCGCCAGCTGAGGAGGGACAGGTGGGTCTGCTGGGACCGGCCTTCCCATATGTTCTGTGATTAGGTGTGTTTAATTACAACATAGACAACAGCATTCCAAATTAGTTGTAACAGCATGCAGTAATATTCCCATTAACCCAACACACCAGGGTTCCAACAGTTGAACAGCAAGCATAACACATGCATATATTGAATGACAGTGGACATTACAACAGCATGCAGGGATTATTGGTAGCAACAGGCCACCAAGACTGTGGTGTTTGAACAGGGCACATGCATCAAAGAAAATGCAGATATTGATAGAACAATAGGACATATGTCCCAACAAATGTTTTGAGATTAGACATACCCATTGAGGTGTGGAATTGCATTGTTTATGCACATAGAGTAGGGTGTAAAAAGAAACCTCCATTAACATCTTATAAGTACTTTTACTCTACACTACATTCCTATTGACTGCAGGTGTATATCCCCTACATGTACTATTACACTAGGCAATATGCATTACATTGTGTAATGGGTTTGGCTAGTTCATTATATACCTGACATATATCTGACATACTAACTGTCCAAGATGCAGATGTTACTGCTACATAGTTATATTTTATATTTATATTTATGTATCTACATATCTGGATGTGTTCACGTGACATTTTCAGTTAAATTTCTACAGAACCCTACTTTTCATGTAGCACACTCACATTTCTGGGGAACACCTTGACAAGCTACTCGTGTGCCAGGTTTACCTATGCATGACAGCCATTTATTGACTGTTGAGGACTGTATATATGCTTCACAGCTACTGGCACTTCCTTCATCCACTTTATATGGGACTGCCCAACTGTGGGTTGACAACACTTAATACAACAGTACTATTTATTTAATGCAAGGGTACAACAACATTTCAAAGTAAGTGACACAGACACACACCAAGTTTTATACCTTTATTAATTACATTAAACACTCTTTTCTACAGGCTCTCTCCTTTATTTGATATTGCAGTGCATATGGAAGACCTATTCAAGACATATTATATCTTTATTGATAGGTTACAACACTCTTTTTCAGGCTTGCTCACTTATTTTATATGACAGTACATGCAGAGATAGTATTCCAGACTTATTTTACCTTTATTAATGGTTTACTACACTCTATTTCTGGCTCTCTGACTTATGTTATATAACAGTACATGCAGAGAAATTATTCAGGGCATGTTATAGCTGTATTATTGGGCTACAACACTTTTTTCATGATCTCTCACATATATTACATAACAATACATGCAGAATAATTACTAACTTGCCTGGTGGAGCAGCCTTAGCAGCCTATCTGCATAGGTCTTGCTGATTCGCAGCACGGACACCTGCAGCTGTGAAGTAAATGAAGGGATATTCAGACATACCTATCCATTATATAGACTATATTAGCATGTCTTACATACTGCATTCCATGGCTACCTACTCAGTAGTGGGGGATCTTGCATATGATGGGCCTCCTGGATCCATTGGTTCAGTAGGTCCTGCTTCTGTCTCTTCAGGTCTGCATGGTGGTGATGGATCTGCTCACCAGTCCGAGGGACGCCTGTGGCACTGGTGAGATCATGAGCCAACCGGTTCCAAGCCTCTGCCTTATACTCCGTCCCTTGGAACTGGCCCTGCAGGAGTCGAGACTCATGACGGTGGACAAGGAGCCAAACCATGTATTTTGACTCCTCAATGCCCCAGCATTGCACTCGAAAGTGAGTACCCTCTCCAGCACCAGGCATTCTAACTGCAGATGGGAGCTACAATCAGTTATGGCGAGTATTCCCGCCTATGGAGATTTAATATGCTGCATTTCCTGCACTTTTTTGTGATTGGCCATTTTTGAAAATTCTCGGCTGACTGCTGACCTGCTTAGCAATGGTTAATATAACATTTATAAGTATATGTATGTTAACAGTGGATGTTTATCCTAAGCTGGCATGGCTTAGTGGTTCAGTACTTTGATTATGTTGCACAGTGTCCTGGGTTCGAACTTTGTCATTGCTTTTTATTTTACTACTGTCCAGACAGGCTAGGGGGTGTGGCTGTGTTTAGGCAACTTTGCTCTACGTTGCTCCACGTTGCCCTACGATGCACTGGTTAGCTCAGTGCGCAGTTCCGCACAAACTTATTGCACTGGGTAAAGGGCTGCCTAGCTGTGGGCAACTAGATTGCGCTAGGTAAAGCACTGCTTAGCTACGGCATGTATATGTCAAGATCCTTCTTACATTTCTATATATACATTTTGTTCACTGATACATAGGCCATTTCAATGCTTTTTAGTAATGTTTTAGTCATATATGTCAGGAATTATTTCATATGCTAATTTAAAACATAAAATAGAGAGGGGAGTGATGGGACTTGAACCGTGAATGTCTCCTCTTTGTGCGAAGGCCCTACCACTACGCTATTGCTATTTGGATTGATTTGCATAAACATTTCTTATTATGCTCTTCAATGTTGACATTGCTAACTGCAGCTAAGCTATGGGCACACCCGCGCAAACACGCGCAAATACGGGCAGCTATATCGGAAATTATAAAAAAAAAAAGACATTTTATAACTCTACTGGGGGTTTACAATGTGAGGGAGTGCAGTGTTGGGTATGTTGACATTTGAGCGGACTCGCTCATGTGTGTTGACATTTCACAATTCAGACACTTGCAGGGGCGTGGACCTTAGGACTGCTCGGCAGTCAGACACGTCCCCTGCCTTCCTGCACGGTCCGTGTTAGACTTGGAGTGGAGTCAGCGTGCCCTCATGAATATGCATGGCACGCTGACGTCATACCGTTCAACTGCAGTTTCCGAGTAAGACTTATTTAGTCTTACACAGAGGTTTCGTGAATCCGGGGGACTGTCTTCAAGATCCATCAAAGTCATCTGACAACAATGCTCTTTCCTTGTTAGGCACATTGTCAAATACAATGTCTCTTTTTCATGTACAGATGCAAACAAACCATTCAACTGGAACAGCTCCAAAGACATCCAACCAAGAAAATTAAACACTTTAAATCATTCAACTATTCTGACAGATTAGAATAACTCTTCTTATATTCAGTAGCCCACCAGCTGCTCTGAGGTATCCTGTGTCATGCTTTTTGAACCACAAAAGACCCAATCCTATTTAACCTCTTTTTTCTTCCCAAACAAATAAGCAAAACTCACTGGAGTGATAGGCTCCAAACGTAATGTAATCATAGCCTATGGAATTAGTTACAACTACAGGTCAACCTTTGGAATTAGTTACAACTACAGGTCAGGCAATGTTCTAATTTGTCTACCTGTAAAGTTAGTCTTGGCAATGGCTGGATAGAGAAAAATTTACAACAGAATTTGTTTCCACTTTCTATGTCTAAAATATTTTCTTTTATTTTAATTTTAAAAATATGTTCCATATACCTATATAAAAATTACCACACTTGCTTATAGACCATTGGTTTGGCTCACACATTACAAAATCATTAAAATAATACTGTTTGCCCATAGTAGGAAGGACAAAACATTTCCATTTGTTACATATTCACGCACTGTACATCCATCACATTTGTAACGTACCCCTTTTTCACATTAGTACCACTCTTGCATTCACTTAAAGTTGGCAAGGGAATACCTGTGATTTGGCCAAATACAAAACTTGTTGGGCGATTCTTAACAGAAGTACACCTGCTGCTGAATGAACTTGATTCTTGTAAACAGAAATTAAGCTGGACAATTAAATGTTGCTTTCCTGCCGTCCATTTACTTCCCCAAAACAGATAAAGTTATGTGCTGTTAACTGCTTACAAATACAATAAGCATTTTTTTTTAAACTGGGGAACTTTTTTTATTTTATTTTTGCTGTTGTGTAGTATTGATGACAGTGTTTGCTAGCCTCTTTGAATTTCCTTAAGAAGATAAACTTTTCTTAGTTCTTATGAAAAGTAGCTGCTTCTCTGTGATCGCTGAGCTAAATAATCTTGTAGTGGCTCTCACCACATTGCATCATTTTAGGGAGACTGTTATTACTGCATGAGTATGTTTTCCCTAAACTGAGTGCTTATGCTAAGCGCTACTTAATACTTCCCATATCCATTATAACAATAAATTGTGTTGTTAGATATTTTGTAAATACACTTTGCTGTGGCAGAAGATGATTATATAGTCAGAAAAAAACAGATCTGAAGCCTCCACCCTGCTCCAGATTGCGCCAAACAAGCAAAAGGTTTTACTTGCACATTGTTATAGTTCTCCATCCATTTTGACTTGCGTGACATTTCATTTTGTGTTTTCGTAACTTGAATACAAACAGTGAAAATCCCATATACATCCAAATAACAGACAGCTGCAGTCCAACTGAGAGACTAATTTGTCTGCAATGCCTTCTGCAGCATTTTCTCACTTATCTGGGTGCAGTCTCTGCTGAGACCAAACCCGTCAAATGTAGCAATCAATGGCTTTAGAAAAAGCATATCTGACAGCAAAAAGGCTGTACATTTTGTTTCAGTTTGCACAGTAATAACTCTGCAATTATCACCTACCCCTCTCCCATCTAAATAATGAAATATGTGGAACTATTTCAGTCATTTAAAAGCCTTGTGCCATCTGTACAAATTGCAACATTATTAAAACATTGACACAAGAGTAAATCAGGAGAGGAGACAAAAAATGGCACAGTTCGCAGCTCTAGTTAGAGTTGAGACGTGATTTTTTTTTTTAAACATAGGTTTGACATTTGATACAGCCATTAGAAAGATAGCATCTCTACATAGACTCTATTCTAAGCAACTGAAAAGTCTTAATTAATAGATTTAGGTGGGGGTTAAAGCTGAAGGCGGGTTTATGTAAAATACTAGTTGGACTCACTGAAGAACGAAGTAACTGGGTCGGTCTCAAACTAACGGCTTTATAGAGGTATGGTGGCAAGAAGAGAAACATAACTTTTTTTTAATTCTGTTTACTTGTATATTTCAACTCATTCTAACCCCACATGATAAGACAGGCTTAGGAAGGGAAAAAAAGATAAAAAAAAAAAATTATAAAACCTTACTGGAACAAACAAAATACTAGTGCGATCGGTGAAATCCTGGAGTGATGAAAATAAAATAGAGGATCCAGTAGAAGGTGAAATCTCCAGTTCTTTGCAAAAAGAAAGGAAATACCTGCTGCTGGACCCTCTTTTTATTTGGAGAACACAAAAGAAATTTAGGTTGGGGGTGGAGGTGTTATGCAAGTGGTGGCTTGGATTGCAAGAATCCAATTGGCTGCCACCACTTGCTTTATCAAGAACTTTGAAACGGGATATTATACTAAAACGTTAATGTGACCTTAATGTAAAAACATGCTGAATCGTAACTACAGAAGGTAAATTACACATTCAGTTACGATTTTAGCGTGTTTTACATTAAGGTGAACTACAAATCCGCATGAAAGATTGTCTCGCTTGTGGAAGGCACTCAGAGGTAATGTCTTGCAATTTGTATCTTCTCATGGCGCGCTCGGGTTTTAGCACACAGGCGCCATGAGAAGGTACTCTGGGTTAATAAGTAATGCATGAAATATTGCACTGTGAAAGCCAAGGTGTAGATATTTTGAAGTTGAAATGTTTGTTGCGCTGTTTATGTAGAATTCTCACGCAACTATTAATGCATTACCTAGAACTGTTACCCAAAAACGGAAAAGTACCAAATAAATGTCAATTTGTGTACATGAATAAATTTCAGTTTGTGTACACGAATAAATGTCGATTTTTATACATGAATAAATGTCGATTTGTGTACATGAATAAATGTCGATTTTTGTACATGAATAAATGAATAAATGTAGATTGTTGTATGGAGGGTAAATAAAGCATTCCCTGATAATAAGCCCTAATGCATATTTCGGCAGGGGAAAAAGTATAAGACCCAGTCTTATTTTCAGGGAAATATGGTAGATATAGACATATATATATAAACACAAGGAGGAATATATACATACATATATATGTCTACACACACATACACACACACACACACACACACACACACACACACACACATTGTGGCAAATTAGTACAAAATTGGAGAAGAGCTAGTTAGTATTCTAATGAGCACATGTACCTACAGAGTAGGAAGGGAGTAGCAGAGTGAAGAACAGATAGGGTGGAGCCTGGATCAAAACCTGCATTAAAGGCATAATGATAGATGCAGCAGTAATGTAGGACATTTCAGAAGAAGACACAAACATAATCTGCAACCTGAGAAATTCTGTGGAGAAACCCTAAAGTACAGAGACAGGAAAAGGGAATCCATGAGAGTGATTTTACTTCTTTCGGGGAGCCGCAAACTTAATAAAAGATAGATCGAGTGAGTTGCATTTGGACTGATTCGTTGTTTTACCTGTGTGGGATTCTGTAACTTTGAATCTAAGAAATCTGAATGCCAAAACTTCCTGGTTTGTCACAAAGAGGAATTTCTCTTTACTAAAGGTACTGTTCTCAACTCCTTTGTTTAAAGGCATGAGGGAGTTACGGACTATAAATATAAACTGAAATGAATTTCATTAGTAAGTTTCTTTTCAACAGTCTAGCGAAGAAAACTTCTTTATGCAGCTGGTATATTTATTTATTTATTTATTTATTTGCAGTTGGTTTACCAGGATAGTCCATTGGGCCAAAAAGAGCCCGTTTTCAATGGAGTCCTGGGGAGAAAAGCTCCAAGAAACAAACAAGCTAGGTACAAACAATAGACTGCTAATAAAAATAATACAATTGTAAAAGATACAAACATTTGAGTTCAAAATGTATATACATTTTTATTAGTCTATATATTGCAAAAAACCTGCTTCCGGCCTCTGCTTTGTAAAAGATGGTAATGGATTTGTTTGGAACTAAAATCTACTGATACTAAGTTACATATGGTAGAGAATTTGCAGATTTAAGCTCTTATTATTGTTAATTACCTAGAAACCAGTGAACATTTTTTTTTGGAGACTAACTTTACAAGCCTGTTGTATTTTATTTGACAAAAGCTCTCTGCTTTCTGAGCACTAGCTGGTAAAGTACAGAACAGAGCTCTGTTAGCCATCCAGAAAAGAAACCTGTTGAACTCAGAAGAGATATAAAATAAGCTACTGCCTAAAATGCTGCTTATGTAACCAAAATTTTTTTTTGGTACTTTGTGAATTGTCCTGTGTTTAAAGCAAGTAAAAAAATCACTGTCAGCTATAAACTTGGCAAATGCCCTCTGAAGCCAAAAGGAAACTGTGTTGCTTATAAAATGCCCTTTTGGTAGAAACCACATTTAGCTGGGAGCTACGTATGCAGGGGTATGCCTAGCTTTTTGAGATGTGAAAACATAAGGAAGAGTGATGTGCAGTATACTATTGAGCTAGTAATACAAAAATGGTAAATGTGCAGGAATATTTAACCTGTTGGAATGTTGTCAAACAGTTTGTTTTTTTCAGGATATAAAATTAATGAAGATAAAACAAAGATTATGGGCAGGATTCACGAAGGCTTGCACGGAGTGTAAGAGACGTGCAACACTCCATGCAAGCCTCGCGATCCAGGAACAGCCCTAAGCTCTGTGTAAGAGACCAGCTAAAATGTCTCTTACATGGACTGGGCGTGGACATGCTAAATACCTCACTTGCATCCAAAAGGTATGCAAATGAGGTATATTAGCGATCCACGAAGCAGAAACCAGTCCGTGTAGGAGACGTTTTAGCTGCAGAAATGTACTCAGCTGACAACTGAGTACATTTCTGCAAATTCCACAATGGAGCGATGTCAGCTCCAAATAAAGGTTGCATATGACTCAGGCAGCATGCCAATGGCCAAATATGTGGCCATTGGCAAGATAACCCAATGCAAAAATATTAAAAATATAATTTTTTTTTTTGGCGATCGCCGATGTTTAAACCCAGCGCAGCCCCGCGCAAACGGGCTGCGCTGTATAAAACCACAAAAAAGAAGGTTATAAACCCACAAATGTGGGTTTCATGCAATATATGGAATGACAATGCAGGGACCAGCAGACCAAAACCAACATGGCAACCGTGTAGTGGTTGCTAAGGGGGGAAGCTGAGTCTAAGACATGTAACTAAGCATTAGTAGGCAATCTCATGTAAATGTGGGTTCGGATAATGAATCTCACAGTCACATACCAAATGAGCACAGTCTGAGTAGTGTAAGAGATACAAAAGGGGGAGGAATAGAGTAGGAGATAGGTGACATCACAGGGGGGAATGGTAGAAAGAAATGCAGTTCATTGGAGGCCAGTGTAACATGACAGATGACAGGCACAGATCATGGAAAGAGGTGTGCCACTAGATAAGTCATGGAAAGTAAAGAAATGGAAGGCGTACACTGTTACCTACACCAAAGTTTCTTGCTGGCCGTGCATGCGCATGTGTACACGCCAGGAAGCGCGAGTAGGACAGGGTGCACGTGTGTAAGGCAGTGTGAGCATGTGGGAGCGTGTTGGGAGATGTTTAACACTGTTTGCGTGGGTGTGCATGCGTGTAAGGCAGTCTGAGTATGTTGGAGGCTGTTGGCAGACGTGTAACAGTGTTTGCATGGGTGTACGCGCGTGTAAACCCGAATAAGTAGATTCTGAACCATGTAAGCACGTGTGCGCGCGTGTAAGCCACTGTGAGCGTGTTTCAGATAGTATGCACATTGCTCCCCCCTGAGGAAACAGAGAGGAAAAAGGAAGCAACAGAATTAATAGAAGCTAGCAGGGATAACTGCTGAAGCTAGCAGGTGAAAATAATTAGAAGCAGGCAATTACACAGGCAGAATAGTAGCCCAGCCCAGTACTTAAAACTCTGCAAACAGTAGTGCAGGATGTTTCCATTAAGAGACACTGCAAGACAGGAGTAAGCTAATAGAAGTGAAAACTGAAAAAGCTTCTCTCAGAGCAGAAATGTTAGGGGCTGCCATAGCTGTCATAATGAGACACAGGCGACTTGCTGAGGGTGGTGACAATGCAGATGGTGTCAGACAACCCACAGTGAGGAGACAGAGAAGAGTGCACAGGCCCAGGGTCACCTACCATGGGTTACATGAGCTGGAGATAGTAGAGCACTATAGAGTGGACAGAGAGCTCCTGCAGCAAATTGTTGAGCTGTGCAGGCCACGCCTCACACACAGAACCAACAGAGGGGAACCCATCCCAGTGGAAACCAAGGTATGTGTTGGCCTAAGAATACTAGCAACAAGTACCTTCCAGAGACCAACTGGCGATATGATGGGGATATCACAGGCATCAGCCTCCAGGGTACTACACCAGTTCCTGGATGCCATGTCAGCACATGTCGGTGATCATGTATATTTCCCCAATGCCCGTGAGGTATTGGCCAGCAATATGCGTCTCTTCCAGCAAATAGCGGAATACCCTGAGGTACTGGGTGCAATAGACTGCACGCACATATGCATCAAAGCACCAGCCGGTGAGCGGGGTAGGGCCTACATTAACCGCAAGGGCTTCCCCTCCATCAACTGCCAGGTTGTGTGTGATGGCCAGGGCATAATAATGAATGTGTGTGCTGGCTGCCCCAGGAGTTATCACGATTCCCACATCTGGCATTTGACGCAGCAGCACCAGACATTTGCCAATGGGGACATCCCACACGGACACTTAGTGGGGGATGCAGGTTATGCACTGGAGCCGTGGCTGATGACACCCATCAGAAACGCACACACACCTGAACAGGAACGCCATAACGAGGCACACGCACAAACACGTAATGTAATAGAGCGTGTGTTTGGGCTACTCAAGTCACGGTTCCGGTGTCTGGACACATCTGGTGGAGCCTTGCAGTACACACCAACTACATGTACCCAAATTGTCATGGTATGTGCTATGCTACATAATATGATCTTGCGAAAACAGCTGCAGCAGGACCAGCATAGGGCCGGGCCAAACAGCCCCCCACCATTGCCAAGGCCATCACAGGCAGAGCGTGACTCAGAGGAGGAACAACCTGAGCCTGCCCCAGTAGGCAGAAGGAGGCGTGCCCAGTATGCCCTGGCCTTGGCAAAGAGGCAACGATAGCACATACACTGGCTCAGTAGGAACCCTGGGAATTATACCCCTCTGACTCACTCGTATAGTAACAGGGATGCCTAACATGACACAACCTGCTCTCAAACATGTACAGGGAGTGTAGTATGTGCATCCAACAGAGGCAGCCCTGCAGCACCACCTGAGGCATGATTGCCATGTGTTAAGCAATGTAACACCATCTAGTATATGCAAACATGAAGACCCTGCCTAACATCTCACCCTCACCAAGCATGATGCCACACTATGAAGACAAGAAGATCAAGTACAATAATTGGCCGAAGTAATGCAGTCAGTCAAAGGGGAGCCAATGTGTTACAGGCTGGGAAGATATGCGGAGTTTGACATGACGCACCACCTGCTAGGGGTGGTGTGCACCTATCATGCCATGCCCCATGGATACTGGCAAAGGCTGTCAGTACCCATAGCATGCCCTGAATAGGTAAGTCTCAAAACACAAACCCAACCTCATAGGTTCTACAAGGGATAGGAACCTAGATGTAATACTACCCCATGACAGATGTATAAACAGCAAGATGTGTGCAGTGTAAACGCACACAGTAAGGAGAATGTAGATACCAGTCCTGTAATAGAGAACTGGGCAAGGCTCACATCAGCACCCTAACACTACCAGGTCACACCTCATACTGTGCTGTACAGCCGCAAAACATGGAACAAGCTACAAAAGGAGGGTGACTAGCAAGAAATGGCAAGGATAACCACACCCCCATGTTGGTACCACAACAAGAAGCAGCATGGAATATCCATGGTCAAATACCAATGGCTAAAACTGCCTTGCAATATATAGCCTGCTGCACACCACTGTCCTAATACCAGGAACAGCACCTGACCTATGTCGGAATACATGAATATATCAAGTCCCCCAAACCACATTATATTGCTCGACTGAAAATACCCAGACATACACCGGTAGCATTGTACTAGCACCAACACAGTAGGAGAAAATTACCCAGATTCCATAAACCAAAATGCCCAGGAACAATGTACTACTCCCACAAGAGGGGTAAGCATACTGGATGTGATAATCAGCAACATGTGTACTGGATGGCAAGATGAGAAGTGTACCCCTCACTGGTAAGACCAGACCATAGAGTAATCACACTGGATATACACACACTGACCCCAGTCCCTGGCCAGAATACCACAGTGAAAAACATGTGTAAAGTATAGGTTGCAGCCCTCAAAACCGATGTTGAATCCACAAAAGGCCCTGTGCAAGTGCAGAATATGGGACACACCACAGAACATGTTATACAGGCATTCCATGAACACAGCCAGGAATGCTTGGAGTATGCAATCACAAATAACAACAACACACAATGCCATACACGCAGGCATCTGGCATGCTGGCCTCCAGCCATTACCAAACCATGCAAGAGAATGAGGAAGTTACCACATGATAGAGCAAACATAAAAAGGGAAGTAATCACTGACCAGTAGTATGGCAACAACATATGTCCACACATACAATCCACTAAGTCCAGCACAACAAGTATAATCTATGAATCCAGAGGCAATGTGATGCCAGTACCAAGTACACAGACAACCACAATGCCCCCAATAAATACAAATATATGTGATAGATGCATCCATGTATCCAAACCAGAGGTTGAGCTCCAACAGCTCAGTACTGTCAACACTAGTCAGGAGGAGAAGGTAACCACATACACCACAAACCCAGTCCCACATAGACCTACCACAACTGTAAACCAAACACATAAACACAGACAAATATTCCTGGAGGCCTCAATTACAAACACACCACACCAACAGAAGCCTCCAAAGTAGATCATAAGCAACCACAACCTTCAAACATAGCACATGCAACGAATAGTACGCAAAGTTGGTGTGCCAAACAGTCATAGGTTCATAGGTTCATACTAAGCTATCTGCCCTAGGGCATTTATAAGCCTAGCCAGAGTTGTGTGGCTTTCACCACCCCTTAGGTTGAAGAATACTATACCCATTAGTTTGCCGTGCCTCTGTCCAGCAGTGATACAGAGATGATCCCCGGGGTAAACCTACGATCTCCCATCCACTGGTCAAGATTCCTCTTGAACAGAGCCAGCGAGGTGCTCTGTCTCACATGGACCGGGATTCTGTTCCACAGCATAGGGAGTGGTGATGAATCTGTCCCTCCAGCACGTCCTATTTATATCCGTGTTGAGGTTTAAGTCTCTTGCTCTTGTGGCTCTGGTGGATTTGGATTTTGAGGTGGAGCATGGCCATTAATTCGGGTTGGACATGGCCTTGTATGTCAGGCACAGGTCACCTCTGAGCAGACGGTATGCGACTGAATAGAGCTGGAGTTTCCTCAGTCGGGCAGCATATGGCATATTTTTGAGCCCTTTATCCTTTTGGTGAGGAACTTTGGGGTCTTTCCAATTGCTGCAGGTGTCGGGTAAGATACATTCGAATGGGGCATTGTACTCAATTGGTCTGATAAGTGAAGAGTACAGGGAACAATGACCTCCCTTGATCTGGATGTGAATCCCTTCATAATCAGGTGGGCAATGTAGAAGGTCCTCCTAACCACTTTGGCAATGTGAGTGTCAAAAGAAAGGTTACTGTCAACTTGGGTCCCCAGGTCCCTGATAACCTCTTCTGTGCTTAATGGATTGCCACCTATGTGGTAACTTGGGGTTACCTTGTTTTTACCAAAGGGTATGACTATACATTTTTTGGCGTTTAGCTTAAGGCCATGGCTCTGGCACCAGTTATCCGTTTCTATGAGACCTCTCTGAAGGATATCTGTGTCTGATGGATTTTCAACTATGGCGCCCAGTTTGCAGTCATCTGCAAACTTTGTCAGCCACAATCCTCCTATGTTTGCCTGCACTTCTGAAAAGTGAGTCACAGGCCCGAAGGAGAAACAACATGCCTGATACAGTCATAATAGGTGTCTGTATAGGCAGACACACAGCTGTCCCACTCACCAGACTGAACAAGGGAAAGGGTAGAGTAAGCTGCTTGTAGGTTGCCACAAAATGCCACTTAACACAAGTACGCAGGTCACCCCAAAGCAAGCAGAAATATGATGCACTCAATGTCCATGCTGGTGTGAATTACCTGAGATGTACCTCCCTGGTCAACATCAAATGAGACATGGATGGTCCCTCCGAGTATGTACCCCAGGGCAGGATGACACTGGCTGTGTGCAGCATCCAACCCTCACCAAGAATGATGCCACAGTACAAACACAGAATGCTCATGTTTAACAGCTGGCACAGTTACAGCTGTCAGTCCAAGAGGGTGTAATGTGCATCTGCTTGAGATGTCAAGCATGACGAGCCATGCTGCTGTTACAGGGATAGCTGTCAGCTGTTACCTGTGTGCGTCTGGATACTGGATAAGGCCTATGCCGCCTCCATAGAGCGTATGTAGGCAAGGCCAAAAGACTACCCACCACCCTAGAAAACATAAGTGGTAGGAAACATAAGGGTAATGCTGACCAATGCCAGATGTGTAAACTGCAATATGCATGCCCCTGAGGCACTTCCCATTATGGAGAACATTGATGCCCGTCCAGTGACAGAAGCCTGCTGCAGGCCTAGTGATAGCACACCAGCACTACTAGGTTATACCACATACCATGTGTTATGGCCCCAACACCTGCACCAAGACATCAAAGGAGGGGGAGTATCCATATGCAGCACAGACACCCATATAGCCAGGTAACTGACAATGCACAAAGCAGTGGACACCACCCATGTGCACATAACTGTAGTCAAAACTGCTGTACAGTCTGTAGCATGGGACAGACCACACTCTCACACACAAGAATCCCACCCAGACATCAGAAGACACTGGACAGTATGAATGTCCCACCAAATACCAGACAAGGTACACAAAGTACCACATAGGTGTCAAACCATTATGTATGCAAGGAGTCATCAGGGACCTAGGGACACAGGTCGACATTAATCTGTCATGTGACAGCCACAATGCCAATGTGGCTATGAAGACTGTTGATACTGGACACCGTATCATGAAAGGATTCACATCAACATCAACAGAGGTCACTGTGCCGCTGTACTGTTCCCTTATCAGACCCATAATCTAGTACAATGACTCATATGGATGTACCATACGTGACACCTGCAGCGGTTCGGAAGACCTCATAGTTACCCCACCAACAGGATAAGGTGTGTGAAATATATGTCATATGCTGCCTGGCTGTAGACACCCCAGCTGACTGCAGTCACACACTGCCTACACAGAGGCATTGTATGTCTGTTGTACCAGGCCATGTCCAACACAGGAGTAATGGACATGCTACACCACAGGAAATCAAAGCCATTGGAGCTGTGAGAGTCACAGATGTCAACCTCAACACATAATGAAATAAGATGTGCTGGAGGGACAGATACATAACCCATAGGCTCCCACACCCAGAAACAGGATCCCAATCCATGGTAGGCAGAGCCCCTCACTGACACCCCTCAACAGGAATATTGCCAAGTGGATGGATGACCGCACATGTATACTGGGGGTCCCCACTTTGTCACGACCAGACAGAGGCACAGTGAAGAACCTCATGAATGGCCATAATTGAACATAGCAAGGGGTGGCGAAAGACACACACACTCTAGCTAGGCTTACTAATGGCCTAGGGTGTCTAGCCTACTATGAACCCATGAACCTATGAAGATACAAAACGTACAGGACACTATGGATAATCACAAGGCATACCCAACTGATGGTAGGAACCATGTTGGGCATCCACAGATATGCTCCGAATCACACAGATATTACAAACAACATACCAAACACACACACATATTGCTAACATACAACCTGTCAGGTGCAGTGCAAACACCCCCCCCCCGAGTGCAAAATACCTATCCCAGCAGATGGTCCCCTGACATTGCAGATGCTGAGGTAACAGCCATCATCTGCAAAGCAGAACACACAGCAGCAAAGGTATGTGATGGTGTCTTGTGCTGAGGCCAACATGGACCCCAAGAGTAATGGAATGCAACATCACACTACTGGCCAATGTCAGCCTTACCACAGGATATGTACCCAAAGAGCAGTGTACAACAACAGTGGTCCATCACAACAAAGGTGTTGCCTGAATGGATACTCCAAATTACTACCCCAGGATCCTGACAAGCTTGTTCTGCACAGCTATGGAAAGGATCAGTATGTACCGCAGACAGAAGGCTAATGCGGACCTACTGATACTGGACCCTACACACTGTGGCTGTTGTAACTGCAGAACCGGCCCATAAACATGTCTGACCCATTTGAAGCAGTCATTAAGGTCATTGATGAGGGCTATGTGGTCCACACAGCGTAGCTGGACCGTGTACATGGTTCTAGACAATACCGTATGTGTTCAGTATGGATATGTTCACCAGCTTAAATATACACCCCTATGTCAGTAGAGGGGTTGCAAAGCAGACCAAGGACAGAACTGACATGGTCAGACATGCCGTATCCATGTCAGACTACAAAGCTGATATGAGTGGCATCCCACAAGGCCTGGTCTTGGCCCCCCCCACCCCCGTTCTGTATACATGTTCCATAGGTATAGGCCAACATGGAAGGACTGTGAGTGAGCATGTATGCAGAGGAGTACAAACAGCCCACCATATCCGACCCCCAGCTGACACAAGCAACCCACAAAAGGGCCACCTACAAACAGACAACTGTAGCCATAGCCATGACAGCAAGCTAATCGCAGAACTGTGTATAGACAACCACCATGGATATACAGTAAGTGCCCACAAATTACCACACAGGTGTTAACCCATGAGGTACCTAACATGTAATGTGAGACCTGGGTACAAAAGGTGATAAATATCCTGCACTGGGCAAACATGTGTCTGTAGTGTTCGCAGAAACATGTACCATATACCCACCCAAACATGAAGGCTGGCAGATGTAGATAAGGGGAACTCACTCTGGCTCTGCAGCCATCCTCCATCAGCATCACAACTGACTACAATAGCTCCTGTGGGATATACCGCAGCAGACACCTCCATCAACTGTAAAGTCCACAACAGTACCCCACCATGCTCATAGGATGCAATTGCCAAGGATTATGCTGAGTGGCCAGTATAGTCCTCCAGCATGGGTTCTCTGAAGTCATCCACCCCAGTCTACACAAGTGTAGAGTCTGCTTGTGCTAAACACAGTTTGTGTGCAGTGACAACCTTGCCTGGGGGTGGAGATGAAATATGGATGTCCAGGGAAAGGTGGGTATGGTCAGATATCAACAATGGTGGTCTACCTCTGGTGTGGAACAGTGAGTACCCACGTTGCAGATGGACAGGTGCAATATGTATTCACCCATGTGGCTGTGGTGTGTGGTTCTGCCATAGCACATGGACCCACAAATTGTAGTATCTGTAGGGTAAAGTGGTAGAGGCCTGAGTAGTTCTCACACACAATATGCCTGTACCTGATGTTAACAACTGGAATGGTGTATGTGAATACCTGCATATCCTGGCACTGTTCCCAGGGAAGCTAAGTCTGTGTCCTGGATGTGGGTGTGGTGTTCTGGACTGGTTGTGTTGCGTGTTACAGGTCCTGTGGTCCCAAAGCATGGTATAGAACATAACCTGCCAGTGCGATGTGCATATCTGACCCTGACGTAGGTGGCTGCAAATGCATATATATGCTATCCCCCACCTGACAGGTAGTACTACATCTACATACCTCTGTGGAAATAAAGATGTCAGCACCCTAGAAATACTACAAGTGCAGAACAGATGCCCAGTAATTCGGATAGTGCGCTCTGCTAATGCGTCTCCCTCAAGTGTCATAATATAGTTAGGTAGGGGTTCGAATCCTGCAAATGCTCAGTGTGTGTGTGTGTGTGTGTGTGTGTGGGTGAGTGGGGTTTGTGTGTGTGAAAGGCTGTGAGAGGGAAATGTCCCTTTTGGCAACTGGGAAAACACACTACAGGATGCACATTCCCCTTACTAAACACTGATGATGTCAGCACTCTATAAGTACAGCAGGAGAAGGGAACCTCCCAGTAATGTGAATAGCGCGCTCTGCTAATGCGTCCGTCTTGAGTGTCATAACATAGTTAGGTAGTGGTTTGAATCCTGCAAATGGCAAGTGTGTGTGTTTGGATGAGGGGGGTTAGTGTGTGTGAGGGAAATGTCCCTTTTGGCAACTGGGAGAACACACTACAGGATGCACACTCCCCTTTCTAAACACAGATGATGTCAGCACCCTATAAGTACAGCAGGAGAAGGTAAGCCTCCCAGTAATGCGAATAGCGCGCTCTGCTAATGTGTCCGTCTCAAGTGTCATAACATAGTTAGGTAGTGGTTTGAATCCTGCAGATGGCAAGTGTGTGTGTTTGGATGAGGGGGGTTGCTGTGTGTGTGCAAATATGTATGAGGGAACTGTCCCTTTTGGCAACTGGGAGAACACACTACAGGATGCACACTCCCCTTTCTAAACACAGATGATGTCAGCACCCTATAAGTAAAACAGGAGAAGGGATGCCTCCCAGTAATGCGAATAGCATGCTCTGCTAATGCATCTATCTCAAGTGTCATAACATAGTTAGGTAGTGGTTTGAATCCTGCAAATGGCAAGTGTGTGTGTTTGGATGAGGGGGGTTAGTGTGTGAGGGAAATGTCCCTTTTGGCAACTGGGAGAACACACTACAGGATGCACACTCCCCTTTCTAAACACAGATGATGTCAGCACCCTATAAGTACAGCAGGAGAAGGGAAGCCTCCCAGTAATGCGAATAGCGCACTCTGCTAATGCGTCCTTCTCGAGTGTCATAACATAGTTAGGTAGTGGTTTAAATCCTGCAAGTGTGTGTGTTTGGATGAGGGGGGTTACTGTGTGTGTGCAAATATGTATGAGGGAAATGTCCCTTTTGGCAACTGGGAGAACACACTACAGGATGCACACTCCCCTTTCTAAACACAGATGATGTCAGCACCCTATAAGTACAGCAGGAGAAGGGAAGCCTCCCAGTAATGTGAATAGCGCACTCTGCTAATGCGTTTCTCCAGAGTATCATAATGTAGTTAGGTAGGAGTTTGAAACCTGTAAATGGCATGTGTGTGTGTTTGGATGTGGGGAGTTTGTGTGTGTGCATTTCCGTATGAAAAACATGTTAGTTTTGGCAATCAGGAGATCACACTACCTGATGCACATTACCCTTTCAAAATACTGATGTTGTCAGCACCCTATAGGTATAGCCAGAGAAGAGGAACTATCTAGTAAACCGAATAGTGTGCTTTGCTAATGCATCTCTCTCACGTGTCATGACTTAGTTAGGTAGGGGAATGAATCCTGCAAATGGCAAGTGTGCATGTGTGTGGGGGTAGTAGGGTGTGTGTAAATGCAAGTGTGAGTGCACAGATCCATTTGGCAAATACTACAATACACCAGATGCTGCATACTCCCCCAGTAAACACAGGGGATGTCACCACACTATCAGCACAGCCAAACAGGGCTAGTTGGCTAGTAATGCCAATAGTGTGCTCTGCTACTGTGTCTATTACAATTGTCAGAGTATAGATAGGTATGTTTTGGTAACCCACAACTGTCACGTGTGGTTGTGTCAAACAGTATGACCTTGTGTGGGTGTTTGTACATAACAATGCATGCCATTGCCTAAACCAGCAATGGCATTGCACACATGATGTATGTGTGTGACACATACACATAAATACCTGTGACCTGCAGTAGTTACCATGTCTGACACATGCTTCGAGTGGATAAATGGTATTTGCAATGTATACCAATATGACTGTGTCTTACTGTGCAGGGTCCGCACGTGGTATGTCCCTATACAGTGTGGGTGTCTATGGTGAAAGACCTACAGCAGGGGATACACTTCTGGTCTGGGCCATATAGTGTACATGTAGTCGATGTACAGGTGCTGCATGTTCCCACCTGTTGTGGTAGTGTAACATGTCATTCCACTGCAATTTGGTGACCACATGCTGTGAACCCTTCAACTAGTGTGTTGTAGCTACAGTAATGCTCACACACAATGTTTGGCTGGATGCAGTCTGGCCATATAAACACAGTTCTTGAGACTGTCATATTGCCAGTGTTGTTATGGAGGATAGGTGGTCTTCCTGTGTATGGGAGGGTTGTGTGTGCCAGGCTATGAACCAGATGGCAGTCCGACACACTGTCAGCTGCACATGAGTAGGCCCTGATGGTTTGTGCTGTGCCAACAACCTGGAGGTGTGTGTATCTGTGTTACCTTGGGATACCACCCCCCTATCCATGTGTGTTACATGTGTAGGGGACGACAGGCATGGTATGGGGCATAACCTGTCAGTGATGGGTAACACCTGTGAGCCATGAATCATGAATCTGATACTGCACAGACATTGCAGTTCACTGTGCTGAGGGCAGTGTCTGGTGCATGCATCTTCCGGTGTACACTGCTGTTGTTGTGTAGCAGCACTGTTAGTGTCCTAACCTGTGTGATACCCACAGAGGTCGCTATGTAAACCATGTCCTGCAGCATAAGGCAGTATGTGTGTACCAAGGAGCTTTGCCATTATACATCGGGCCATGGGTGTCACGTGCAAGATGACCCTTGCACATCATTGTGGCTTCCCTAGCATGTAAGCACACGTTGACAGCCAGTGGATACCCTATGAATGACAGTAGAGACTGAGCATAATGTAGACATACAACACCCTTCCCACATATAGTGGTAGAATACCTGGTGAGGGTATGTTGGCAACCAACATCAGGCTCATACTGGCCTGTGCCACATGCTGAGAGATCCATTCTATGTTCCCTATCATGTAGTCCAGGGAGGTATGTCTCAGGCAGCCATACTGGCATGGTCAATGAGTGAGTCAAATCTGTCCATGCCTCTGACTGACCTGTATGCATGTGTGCTGTGATGGACCATAGTGCCCCTGAGGCATATCACTGTGACCTTCACCAGATACAGCCTGTTGAGTGGGACCCCAGTGCAGCACACAAGACAGGTACCTGACACGTCTGTAGCAGGTGTGTTGTGTAGCCCTACAGGCTGTGAGTGTGTGGCACAGGGGATGTGCATGCTATGTGTGGCATGTGCTCTGTTCCGACAGAACATATGCCTGTGTGCCAGCTGCGGAGGTGTGTGATGCCCAGGCAGGCTGCTATTCTGAGTCCCCACGTATGCCCCAGTGTGTTCAGCATGCTGTCAGTGTGTGTCAATGTCTGACTGGTATTGTAGTCACTGTAATATATTTTATTGATTTATTTATTTATCCTACATTTGTTGACTGGGATAGTCCGACTGGATGCATGTCCATTTCCAGGGGAGGCCCGTGGAGACAAGCTACAAGGGTAGCAGATACAGCATTACATAATACTAGCATTACATATTATAAACAGATTATTTACAGAGATTACATAAGTAAGCAAGTCAAACATGTTCCACAGGTTAATGTTAGACCTGAGCACGAGTCAGGATTAAATTAAAATTACACAGTAAAGTGGTTCACAGATTTTACACATTCGAATTAGCCAGGCTTGATACATTGACATAGCCAGTTAAGTGACAAATGTTGTTTGAGTCTACTGTTAAATTGACCTAAGGTGGACAATAGGGTAATATCAGCTGGAAGTGAGTTCCAGGATCTACTTACAGGGTTTGCAAAGAGAGAATCACCGGCTGTGTTATTAAACTTGCTAGTCTGAAGTAGCACTTTGTTAGAGGATTGAAGCGGTCTAGGATTGTTAAAGGGGGTGATAATATTTGAAGTGCAGGAGTATTGTCTGGATTATAGAGGATTTTATAGGCCATAATCAGTTGGTAATACTGTATTAGGCTGGGTATTGCAAGCCAACCAAGCTGATTTAGATTGATGCAATGATGTGCCCTAAAAGGCAGCCCAGTGGCAAACCTGGCAATGTGGTTGTAGCAAATTGAGTGTTTGTTAAGGACAGTCTTGTTCATATTCGAGTAGAGGGATGCATACAGAAGGGTTGAAACAAGGTGTGAGCGAGCTATGGCACCTTTAGCTGGAGGGGCTAGGAAGGCTTTAATTCTGTAAAGTGACCTTAGTTTTCTATTGATGGCTTTGATAATCTGGTTAACATGTAGGTCACATTTGAGATTATTGTCTATGATGACACCTAATAGTTTTGGAGATGGGTCAGGGGAGATTATTGTGCCATCAGTTGATGTTATGGTAACGGTGAAAGTGGTAGACCTACGTGTTGGTGAAATAACAGCAGTTTAGTTTGATTGGGATTTAGGATCAGACGATGTTCAGAAAGCCAGTTTTCTATTGTATTAAAGGTGGTCTGGGTAGCTGACCATAACTCTACTGGAGATGTGGCTGAGCAGATCAGAGTAGAGTATTCAGCTTATTGGATACAGCTGACTTTTGGGATGACAGTATAAAGGTCGTTAATGAAGATGGAGAACAGCAAGGGCCCTAGTATAGAGCCTTGTGGTACTCTGAGGGTGTTAGGTAGAAGGTTAGAGAGTTTGTTCTGTTAGAGGCCAGCCTGCTCTCGACCATGCAGGTAGGATTGAAACCATTGGAAGGCTCCAGTATCTAGACAGTCTTTGCAGGGTGTGGAGTACAAGTTGGTGATCAACCATATCGTATGCCTTTGAAATATCCAAAAAGAGGTCTGCGGATATATAATTATTGTTGCAAGTATGGCTTATGGTGTTAGTAAAGGCTAGGAGGCCTGATGTAGTGCTGTGATGAGGACATAAGCCATGCTGAGTGTCTGCCATAATGCGAGTTTGGATTAGGTGGTGCATGACTTGTCTATGACGAAAGTTTCCATAATCTTTGCAAGTGGAGAGAGTATAGCTATTGGCCTATAACTGGAGACTTCAGTAGAGCTGCCTCCTTTGTGAAGTGGGATTACATATGACATTTTCCAGATGGTGGGAAAGTTAGATTCTAACATGGTTCCTTTGATTACCTTTGAGACGGGGTAAGCAATAGCATCATCTGGTTTTGATAGGTACTCAGCAGGGAGTTGATCAGCAGAAAGTGTAGTGGGTTTCACTGTTTCAATCAAGGTATGGAGAAGTGAAGTGGTGACTGGTTGGCAGCTGGACGCAAGTAGTTTTCTAGGGGTGCTACTTTCAGGACTAGGGGAGCTAGGAGGTAGATGGCTAGCTAGGGCCTGAAATGTCTCAGTAAAGAACTGGTCAAAACTATCAGGAACATCTTCAGGGGTATTATCAATAGTAGCACCAGGAATTGGGGTTGATGTTTGTCCAGGATGTAGTATATATGACATGCCACCTGACAGGGTATGGCATTACTGGGTTCAGAGAGACCAGTCCCCAGATCGGCTGTGTGCTGGCATCCCACACATGTGTTGTATGTTCCTGGCCAAGGGTGATGGCTGACTGCATACATATGGCAGCTGTGACAATAACACATGACTCACATAAACCACAACTGGACCATAGAGGCGATTCACAGGTTACCTTTGCACATGCTACCCTAATAGTGTGATTGCCATGGTGAGTACCAACACATAGGGCCAATGGGGAACAACATACTGAAAGTGTGTATGTGTGGGTGTACTGCTACTGTTTCATAGCACTGACATATATGACTGCACACGTGGGTAAATGCCAGGTAAGATGTGTGCAATGTGTCACAGGCAACGTACATGCGTACAGGACAGACAGTGACGTTCTGTCATGTGTAAAGTTGACATACGTATCGTACGCTATGCAGATGTCACTAGAAGTCTACAGAAGCACTGTAACTCTGCATTGCAGGTGTAAGCAGTGTTCCAGGGACCCTAGCGAACATGCATGCAAACAAAGCTACAGTAAACAGGGCTGGAAGTAGTGCATTATACAACAAAGAAGGGGTAACAATAACAGTAAGTAACAATGCAAATATGTAGGCACTATCAACATGTACCCAGGAATATGCAGCGCAGATGCCCATGGTAGAACCGATATTATGTCATACTTATTTGTGATTTGGATTACATTGGTACTGCACACATATCTACATGCGCCAACATCCACATGGCATAGTCATTGTGGGCAACTTGACACCATTACTGTACATGTCCACCATTGCATATCACTACTTGCGTTAGCTTTCCCCCTGTGCTACCCATGTATGCGGCTATTTGTTGACAACCTTACCACTGGCATGCAATTATGTGCAGCTGTTATACTTTGGTATGTACTATGGGTGCAGATAACAATTCAGGACATTCATACAGTTACTGCAGCAGGCATGCTGGGATAAACACACAGTCATAGCAGCACACTGTACTGTTACCAACATGATACTACTAATACACTTCTATGTAGTCACCCTGTGCATCAGCAACGTGTTTACCTGTTCCCGCAATGATGTTGGAGATTGCAGGAGGTGGCACAGTGTCATCATATGCACAGGGTGTGGATTAGGTATGCCTGAGTCAGCCACTGATACCACCAATTGACATGTGTGTGTATGTGTGTTGGTGAGGGGCAGCAGTACAGGGTGGGGCAGTGTTGGTGCAGTGTGTGCATGTATGTGGTTGCCCTAGGTGTTAACATTTCGCATGTGTGTATGCACGCACACAGTTCCACCTCATGGATGCCATATACAGGGGTTTGTGGACAGCCACAGACTGCACCTGGCAGGCCATACAGATCAGTGTCTGTGTGCACGGACATGGTACCTGTGCCTGGCAGGGGTGCTACGGACCGTATCCAGTACAAAGCCAGACTGGGTACTGTCATCAGAAGCGTGAGTGTGTTGACTGGACACAAGTCCCTGTTGGGACTGTCCAGAGCCACATGCACGTGGTCTCCTGGGGAGTTCCGATGACAGCACAGACCCAGCTTTGCTGGGGCTGCTGCTGGCACTATGGGGCGTCTTGTGAGCCTGTTGTCGTCCGCGCCGACTGCCAGCTGCTGCTGCTGCCAGCATACGGCCATGTCGATGCCGCAAATGCCCACCATTGCCCTGGCTCATGGACATCTGGTTGTGGAACTGCTGTAATATGTCCCCACAACGTCTGTCTGTGACATCGGTGAAGTTATGGATAGCATCCGCAATGTCACGCATACTGTCTGTCATGGCTGTGCGACATGCTCTCAGCTCCCTCAGACCCTGTCTAGTGTACCTTTCCATACGTGACTGTGCCTGCATGACAGTCCAAAACATAGCTGAGGTTGACAGACCTCTTTGGGCACATTGGCCAGAGGCAGTACGCCCACGGATGCTCCCACGAGAACCCATGGGCAACTGTCTGTGTGGTACCATCGGAGGACCCTGCCCATGGCTGCTGTGTGGGGATGCATGTGCCACAGGTACCACATTACCCTGGTCTATGCCCACTGTATCCTGTCCATCACCTAGGGACAATGGTGACAAAGGATGTACAGGCAGGATGACTGTGCGCAATGATGGGGTTGACACAATTGGCTGACCAATGGCAGACCCTGACACACCTTCCTGTACCATTTACACAAATATCATCATTACCAGTAGCCGTGGCACAGGATTCAGGTTCCCTGCTGCAGGTCACCAGAGCAGCCCCAGAACCTGTGGAATGAAGACAGGAAACACAGTTTACAGTCTCCAGACATTGTTACCAGTGATGCACTTATACACACATGCACACATGCACACATGGACACATGGACACAGGCACACATGCACACATGGCACACAGGCACACATGCACACGTGCACACATGCACACATGCACACAAGCACACATGCACACAGGCACACATGCACATGTGGACACATGCACACATGGACACATGCACACATGCACACGTGGTCACATGCACATGTGGTCACATGCACACATGGGCACATGCACACATGCACACATGCACACGTGGTCACATGTAAACATGCACACATGCACACGTGGACACAGGCACACATGCACACATGCACATGTGGACACAGGCACACATGCACAGATGCACACATGGACACAGGCACACCTGCACACATGCACACATGGGCACAGGCACACCTGCACACATGCACACCCCGCAGTATACACACAGAGCACTACTGAGTTACACTACTGTTACTAGCATTATCAGGACTATTATAGGTTATGTTAAACACACTCACCAGCATGGATGGCCTGTCTTGCTGTAACCCTGGAGGGACCTGCAGAAATGATGAGATTAATGTCAGTGGGCACAACTGTGCCATTGATATTGCATATGATACAGTGTACAGAACAGTCAGGTGTACATATGGCATATTACCTGCACGCTCCATGTCGTGCTGCTGTGTGGAACCAGCCTCCATCATAATGCAGGTGTACTGCTGTTGGTGTTCCGGGGCTGGAGCCACAACACTTAGGAGTAGCCCCTCCAGTCTGGTGAGGGGGGGATGTGTGGCCACCCCACCTCCTGTGGTGACCTGTTGCCTGTGGATATCTGATGCATGCTGCCGGACACTTCGGATTAAATCACTGCAGTGATGTTGTACCTGCTCATATGTCCTGTTATGCGTGCCAATATCATTTACCCTACGGACAAGGTCTTGCCACAGTGCGGCCCTCTCCTGCTGATTGTGACTGGTGCGGAAAACAGGATGTCATACTCCCGCACCAGGCTCTGGTGGATCTCCTCATCTTCCGCCACAGAGTAGGTGGGGTTACGCTGTCGCGCCATCTCCCTGGAAGAGAACACAAACAGGATATCAGCAGACCATGTCAGCAATATATGGCACACATACTATACATGATACTCATGTGTAGTGATATACTACTACTCCCATATGTTGCATGTGTGTGTGTCATGGTGGATACACAGGTACATGGCCAGATATCAGTGCTCAGCCAACACCTGTGCAACAATACCTGCCACATTCCACACAACATAGTAGCATGCCCCATCGGTCAGCACACACTGACAGGTGCAATGCACAACTTCACTCTGGGGGTTCATCCCAAGGTACTGTATGTGGGACACCATCCACTACTGTGATGTGGACAGACATTACTCGGCCTGGATATACATATCCCACCACCACCACCAGCACAGTAGACTACTTTGATATGTATGTGATTAGACAGTTATTCACTTGCTGGGACTGAGATGGTATCCATGCAGCACACTGGGCCAGTGGAAGCCACAAGCCACACTGCTGACCCCTTTGCAAATGCTTACCATGGACATGCCACGGATTGCATGGAACTTGCACACACATTTCTAACCCAGACCCTATGCACAAAGGTTAGGCATCCTGTCCGGTGGACCCCAGACAGAGGCAGATTGTATAACAATAGCAGGAGGCTACTGCAGGACAGAGCACATTCACATTAAGGGAAGGCATCTGTGGTCAGCACTGGTACTACGCTATGGTCTGTCATACCAATGGCCACGGCCTACTCCTACACATATGGACCACATGCCTCAGATATGATCTGTGTTAATCCACACCTACTTAACATTCACCAAGCACATGGATATTGGCAACAATCTTGCAGACATGTTCGGTGCATGTATCCCCCCTCCTTCTCCCCCACCTTTAAAATATTTATCCCAGCTGGATGTAACCTCCCTATCATCTCACATGTCCAGGTGAGGGCCGCCCTCAGCAGAGAAGAACACACAGCAACACTGTGACCTCGTAGTACCCCTGGATGTGTGCTACTGGCACTCCGAGAGGACATACAACCGCATATAACACTGATAGTTTATCTTGGCCGTACTACAGGATATGTACCTGGACAGTGGCATACAGCAACAGTGGTCCCACACCACTAAGGGGGCACCTTGACTGACCCTGGGAATTACCACTTCATATGCATAATGGGCCTGGTCTGCTAAGCTATGGAATTATGCAGTATGGGATGCATATGCAGTGACATCGGGTACCTACAGACACTTGTTCCCAGCCAGTGTGCCTTTGAGATGGGCTGATCATGACTTTTGAACCTGGCTGACCTTTCAAAGCAGTCACTACAGCCATTGCTGGGCCAACGCACAGACAACTGCTGCCAGGATCATGGCCTAAGACTGATTGACATGTAATGTATGGTCATCCCCTTTTGGTGGAACTACGTACACACAACATATCACATGGACATACCTATGGATACAGACCTATGACACATTTGGAGGGTTCACAGTATGCACACTATTAACCTGCTACTTTGCATTACCTCTGTTTGTTGCAGCTGGTTGCATTACCACAGCTTCTGCTTGCTGCTGCTACTGTCAGTGCTGACAGCTTTGGGTGACAGAGTCACAGTGTCTAATTTTTTATTTATTTTTTTTGCTCTCTCTCTCTCTCTCACTTCTCGCTCTCCCTCTGTCTGCTTACAGACAATGCAATGAATGTATTGCATGTGGGGAGTGTTAGCACTGGATGCTTTTGTAGGTATCTGCATAGGTCCATGTGATGGCCTCTGCACCAATTGTAAGCCAGCATTTGCTAATTGCATACAGCCAGTTGTGTACTGATTGCAGTTCTCACTGTGATTTCAGATCAGTGCTATAAAAGGGTATGTGGGATAGGCGTTGCCCTTTCAGATTGTGAGGGCGGGGACCATGCTGGTATGCTGTGGACAGTGTTCTTTGTGTGTAAAGGTTAGTATCTCTCTCATGATTCAGGCTGTGTTGTATATTCACAATTCTCCATTCCTCTCTCATGTTCCCTGTAGCAAGTGTGTATGCACATTGACTCCTACAACTATATATATATATATATATATATATATATATATATATATATATATATATATATATATATATATATATATATATATATATATATATATATATATATATATGTACATATGCATACATTTATATATGTACTTTAACTGACCTTATTATCTACAAGCTGCCAACTAGCATGGCTGTTTCTGTTCACACACTACTATTATGGAAATCCAGTAGTTTTGACAGTAATTTTAAATGACATGCTTTGTGTACTACACATCTTATATTCCCTTTACATTCATCCCTACTATTACATGTTATATTTATTTTAGCACAATGTTTTTGTATAAGAGTCATGGCTTAGTGGTAGGTCGTTCAGACTAGTGTTTCCAAGGTCCTGGGTTCGGGACTGACAGTGGGATTTTATTTTGCTTTTGAACTGAGTACAGGACCTGTCAATCAAAGTGACTAAGGCACTTTTAAGCAGTTGTAACCGGGTTAGCGCTGGTTTGCGCGGAGCTCACGCATGCGCACTGGTGGTTAGCTCCACGCACACACCCGCTTACAACCGCTTAACGGTGCTTACTCTGGCGCACACCCGCGCTATTTTCTTTGAAAGAAAAGAAAATGGGGAGACAGGAAAGTGGTGAAAAAGGGGTCACAAAAAGGGTACGACAGTAGGGAAACAAGCTTGGGATGTGCAGGAGGGATGTAGGTAAGGCCCATAGCTGCCCATTTCTTCATCAGCAACAGCTGTGCATATGTATGTAATTTGGAGTGACATTTGAAACCTTCCACCCCTGAGAGAGGTGTCAGGACAACAATAATACTTGTTGTACAGCCAATTGTAATTGATAGGTTCCATGTCCAGCAGACATGTGTGCGGAATGGGCAGCTATGTATGGGGCGTAATTTATTTGTGGGTACAGAGTGCCCTTTTTTTTTTCAGGTGAGAGTGGTATGTCAGGTGAAGGAAGTCGGTACAGCTGGGGAGGTAGGTTGGGTAGGTAAATAGACAAGACAAACAAGATGCATACAGGGGTGGTGTATGACACATGTGGGGGGGTTACACAATTGACGGGGACGGAGGTTTGGATATCCAGAGCCCATGAGCCCACAGATGGCAACAGTGGAACTGATATCCCCACCCATAGGCAGTTGCCACTGTTCCTTCACTGCCCAGGACGGGGCTGTGCTGGGGGCTGTGTAGGCAGGGCAACAGGCATGCCCATTAGTTGCGCCACCCATGCCTCGAGCTGGCGTAGGGGCTCGAGAACAGAGTCCCGAATCTCCCTACGCACCACAGTCCGGACGCTACAGAGGGTGAGTGGTGGTTCTCCTCCGGCCACACTTGCAGAGGGGGGGCAAGCCCCATCCCCTGCAGCACTTCCACCCACAGGTGGCACAGGGCCACTGGAGGAGGGTCCGGACTCGGCACTAGTGCCAGGTGCACTCGCCAGCTGAGGTGGGAGAGGTGGGTCTGCTGGAACCTGCCTTCCCTGTCGTCCTATGTTTTGCATTATGTCATGACAGTTTGGGTTAGTGACATATAATATCATTCACAATTAGTTGTAACAGCATGCATTAGTATTCCCATTAACCAAACACCCAGATATTCACACCATTGAACAGCGTGCATAACACATGCATAATTTGAACAGAAATACACAGTCCAACAACATGCAGGGTTAATTGATGGCAACAGGCCATCAGGTGCGGATGTATGAACAGGGCAGATGCTTCAACGGACATGCAAATATATATGACCCAACAGGACAAACGTCCAGGGGTGTTAATTGTGATTGCACATACCATTTTCACGTGGAATGGGTTATATGTGGTTATAGGGTGGGGTAAAGAAAGTAATATTAACACCTTCGAATAACAATACATATGCTGTACATTTCTAATAGCTACAGTTATATACACACTACTGTTCTAACTACAGTTTCCTATATGATAACTATTTCAACTTGGTGATAGGACTGTTACTGCAACATCAATATACATTTTATTGTTCTTCATACACATTCATATCTAGCTTTGTTCAGCTACATCATCCTGCTACATTTGCTTTATATAGCTGTAGACAAGTGTGGATGTTTGGTATATCAGACAATCATCCTATCTGCATATTTCAGACTGAGAGCAACATATCCAGATTTTGGGATACACATTCCAGATGCAGCAACACTTTGAACAGATTTCGCTGTTTGGTTTTGAATCTCACATGCATTTCATTCTGTTTTGACTGCAGTATACTTTATTCAGGGGTTATTACTACTGTATTGCTGGATTCATGACACTTTCTCACACTCTCTCACTTGCTTTCATTTTACTATTCAGGATGGTACTTACTTCTAGGCTTTATTGACATGTTTTACCTGTAGTTATTACAATCCTTTCCAGCAGTCTCACTTCTGTCATGTTTCAGTATTTCCACAGGGATATATTTCACACATGTGATTTCATCATCTTCTGCAGCTATACTTTTCAGCCTGCTGCAGGTTGTGTACTATTTTCTTACAGGTAGGGCATTTTTATTTCAGAATATATGTCAGACAGTTTCATTTTTCGGTTTAACTTACAGGCTGAAACACACTTTTGTAATCAAGCAATACTTGCAGACACTTTCACACTGTTACTTGCAGATTTTATTCCTTACTGACTACACTGCACTCTTTTGCTGACTGTCATGCTTTTATATTTCTTTACAGTTACTGGTAGTGGATTACTGACCTGCCTGGTGGCGCAACCGCACCAGCCTATCGCCATAGGCTCTGCGGTTCGCAGAACGGACACCTGCAGCTGTGATATAAATGAAGTAATATTGGAATACACATCTCCATAATATCAGCTAGTTTAATTTCTTACATACATAATTAAATGTTGCTTACTCAGTAGTGGGGCGTTGGGTGTTTGCCGGGCCTCCTGGATCCAAAGGTTCAGTTGGTCCTGCTTGCGTCTCTTCAGTTCTGCATGGTGGTGACGGACCTGCTCACCAGTCCTTGGAATCCCTGTGGCACTGGTGAGATCATGAGCCAACCGGTCCCATGCCTCGGCCCTGTATGCTCCCCAGAGGACCTGGCCCTGCATGAGTTGGGCCTCATGATTATGGACTAGGAGCCAGACCATGTACCTGGACTCCTCAACACCCCACCTCTGTGCTCGGAAGCAACTACCCTCTCCTACTCCTGTCATTCTGCCTGCAGGTCAGTTCTACAATCGTTTATGTTGTGTATTCCCGCCTATGGGGCTTATATGTTTTTCCCACACATATCTGTGATTGGCCATTTTGGAATTGTATCAACTTCAGTAAACCTGCATTGTCATGCTGTAGTTTGTATTCATTCCTTTCTAGGTACTGCTGTCATAGCTTAGTGGTTCTGTACCTATGGTGTATAGTATCCTGGGTTCGAACCTGGCCACTGCTTTTTATTTTTCATGACTGTCTAGACATGCTGAGGGGAGTGTCTGTGTAAAGGCAGTTTTGATACGGCTTGTTCAACGTTGCCCGTCGGTTAGCTTGTTTGTGCGGTGCGCAGCTCTGCTCAAACGGGGTACGCTGCTTTAAGCCTCATTTGGCTATCGGCACGCATATTACGCTCAGCTCAGTTAGGGGCACATAGATTTAGCATGTTAGACCACTGCTCAGCTACGGGCACTCATTTTGCACCAGTTAAACCACTGCTCATCTACGGGCAGATGTACTCACTATGTTAAACTGTAGCTCAGCTATGAGCACATCTGGCATTTTTTATTCTTTTGTTACCTCACATGTCTTCCATATAAATGGGCTATTTCATTACATTTTACATAAATTGTCGTTTTATGTGTACATATTTGTCAGGGACTTGTTTCCTGCTTATTTTGGAAAAAAAAAATTGGTGTTGTGGGGGCTCGAACCATGAATGGCTGCTCTTCAGCCAACATCTCTACTGCTACGCTATTGCTTCCTGGCTTATTTTGTATATTTAGTTCTTATATGCTTTCCCACTGACTGCTAACTGTAGCTGCTCACGCACGCCCTTGCAAACGAGCGCACTCACGGTTAAACATTTTTACAATTTAAAAAAATATATAAAATGTGTTTATTTATATGTTTTCTGTTCATAGTCTGTGGGGGCATGTGTTGTGTTCTGTTTATTCACATTTCTGTGGACTCTGTCGTGGGTGTTTACTTTGGGTACTTTTCCTCTTCTGGGGGCGTGTCCGCTTACAGGGCTCAGCCTACGGACATGCCCCCTACTGTCTTACATGGACCGTGTTGGCCTTAAGTGTGATTCAGCATGCTCTCATGAATATGCAGAGCATGCTGACATCACTCCATTTAACTGCAGCCTCCGTGTATGAGTTATAACTCTTACACGGAGGCTTTGTGAATCCTGCCCTATAGCTGTAAACTATGTACCCACACATGAATTGGTTCAGCAATACCCATATTTTTGGGGACATGATAAAATTAAGTAGTTAGGTATGGCATACATTCATTTGATCAGCCGGTGGATGGCCGATCGGAAAATGTGCGAAAGCAGTGCAGCAGGTTCTCACAATTGCGAACCGGAGATATGCGAAACACACAATACACCCCCCCCTTTTTGACCCATGGTAGCACTTGCTTAGGTTGTAGAGCGGTCAGAAATGTCGCATTTGGTGTTTTGTATGACATTCCGACCATTCATCACTTTCAAATTCGACATTCTGATTCGGCTTTACACCTGTTCGAGGTTGGTGTGGACGCTCAAATGAATGTATACCGTTAGGCATACAGGTTAAAAAGGATTCTTTCATGGCATCTAAGGATATGTGGGAAGAGTTTAAACAAAAGATAATACAAAAACTGAAAAACTGGAAGCTCTTGTCTGGGGATATGGATAGCAAGATGCAAGCAATAAACTGATTGTGGTCCCTTAAGTTGTATATAGAGATCAGGCATATTTTTATCAACCAGAGGAGAAATTATGGATAGCAATTAATAAAGAGTTGAAGGATTTTATCTGGGAGGGGCAAGAGTCAAGTGGGATAAGTTGATCCTTTCAACAGAACAAGGAAGATTAGGATTATAGGTTTTGCAGGAATATTTAGAGCTACCTGGTTAAGACTCTTATACATAACACAAGCAGAAAGCTACAATTCAAAGTGGAAAGGGATGATGATGAACCAGGTAGGCATTTCAAGGAATAAGGGAACAGTGGGATTTTGGATGCATAACCTTAAGGAGAATAACAAAAATTATACAGAATATTGTATTTATACAGTAGTAGAAAGTATAGTAAGAACTAAGCCAACATGGGAATGGAGAAAGGAAATTCTGCCAATAGGGATGACTCCAATTAGGGGTACAGAGAATAGGCAAGATGGGACTGGAATTTACTGGAGAAAGCTTGCAAAGAAATCAATGTAATGGGAGCAAATAATTAGAAAGGGAAAGGTAATAGAATGGTAAGACGGCAGTAAGACATTTGTAATGCAGGCTAGAGATTGCCTTCCCTATCAGGGATTGATATCAGAGTACATGCAGAGTGAAAAGGATAGGAGGACCCCAAAAGAAATACCTGCACTGGTTGAGTTTTAAGATGAATCTAGAAGAGAAACTACCGTTAAAAAGAGGATAATTAGGACGTATAAAATATTACATGATAACTATAGGAACCAACCCGAGGAAGTTACTAAAGATTAGGAAGAGAGATTAGCTAAGAAATTCACAAAGAAATGATGAGAGGGCATATGTATGGCTCTTAAATAAGCAGCAAAATCTAGAAGATTTAGGACTTTTGCCTGGAGTTGCTTACATATGTACTTTCATACCCCAGGCAGACTCTGAAGAATTTTTCCTTAGGTAAATGGCTAAAGTTGGAGGTGTAATGGGAAGAAAGAGGTACCTGGGAGCATATGCTTATGGGGTGTAATCAGCTGGAAGACTTAAAAAATTCCTTACAGTGTACTCTGTTAGGAGCACTGGGGCAAGCAAATGAGTGCAACTAAGGAAATTATATTTTGAGCTGGGGTACAGATCTGAAATGCCAAGTCATGGTAAGGTCTTGTTAAGTTTAATTCTGGTCGCTGTCAATAAAGCAGTTACTAGAAAATGGATATCAAAGTCTATACTTACCGTTCCTGAAGTAGTGAATATTATAACAGAGTTAAAAGAACAGGAAGTTGGATCTTTAGAAATGGTTGGACTAAATTACATAGAAAAAAAATGAAAATTGTGGGAACAATAAATGCAGAAAAGTGTTTTGGATGAGGAATGAGGGTTTAAGAGAAGACATGACTGAGCATTTTATGTAATGTAGGTTTGATTATATTGTATAAAACAATATATGTGATGTATAAAGTTTCTATATGTGAACTTGTTAATATTGTTTGATTACTTTTATACAAATGTAAGCTTGCCTATGTCACAAGTGATAATTCAATAAAGGTGTTAAAAATAACCTGTGCACATATGGAGACTTGTATCAGCAACAAAAGAGTGCTTTAAGGACAATTAAAAGGTAGCCTAGAAAAGGCAACTCTTTGCTAGTATTGTTCTAAAGACATGCAACATGAGAGGCTCGGAGCCTAGAAAAGAAAGATGTTCATCATTACATCACTGCTGCAGAAGCCTCAAACAATATGGGAGATCCTGCCAAGGATCAGAACACCCAGCCAGCCACCTAAAAAGCTTTAAGGATCCTTCCACACATTCTAGCCACTGTTGTGCATAAGGGATGCAGAGTAAAACCAAAGGCTTGGCTGCTAAGAAGTCATAATTTTCTTGGCAACAAAGAGTGTGTTCCTCGGTAGCCTTCGGGTGATTGACATTTGGCTAGCACTCCATGTGAGATAAGCAGATAATTTCCTCATTTTACATTTCCTTCCACACAATTGTGTTAGTAGAAAAGTGTTTTATATATATATATATATATATATATATATATATATATATATATTTTTTTTTTTTTTTTTTTTTTTTTAGGGCATTTCTGTCATTTTATTGACTTGTTACAAGAAAATTTACTTCAGAACATGGCTTTCATTGTTAGACTTTTCTTAGGGAATGCCTGTGTAAAATTGTATTTTTCCTTGTAAAAGTGCAAAGTCCTACTGTAAGTGTGACGGGTCCTGTTTATCAAACACTTCTCCCAGTAGGAGCAGCATCAAGACAGGCATGACCAAAGCAGACGGTAATCTCCAGGGAGTGGGCAAATATGCACAAAATTCACTGAACACTGTAACACCATCAACCAGACCATTCAACGTAGGTAAGCACTAAAAAGGCCTGGAACACACTGCTTAAATTTACTCTCTTGAAACTGTAACATGTCCACTAATACCCAGGACATAGCCAAAAACAACTTTTCCTGATTGATGTCCTTTGGAAAAGTAACTTGTTTGCTTAAAAAAAAGAAACAACTTGAACCTGCCCTGTAAAAGAAGGAATAAAATAGACCCATAAAAGTGGGCATGGAAGGTAATACACATCTCAAGATGAATCTGATGAAGCATTTAATGAGAAAACACCACATAAGTTTTATAAAAGTGTCTTTAATTAGCTTTTGGACCAGAAAACTGCCATTGAAAAAAATTCTAATGGCTCACTACTTTTTATCACAAATAGACAGCCTTTTAGACCAGGAAACTGCCACTAATAAATTGCTAACAACTAGGATCACAAGAGAAGACATGATGAATGGCTCAAGTCTTTTATTTAAGAGCTTATACACAGAAAGTTGCCCTGTAGAAATGGGCATTCATTCCACAATTAACATTTATCTGCTTTCATTTTTTGTTTGTAAGGCATTCATTCCACACATTTATCTACTTTTATTTTGTTTGTATTTTGTTATAGTAAGTATCTGATTTATTAAATAATATAGTGGGCAACATTTACCACAATGTTCCATAAAAAGGACACCTACTGAACATTTCTTAAAATTATCGTAAAGGGAGAATGCTCAGAATGAAAGCATTCTGGTGGCAAATAAACTTATTCAAATTAGACGTTCAAAAAGAACTATCAAATTAAGTGTGTATGATATCCAATCAGAGGCACCTTCTGATGGGCATTCCTCTCCACTCAGTTGTATGAATCATTTAAATTCTGTAATCCCAGAAGGGAATTCCACACAGTACCACTTATTCAACTCAAAATAAATATCTGTAAAAGCTTATCTAAGACTCCAGGGCATTATTTGTGGAATACAGTTGGCTTTTGATATTCATGCAGTATAACTCCTAGGAACTTTCTCCAAGATTATTTTATCCACTTTCATTGCTTTCTTGTACAAATATTTAACTTTAAAAGTTTTTTTTTGTGATGGTTATACTTCATTGCCAGGGTGGTCATTGGTCATTTTTTCTACAAAAAGTTTACTTTTTTTGAAAGAAACTGTGACTGAATAACCACAAATGCCTGTGGTGCCAAAATACAACAGAACAACTCCAAATATTGTTATTGTTATGAACAACTTTAATGAAGTAAAAATCACTTAAAACAATAAAGAACGGTTAAGCACTTTCATTCCACATATTTTCAATAATGGAACTTCATCAGAACTAAAAGTAACATTCAGAATAACCTTTAAGTACTAAATTTAAAACTATCATGTGATATATTTCCCCAATCACTAGTACATAAAATAATTAATAATTTAACACACACTTCCCTATCAACTAAACAAACAGCATTGGATGAAATACATTCAAAGTAAGACTACTAAGCATTATATTGTTTTAATTTTAACATTGAATTAATAGAGCAGGATTCGTTTAAACCAGAAAAACTAATGGCATTCAATTTCAATTGCCATTTTAGTTCACTTTTATCAAGATGTTCATCCATAAAAAATCCCATAGGATCCTTAACTACCTGCTCAGTTACCATAAAACCAAATCTATGCCCATTAATTTCCTGTATATGTTTAATCAAAGCATTCGTAGATTTTCTGTTTCTTATATCAAGCAAATGTTTATATATTCTCTCCTTTCATTTTCTCAACATCTTTCCTATATAAAAAACTCTGAACAAATGTTACAGCTAGCCAGATAAACCACTTGCCTAGAATTACATGTGTAATGACATTTAATACTATGAGTTTTATCCTTGACAGTAAAATGATCAGTTTTCCTCACATTGCGGCATTGGGTGCACCTGCCACATTTAAACCTACCTACATTAATGTAACTATTGATACTTTTGTTGATATTCATAATAGCCATATTTTTATTTCTTTCCAACAAGTTCTTGAATGGTTGATCTTTCTTATATACTGAAAGTGGTTTATCCCCCACTTTATTTAATAGGAACCCATCTGTTTTGAATAAATTCCAGTTTTTATATATACTACCTACTAATGCTCTACTATAGGTTCATAGGTTCATAGGTAGGTACTAGTCTATCGGCCCTAGTGCCTATGTAAGACTAGCCAACATGGTTCCCTGGCTTTCACCACCCCTGGATGCTATTTACCTGCACCCCTGCCTAGCAGGGCCACCGATGTGATGCCCAGGGTAAATTTCCTATTGCCCATCCACTCATCAAGATTTTTCTTGAAGAGTGCTAGTGACGAACTCTGCTTGACATAGATAGGTAATGTGTTCAAGAGTATGGGAAGTCTCTAGGACAGGAATCTATCCCTCCAGCATGTTCTGTTAATTGTGGTGATGAGGTTTAGGTTCCTAGAGCATGTGGCTCTGAGGGATTGGGATTTCTTTAGGTGTAGCATGTCCAGCAGCTCAGGGTTTGACATAGCTTTGTATGTTAGGCAGCCATCACCTCGGAGTAGGCGACATGCTACGGAGTAAAGCCGGAGTTTTTTTGAGGTGGCCAGCATAGGGTAGCTGTTTGAGTCCCATAATCCTCTTTGTGAGGTTCATAGGTTGATACTAGGCTATCAGTCCTAGGGTCTATACAAGCCTTGCCATAACAATTCTCTGGCTATTTCTTCCCACAGTATTAACTTCCCTGGACCCCTGTCTAGCAGGGTGACTGACATGATCCCTGGGGTGAATTTCCTATCTTCCATCCAGTCATCAAGGTTCCTTTTGAAGAGGGCCAAAGAGGCACTCTGCTTGACATGTATGGGCAGTTTATTCCAGAGTCTGGGGAGTTGCTGGGTCAGGAACCTATCCCTCCAGCATATTTTGTTCATTGTGATGACAAAGTTGAGATCCCTGGAGCTTGTGGCTCTGAGGGACTGGGATTTCTTTAAGTGTAGCATGTCCAGCAGCTCTGAGTTTGACATGGCCTTGTATGTTAAGCCTCTGAGTAGACGATATGCGACAGAGTATAGGTGGAGTTTTTTTAGATGGTCAGAATAGGGCATCTGCTTTAGGCCTGTGATTCTTTTAGTGAGGTATTTCTGCAGCCTTTCCAGTTGTTGCAGATGTCTTGAGAGGTACATACCAAATGGGGCATTGTATTCTGTAATGGGTCTAATGAGGGATGAGTACAATGGGACAATGACCTCCTTTTTTCTGGATGAAAAGCCCTTAGTGATGAGGTGTGCCACACAGAAGGATTTCCTGACTGTTGTGGCGATGTGGTTATTGAAGGTGAGACCAGTGTCCACCTGTGTCCCTAAGTCTCTTATCACACTTTCGGTGTTTAGTGTCCTGCCACCTATGTGGTAATTCAGGTATTTTTGTGGCCTTTCTAGCTGCTGCAGATGCCTTGTAAGGTACATTCCAAATGGGGCATTGTACTTTATAATGGGTATGATGAGAGCCGAGTAGAGGGGGACAATAACTTCTTTTTTCCTGGATGAGAACCCTTTCATGATGAGGTGTGCCATGTAGAAGAATTTCATGACTACATTGGCGATGCGAGTATCAAAGGAGAGGCTACTTTCCACTAGAGTCCCAAGGTCTCTTATCACACTTTCATTGTTAAGTGGGCTGCCGCCTATGTGGTAGTCCATGGGTACAGGGTTTTTACTACAGAGGATGACAATGCATTTTTTGGCATTGAGCTTGAGGCCATGGCTCTGGCACCAGGCATCAGTCTCGGTGAGGCACTTTTGCAGGATGTCCACATCATTTGGGGACTCAACTATGGCACCCAATTTGCAGTCATCTGCAAACTAAGTCAGCTAGATGCCCTCTGTGTTGGCCTGTACTTCAGAGAAGTAGATCCCAAACAGGAGACCCAAGACTGAACCCTGTGGTACTCCACTTGTCACAGGTTTGGAGTCGGATTTGGAGTCCACAATTTTTACAGTGTGGGTTCTGTCTGTGAGCAAGTTGGCGACCCATCTTGTGATGTACGGATTTATACCTAGCTTGGTGAGTTTATTTATAATGCCAGAATGAGGGATGGTGTCGAAAGCCTTGGCAAGGTCGAGATAGGCTGTGTGGACTGCCTTACCCTCATCCATGGCTTAGGTGACTGTTTCATAGAAGTCGACCAGGTTCAGGAGACATTATCTGCCCTTCACAAATCCAAAATGGGTGAGGTCCAGAGTTTGGAGGTTACCAATATCCTTGTTTATGAGTTCCATGGTAATACACTCCATGGCCTTGCAGACCAGGCTCGTCAGGCTAATAGGACGATAGTTCCCGGGGTCCATGGTAGCTCCCCCTTTGTGGAGTGGTACAACTGTTGCCGTGCACCATTCAATGGGTACAAAGCCTGTCAAAAGGCTATGACTGAAGCTTAGGTAGGGGGGCTAGTTTGTTCTGAAGCTCATGTAGAATGCAGCCAGGGATATTGTCTGTTCCCATGGATGCTATGTTCTTGGCTTTTGAGATAGCACAGTTTTCACCTGTTCAGTTGTGATTGCACGGACACTGCATTCTTTTGGTATGGATATGGGCCCTTTAGGAGGTGTGGGGGGGAGTTGGCACTGAACCTATCAGCCAGGATGTTATCGATATCAGTTGGATCCGTGAATTTTGTGCCATTGTGCTGTAGCTCAGAGCAAATCTGGGTGTTGCCATTGAGATTCTTGACATAGCTGTAAAATGCTTTGTGGTTGTCCTTAGTGTGTGTGTGTGTGTGTGTGTATATATATATATATATATATATATATATATATATATATATATATATATATATATATATATATATATATATATATATATATATATATATATATATATATATATATATATATATATATATATATATATATATATATATATATATATTATATATATATATATATATATATATATATATACATACATATATATATATATATATATATATATGCATGTGTGTATATATTTTATATATATATATATATATATATATATATATATATATATATATATATAGTCAGTGGCAATCTTATTTTCATAGTTCACTTTGGAGGATTTTATGAGAGATCTCAACTTCTTGCTGAGGCTGACCAGGGAGCTCCTCCACTCGTGGGATTTTATTCTCTTTTGCAACAGTTTCTTCCTTCTGTTGTAGAGTTTGTTAATAGCAGAGGACCACCAGATTGGTTTCCTTTTTTAGAAGACTGCATCTTGGTTCTATTAGGGATGGCTCAATCCATGCACCCATGTAGGTACTTATAGAGTATGTTTGTATTAGATTCGGCAGTGGTAACTGTATTGTCCATATGCATGGGTGTTGTGAAATTGCCCACTTCTGCCTTAAGTAGCACGAAGTTGGCTTTGGAGAAGTTTTTTACAGTGGTTTCCTTAGTGGGGGGGTGGGATGTGCATATCTATGGTGATTTGTTTATGGCTGGATCTGACCAACGATGAGCTGACTTCAGGTATGGAGCACCTGTCACTCATGTTGGTAAGTACTAGGTCTAGGATATTTTTGCCCCTGGTAGGAGTGTGGACAAGTTGATCCAGGGCACTGGAGTTTACGAATTCTAGGAAGCATTGAGGAAAGCAGTTAGTACAAGTACCAGTAGTATAAGAGTAGTTTTCCCAGTTAATGGTGGGGTAGTTGAAATCTTCCAGTATTACAGTGTTTGGCTGGACCCTGATATTCTCTATTATGTCAAGAAAAGCAGAGTGGGAATCCTGGGGCATGGTGGGGATCTGTAGCAAGCTACAATATGGATTGTAGTTTTGCACAGAGGTAGTTGCACTTGTATAATTTCGGATGAATTATGTTGGGCAACTACCCTGGAGGTGTGGTTGTCCTTAATGAATATGGACACACCTCCACCCTTGGTGTTCCGGTCCTGGTTTGATGGCCTAATGGTATGGTATGAGTTATATCCTGGTAATGCAGGGGTGCTCTCTGGAGCCTTGAACTAGGTTTCAGTCACTGCACAGATATCGATATTCTCCATTTTAAGGAGTGCCTTGAGTGAGTGCATGTTGAGGTTTAGACCTCTAGCGTTGAGTAGCATTACCCTCAGTTTTTGCTTGCCTGTATCAGTTATGGTGGTGGTTTTGTTTTTTAAGCTTTGCCTAAAAAAGGCACTATAGGGGCAGCAAGAGCCTTAGCCAGTATCCGGAATCCCAGGGGTGACAGGTGCAGGCCATCTCTGGCAAAGCATTGTGGCCTGTCAACCATGTCATCCCAGGCAGACAAATACTGGATCTCCTTTGAATGACACCAGATGTTTAGCCAATTGTTGAAGTCAATCATTTTGTCCTTGTATTGCGTTATCATTCTGGGCAAAGGCAGGATGCTACTCAGGGCTGGATTACAAGATCAGAGAGCTCATCCATGTCTCTTTTCATGTAATCCAGGGAGGTACTTCTCAGGTCATTCACACCAATATGGACAATGACTGAGTCATATTTGTACTTGTTGTGGAGTGACCTGAATGCGTGGGTTATGTGGCGGATCCTGGTACCTGACAGGCAGCTAACAGTAACCTTCTGATTGTCTATTCTGGTGAGTGGGACATCAGTGTACCTGACTATAGAGTCACCTATGACCAATGTGTTTGGTACATAGTTTTGCCTTATGGGCAGTGGTGAGTGGCACACTGAATCTGTGTGTTATGTGTCTTTTGGGTTGTGGTGAGGGCTGGAGGTTGCTTGCGTTCCTGCTTTGGAGGTCTCTGCTGTTTGGGTAGATTCTTATTGAGAGCCTCTGAGAATGATTTTGTGTATCTATGTGTGGGACTTGATGGTGTAGATGTACTGTGACTATGTGGTGTGTGTGGTGTGGAGTGGGTGTTTGCCTTCTCCTCCTGACTGACAAGTACAGTCTTGGGTTGGGAGAGCTTTGCCTCCAGTTTGGCTATATAAATGTATCTGTCACAGGTTGTAGTGTTGGGTGGTAGGAGGATAGGGTTGTCGGTGTACATGACGCAATTGCTACATTGCCCCAGGATGCCCAGATTCATCAGGTAGACAGGAGAGAACACTGGGAGCTGTCCCTTGGACATGCCTTAATAGATACTATTTACCTCTTGACAAGTGAGGAAAGTAAGTAAAAGAGCTATTGTCCTCTAGTTAAATGAGGAAGATAAGTACAAAAACTGTTTTCCCCCTAGGTAATGAGGAAGGTTAAGTACTGTAGTAGTTTATAACTTATATAGCATTTACAACAAGTTCTGAACCAGTGCTGAGCACGAGGAAGCAAATTCAAGTGCTAAAACTAAGAATCTGGCTAGTTCCAATGGAAAAACTGAAGAGGAGACTTTATGGCACCAGGAATAGATTAATCCTAGCTAAGCGGAGCTGTGCGATGCGCAAAACCACGCAAACATGGGTTTTTAAGCAGAAAGATGAAAGGGATAGAAATAGCCCAAAACAGCCAATAAAACTATAGTTTCTGGGTTGAAACCACTTCTCCAGCAACAGATAGGCTGTTCTAAAGCTCGCCACTCTCACTGATGAACAGAGAAGCTTTCCTCTATCTTAGAAAGGTCTGGGCAACACAGGAACTTACAAACAGCCCAGAATTCAGCAAACTCTGAAAACCGGACTTTACTAGATCTAGAAAGGTGGGAAACGAGTATAAGGATAGGATTTTTTTTTTCAAAAAGTTAAATCAAAAACAGCAAATAAACACTTTTAACATGGAAAATAGGCTATCACACTTGAGTGCATAACCTTTTACAGTTAAACAGATGAAAAAACACTTAAAAATGAATACTTTAAAGTGCAAACAGTATTTGGTAAAAAAAACAGTTCCGATAAGTAGCAAAGTTAATAAAAAAGTGGTCAGAACAATGCAGCTAGCAATATCAAGCAATAAAAAGCAAACAGAGCTACTTAATCCACTCAAAGTCTCATTTTCACTCTATCCTGCTGTAGAACTCTGTAGGACACCCATGCAGGCTCTTGCTGAGGTAATACAAGTGCAAAAACTAGGCAAACACAGGTTTTTAAGCAGAAAGATGAAAGCGATGGAAACAGCCCAAAACGACCAATAAAACTACAATTTCTGGGTTGAAACCACTCCTCCAGCGACAGATAGGCTTTTCCAAAGCTCACCACTCTCACTGATTAACAGAGAAGCTTCCTTCTATCTTAAAATTTCTGGGCAACACAGGAACTTACAAACAGCACAGAATTCAGCAAACTCTGAAAACCAGACTTTACTAGATCTAGAAAGGTGGGAAGTGAGTACAGGGATAGGATTTTTTTGTTTTTTTGCTTTTTTTTTCAAAACGTTAAGTCAAGAACAGCTAATAAACACTTTTACCCCGATGACCCTGTCTAGCAGGGACACAGGTGATTGTCATACAGGTGTTGTCACTACCATTCTTTGTATTTAATAACGGTTAATAATTACTATTATTCCTTTTGTTCCACACTTCATCTTTAATCTCTAAAACAAAACTTTTAGGATAACCTCTTTGAAAAAACATTTCTGTAAGATGTTACATTCTTTAATAAAGGTACCCATATCTGATACCATTCTAGCAAGCCGCACCAGTTGGCCTTTAACTACAGCCTTTTTCTAATGAATAGGGTGCCAGCTTGCAAAATGCAGGTATGTATTAGAAAACAGGGGTTTCTGTGAATATTTGAAGTGTACCTATTCTCCACTAAATTTCCATTAATTCAACATCCAGATGAACAATCCTTTCTATACCAGAAGAATGCATACATTTCAAGAACTCAATAGAATTATTAATGAATACTATAAACTCATTTAACCTATCACTTATATCCTTCCACAAGATAGAAATATCATCCAGGAAGCAGGTATAAAATTCCCATGAATCCTTGAATCTACTATTAAATAGATATTTTTCTCCTAGTTAGCCATCACAAGATTAGCAAAAGAAAGGGCTCATGCTGCATCCATGGCTACTCCAGTAACCTATTTGAAATATTGACCCTCAAAATAGATAAAATTGTTTTTTAATACAATATCCATCAACACTGTAGCAACATTGATTTTTATCCATTCCCAAGTTACCTAATTCAATCAATTGTTCTTCAAACCACATTAGTGTTATCTCACGGGAAATCACAGAGTACAGGTTTTGGACATCCACTGTGACAAAAATGTAATGCTCCATAAATGTTATTCCACTGATATTACTCAAAAATGACCACAAGTCCTTGCAAACATATTCTAATTTCTCCAAGACTGGCTTTTAAGGCATTGTCTAAAAAGTTTATTATATAAAAAATTTTGGATCTCAGGACATCTACTTTTGCTATTACGGGTGGATTGTTTACACACTTATGTATTTTTGGGATGCCAAATATACCTACTACTACTACAGGTTTATCATTATACATATAGTCAAACTCAGTTATATCTATATGACCTTGCATTAACATATTATATAAGGCACCATCAATTTTAGAATGATGGCCTATATTAACTTCCTTTCTTGAGACTTCCATATAAGCTTTATCCATTGATTGAGCATTCATTTGATTACTATGATTGCTGCTGCCCATAATGAGCATCTCACCCCCCCTGTCCAACTTCATAATTCTTATAGTTGTGTCTAACACCAACTCATTTAGTAACACAACTTCACTCTGAGACAAATAAACAAACTTACAAACATTAGTCTGTTTATAATGTACACCAGTCTCTCTTATCTTTTTTATCATTAAGTTATATACTGTTAACCTTTCTGTATTACACATTTAACGCAACGTATATGTTTCATTCATATTTGTACTGTGGAGCTTTTCTCCCCAGGCCTTCACTGAAAAGGGCTTTGTCCCAGTTGGACTTTCCCAGCCAATAAATGTAAAATAAACAAATAAATTAGGCTGATCTAAAATTTTTCTGAAATCAGACTCACACATTTTTTCAAAAGCCTGGACATATTGGTTGGATGGTGGATTAAAACAGCTGGGTCTCTTTAAACAACTAAGATTGTTACTAAATATGTCATTGTTGAACTAGAATGCCAAGTTTAACTTTTGCATAAACAATTTAAGTCAATTAGGGTATCTGCTAGATTTGCCTTTCTGGCCAGTGCAGAATATAACCCCTTCAATAACATATTTGCATGCTGAGTATTATTTTTTTTATAAGAAAAATGATAAATAGTAAAGACTTTTGTTTCATTAAATACAAGTCTCACAGTTCCATGCTCATTCTCAGTGCTCTCAAATGACCCTTCCCAGGTACACTGAATACTTATCAGACACTATTCTTGGCTGTATGCATATCCTGACTACCTGTGGGGATTCCCTAACAATGTGTTCACTTTGAGAAACAAAAGTCTACTGCATGTACATTACCTTGTTGTGAGGGGTTAGGGCAAGTGCATGTGGTACCTGGTGCTAAAACATTTTTACCTCAGTAACAACATTTTTTTCATCTAAAGGCACCGTTGACTCTTCTTGAATCAGCTATCTGTCTGTCAGACTCCTTTCATGGCTAGTACATTGACTAAGGTCTCACTAAGACTACTGATCCTTCCTCAAGCTGCAACAAGAAAAAAAGGTGTCCAGATGGCTTTGGTCTTTAAAACAGCTTCCTATTTGGCTGAGCTACTAATACATGATCAGCTGGTCCTCAGACAGCTCATGTTTTTTTTTCTCCTGGTCCCTCCGGTGTTCTACCTAGAGATGCCATCATTAACCTCAAGTCAGGCATGTCTTTTGAAGCTGTTTAGATGCCTTTGCTAGGAAGGGAGAACCACCCTTGAAGGCTTCAGAGAAGGTTCCAGTGGATGCTCCTTCACTATGGTACCCTAAGGAGCCTCTTTCCTGGGCTAGGTGATGTCTGTTCAGTCATTCCTTTCCTAGGGAGTTTCCTAGGAGGAGAAAGCATAAACCTAGACATTTTTTTCTCTCATGAAGCAGATCACTGGCTGGGTTTGACAAAATGACTGTTGAAAGCATTTCAGTCTTTGAGTAATTACTTTCCTCCTCAGAAGAAAAGGAAAATAATTTATTCTCTATCAGATTGTGATTGTCAGTCTGAGGGACAGGATTTAGAATGGAACTATCTTTCTCATATCCCTTCATTACAGTGTGGAGATTCTGATTCTGAAGAGAGCCTTTCCTCATAGTCCACTCCAAAATATTGATCTTTCTCTAATATAATTGCTTAATTGCATCTCTGCGGAGCTACTCAAATAGATCTATTTGCCTCCAGTCAAAACAGACAGCTAAAGTAATTCTGCTCCAGGATTCCTTGCAAGCAGGTCTAGAAGACAGATGCCTTTTGATTCACATTTACAAGATGTTCTGTAATGCTTTCTTCCAAAGATTTATAAGGATTTTACAAAGATAGTTATGGTGATCCCTGCTGGACCCAGACAACCATGTTTTTTTTTTCTTTTGAAAATGAACAAAGGTAATTACCACAAGCTTCCTTATAGAATGGACTTATTCATACAGGACAGTGGGAGTTTGATACTCCCAACCTTAAACTTCTTCAGCTGGCTGCCTGGATGATAGAATTCTAATATATTTTAGGCACCTTTTTTTCTGAGAACACGCAGTAGGCATTAAAGAAGGCAAAGAAACCTGCTACTAGAAAATCATATACAAGTAAGTGGAGACAAATTCTAGTTGGTGTCAATCCAATAACCAGAATCCTTCACAGGCTCAGACTTCTGTGATTCTTCAGTATTTGTATGAGTTACTATCTCCTGGCTTCTCTTATTCTAATATCAAGATTCATCTTTTGGCCACATTTGCTTGCCTACCCTTAAATCCCTCCATTTCTTCCCTACCATTTATGAAAGTGTTTTAAAAAGGATGTTACATATCTACTCACCTAGAAGACAGGTCGTACCTTCTTGAGGCCTTAATTTTTTATTAGAAAAAAATTACACTGTTTCCTTTTAAACCTGCTAATGGGGCTGATTTCAGGTTTTTATGTTGTAAAACAGTATTACTTATTGTTCTGACTTCTGCAAAGAGTATCTGAATTGCAAGCCATTATGGTGAAGTCACTCCTATCTCATTTTCAACAAAGATATGGTAGTTTTAAGAACATATCCATCTTTTATGCTTAAGGTTCTTTCAGAGTTTATACTAAGTGGAGCTATTCTTCTCTGTCTTTTCTTTCAAGAGCCAAAATATCAGGGAGAGAGAATTCTACACACTCTAGGTGTCAACAGGCAATTCAGATTATTGGCATAACAAGGACCTGCAGGACTTCTGATCAACTTCTTGTCTCATATCAATGTTAGAAAAAGGGACAACCTATGTCTATACAGACTATTTCCAAATAGTTGTCTCACCCTATTCCAGGCAATGTCAGGACACACTCTACCAGGGCCCTGGCTACTTCAGTGGGTTTTTGGAAAGGATGAACTCTAGGAATATACTAGAGGCAGTAACTTGATCATCAGTGCACACCTTTACCAAGCATTACAAACTAGATTCCTTCAGTTGTGTAAGTAAACTTACCATAACAAGACACACACGAAGAGCTTCGGACCAGACCGAAAACAACTTTAAACGAATGAAGGATATTCAGTGACCAATAGAACTGGAAATGGAAATGACCACTCCGCCAGGTGGTTGATTTAGCGCTTTCTTCCACTTTTTATTTAAAACGTGAACTTCCTCAGAAAAACCGGGAGATCTCCCAAACTCCCGGTTTTATACTGAAAAACAGGATATGATGTAAAATTACACTTTTTATGAATTAATTGACCATACAATTTCTAATGAATGTTCTGTTCAGGTGTCAGGATGAACAAACATACTGTATGTAAAATTAATTAAAACGTACATTGTTATATACAAAAATGTTCCATCTTTCTCTATATGCTATTTTACAAATTATAAAAATACTTGACGAACTTTCTAATAAACATATCTATAAATTAATACTTCATTCTCCAAACTGTCTAAAGCAATTATTTTGAAAATGCAAAAAAATATATATATGTATGTATATATATAAAAATACAATTGAAATACAATGAAAAAAATATATATATATCAGTATATGTGTGTGTTCACACTCACCCCCACCCTTATATAAATACACCAATACATACACATACCCAAAAATGTGTATGTGTATGTATGGAAATCATCTTACAAAAGTTACTATAATGAACTAAGCTACCATAATTCCATCTTCACACTACCAGAATCTTATAAAATTTTCTTGATCCAAATGGTGATACTCTAATTATCTCTATAACAAGAAGCATTTGATGTTTATCGCTTCGTTCAAACCGGGGGGTTCATCTGCTCCTAAATACAACTGCCATAATGTCTCTTTCTGTTCTAATTTGTTATTAGTGTCACCTAACAACAAACCTTTTTCAACAAAGTCTAGGACAAAGAACTCAAACTTCTTGAAATCCAAGCATACCTGAGAATGTCTCGCTAAAGAATTATTCTTATCTTTATTTTTAATTGCAAAAATGTGTTCATAGATTCTACGTTTTAACATTCTTTTAGTTTTACCTACGTAATAACTGTCACATGTTGAACAGGTTGCGATATATACCACGTAATCACTGTGACAGTTATGATACTTATGCGCCCAAAATGTTTTGTTTAAATGCTTGAGCGTCACAAAAGAGGTATTACTAACATAACGACACTGTCTGCAATCTTTGCATGCGAACGTTCCTTTCTTCTTACTAATTTCCCTTGTAGGTACTTTTTTTGTCTTGTTGTCATGTTCTAAAATGTTTTTTATGTTAGTAACATTTTTGTATGTGAAGTTCGGTTTTAAACCTACACTAGACATAAGTTCTCTGTTCCCAAGAATTATCTCCAGTTTTTTTCTATTATTTCCCTAATGAGCCACATTTCATTAGATATTGGAAGAGGAAAGGCAGTGTAAAATTAATTTACTTCTTTACTCTTTTCTATGGTGCCTATTGAAATTTCTTCCATGATAACAGACTTGTTGATGGTCAAAATTGGTCTAGCTATACCATCTCTAAGCCTTCTTACTTCTTTTTCTAACCTCTTTACCCAATGTTTTTGTAACCTCTTTCCAAAAACAAATTTCTTAACAACAGTAATTCATCGTAATAGATCTTATTTTCTGATGTTAATCTGCTTAACCTAATCATTTGGCCTTTGATGACATTTTTCTTCATATGAATAGGGTGGAGGCTGTCTTTGTGTAGGTATTGATTGGTGAAACAAGGTTTTCTGTATATTTTACTGTGTAAAATATTTTGTGTTAAGTCCATATATAGGCAGATGTCCAAATAATTGATTGACCTACCATAACCACTGTGTTTAAATATCAGAAAACTTGTTGTCCTATTCAAATCGTCCACCATGCTGTCAAACTCAGTTTTGTCCCCCTCCCATAAAAAAACCAAATCGTCTATGTACCTACCGTAGAACCTTGCTTTACCAAAATCAGGATGCTTTTTGAGATATTCCTGTTCCCAGTTTGACATAACAATGTTGGCAAATACTGGGGCTACCCTAGCCCCCATTGCCACTCCAGATATTTGTTTATAGATGTTGTTGTCAAACTTGAAAAAGTTGTTATCTAATACTATTTCCATTAAGGCACATATAGTATTGATTTTTGAATTTCCCAAATCTGTGTTTCATGTGAGAAAATTCCTCAAATAGTCTATTCCCAACTCTTGGTCTATAGAGGTATATAAACTCTTGACATCAAGAGTTGCGAAATTTATTTCATCAAGCTTAAATTCTACTTGTCTAGACTCTCCAATAGGTGCCAAGAATCCCTTATGTAATATTCAGCTTTTTGTGCTATTGGATTCAAAATGCTGTCCAACCAAATCGAAATGTTCTCAGTTTTTGAATGTTTGGCTGACACTATAGGCCTAAATGTTAGGTCTTCATTATTATGGTGTAACTTCAGAATACCGAAGAAATTACCTAACCTAGGTTGTTCTACCAACAAAAAATCATAATCTGAGTTCTCTATTTCTTCCTGACACATCATATCAAACAGTTGTGTATCTAATCTCCTGTAACTGTTCAAGATAGATTCTGTACTGACTTTTGTGTAATTGTTGGTTTCATTGAGCAGTGATGTGATAGATTCATCATAGTCTTTCTTGTTCATGACTACGATCTTTCCCCCCTTATCTGCTTTCATGACTCTAATGTCAGAAATGTGAGATAAATGAAACAAGGCTTCATGTTCCATTTCTGTTAAATTATTGTGAGTCTCGCTACTATCCATTTCCCTAAATTCTTTTTCACAGGTTTTTTGAAAGACCAGGAGTGTATTTACTAAAGACGGATTAAATGTACTGGGTTTCCTTAATGTCCTATTTTGCTCCAAGGTATTTGTAGCCACATCCTTTAAAATATATTTCAAATTCAGTTTACGCATAAACAGTCTGAAATCAACTAACAGACTACCCATCTTGATGTTATTAGAAGGAATAAAATTGAAACCTTTTCTCAAAACATTTTCACAAGCCTCTGATAACACACAGTCACTAAAATTATCAATATTGATGCAAAAATCATTGTCCCCTGATGGTGAGATCACCACCTCTTTCTGTTCTTCCCTTTGAACTTCCCTTTGTACTGAGTGGAATTGAACCACTTGGTAGTCCTCTTGGGTTGTGCTCCTTGTTGGTGAAAAGGAACACCTCTTTTGTTTGAGTTGGTATTAGAATTGACAACTTCGGCAAAACTAGTTGAAGCAAAAACTTCAGTGTTTTCAGACACCTCACCATTTACTGTCGGTTGCCTGTCATTATTCACTACTTGTTCTTGCCCACCCTTAGGTGCATTAGTTGTATTTGAAAGAGCTGGTGAAGACACCTGATTGATGTTTGAAAAGTATTTTACTGACTCCTTACCACCAGTATTTGTAGAAGTCATACAATCTTTGTTTAAATTACTGTTACCATTCTTTGCATCGTTATAAGAACAAATATATGCCTCATTTGCTTCATAAGAAGCTATGTCTCTTCGCATTTTGTTCATAACTGTGACAGTTATGATACTTATGCGCCCAAAATGTTTTGTTTAAATGCTTGAGCGTCACAAAAGAGGTATTACTAACATAACGACACTGTCTGCAATCTTTGCACGCGAACGTTCCTTTCTTCTTACTAATTTCCCTTGTAGGTACTTTTTTTGTCTTGTTGTCATGTTCTAAAATGTTTTTTATGTTAGTAACATTTTTGTATGTGAAGTTCGGTTTTAAACCTACACTAGACATAAGTTCTCTGTTCCCAAGAATTATCTCCAGTTTTTTTCTATTATTTCCCTAATGAGCCACATTTCATTAGATATTGGAAGAGGAAAGGCAGTGTAAAATTCATTTACTTCTTTACTCTTTTCTATGGTGCCTATTGAAATTTCTTCCATGATAACAGACTTGTTGATGGTCAAAATTGGTCTAGCTATACCATCTCTAAGCCTTCTTACTTCTTTTTCTAACCTCTTTACCCAATGTTTTTGTAACCTCTTTCCAAAAACAAATTTCTTAACAACAGTAATTCATCGTAATAGATCTTATTTTCTGATGTTAATCATTTTGGGTGCATAAGTATCATAACTGTCACAGTGATTACATGGTATATATCGCAACCTGTTCAACATGTGACAGTTATTACGTAGGTAAAACTAAAAAAATGTTAAAATGTAGAATCTATGAGCACATTTTAGCAATTAAAAATAAAGATAAGAATAATTCTTTAGCGAGACATTCTCAGGTATGCTTGGATTTCAAGAAGTTTGAGTTCTTTGTCCTAGACTTTGTTGAAAAAGGTTTGTTGTTAGGTGACACTAATAACAAATTAGAACAGAAAGAGACATTATGGCAGTTGTATTTAGGAGCAGATGAACCCCCCGGTTTGAACGGTTTATAAACATCAAATGCTTCTTGTTATAGAGATAATTAGAGTATCACCATTTGGATCAAGAAAATTTTATAAGATTCTGGTAGTGTGAAGATGGAATTATGGTAGCTTAGTTCATTATAGTAACTTTTGTAAGATGATTTCCATACATACACATACACATTTTTGGGTATGTGTATGTATTGGTGTATTTATATAAGGGTGGGGGTGAGTGTGAACACACACATATACTGATATATATATATTTTTTTCATTGTATTTCAATTGTATTTTTATATATATACATACATATACATATTTTTTTGCATTTTCAAAATAATTACTTTAGACAGTTTGGAGAATCAAGTATTAATTTATAGATATGTTTATTAGAAAGTTCGTCAAGTATTTTTATAATTTGTAAAATAGCATATAGAGAAAGATGGAACATTTTTGTATATAACAATGTACGTTTTAATTAATTTTACATACAGTATGTTTGTTCATCCTGACACCTGAACAGAACATTCATTAGAAAGTGTATGGTCAATTAATTCATAAAAAGTGTAATTTTACATCATATCCTGTTTTTCAGTATAAAACCGGGAGTTTGGGAGATCTCCCGGTTTTTCTGAGGAAGTTCACGTTTTAAATAAAAAGTGGAAGAAAGCGCTAAATCAACCATCTGGCTGAGTGGTCATTTCCATTTCCAGTTCTATTGGTCACTGAATATCCTTCATTCATTTAAAGTTGTTTTCGGTCTGGTCCGAAGCTCTTCGTGTGTGTCTTTTTGTGGTTTTATCAGTGGCTGAGTCAAACTGGTGAGGATGGCCGTGGAAGTTACCTCCCAGGTATTGGTCACTGAATATCCTTCATTCGTTTAAACTTACCATAACAGCAAATGCTTGACTAAATCACTGCTGCAGGAGCCACTCCCTTCCTACATCTCATTATGTTTGCTATTTTTTGCCAGGGGATGTGTGATTTTGCAAGAAAGCTCTGAAGTTTTAGTGCCCTAGACACTGGTTTTACTCTGTATCCCTTGTGCATACCCATGGCTAGGGTGCATGGAAGGAGCGCTAAAGTTTTGGGCAGCCGGACGGCTGGTCCAATCCCTGTTAGGATGACCCATGTTGCTTAAAGTTACTGCAGTAGTGATCGATTTGAACAAAATATTATGGTATGTTTACTTACATGACTATACTTAATTTATTGGAACTATACTGAAGATTTGCAACAAAGTGGATTTGCCAAAACACTGGTGAATTTTTGTGAAACTAAAGTAAATGTAAGGTGTCGCTTTTAATAGTAAATTTATCTGTAGGAAAAGGAGTATGCATTGGCCTCTGCTAACATTTTCTGAAGCTAAAAAATATTATGAGGTAATGGCTGATGAAGATAGGATAAGTACATGTTTCCATCACAGACAATTGAGCAAATAAGTCAGCTAGTAAGTGATGCTGAAGGACAAAATGTGCTTCTCAAGCTAGCTGATGTTGCTTGAAATCTAGAACTTATAGAAAAGCGAATATCAGCTTTTTCCAAAAGTGTGTCTGTGCAACAAGTGATTAACCAGCAACAACAGGAAACCAATATGGTAAAACAGGCAAGGCATTACAGCTGTACAGCCTATCCTAGTACACAGACAGATGATGCAAGAGGAAACAAATAAGGCATTCTTCTGGGGTGTTACAGCCCCTCAAGAATAATGACTGAGAATGCAGAGCTACAATTGCCTACAGAGGGCACTGTCTCCAAGCAGACAGGATCAATTCTAAAGTTGGAACACAGGGGTTCTGAAAATGAGACTAAAATGACAGTTTAAAAAAAAAGTCTGACCTTATCCAATAAAAGTGATGCCAAAATAAAACAGATAAAAAAATGCTGACTGACCTTGTCCAGAAAAAGTGATGCCAAAATAAAAAAAAAAAATAAAAGAATGTTGAATTATTTAAAAGGCTCTCCAAACTTTCTGAACAGGCCGGAGTAGTAAGACAGAATAATAAACTCGAAGGCTTTAAGCAAGTTGATATAACAAGTATAACTGAACAAAAAGGCTGTATTGAAACAGAGTACTGAAACAACTGTCTGTGTCAGAGTAGCAACAAAGTTTTGGTTATCTGAAGAAAAAGAATGAAAAACTATTGATATGTATTGGAAGCATAAAAGAGTGGCAGAAACAATCTGAACAATTTCAAAAAGGCCAAACTGAAGCCCAAATGAAAGAGAATATGCTTTAGCAGAAATATAATAAGTAGTGGATAAACTTGTGGAACAACAAACAGAAATTGTTATGAATGGAAAGACTGGAGAAATCAATTTCAGATCCAAGATGACATATTTACCGAGAAATAAAGAAGAAACCTGGCAAGTGTTCCAAGTGGTGGATGACACCATTAGTGATTTAAAGATAAAGTACTAGAACTTGCAATCCAAAAATGAATTGTTCAAAGACCAACTCAAAAAGGTTGAAATAAAACTGAGAATTGTAGACCAACGTCTGCTACAGGGAAGTGGTTAAGGAAAATCACTTCTTTAAAACAAAAGCTTGATACCCTGGTGCAACTCATGCAACAGAAATTTGAAGGTATAATTAAACAGCTGATACCTACCAGTGAGGAACTTGAAAAGGCCACGTGCAAGAAAATACAACTACATAAAAATGAGAACACTTAGTATGTGTAGGATCTGGAAATAAAATTTAAGCATAATGACAGACTCATTAGAGACTCCTGAAAGCAAGCAGAAAGCTGTCCGGTAAGATGGCAAAACTACCTGCTACATGTAAAAATCTGGAAGTTGGTCATAAATCCCAGAACAAGAACTCAGATGGAATGTTTGGAGAAAGTAAAGACAGAATTTCAAGCTACAGATGAGATGGGTTAAAAGCATATGTGCCACCAGTGGCATTTCCTGATAAAGAGAAACAAAAAAGTCTGACTTCAAAAGAAAAGAAGCAATGCTATTTCTAGTGGTACAACAGGGCTCTACTAAGTTAAGACAGAAATGTTGATCTCATTATCTGACAGAGAAAAAACATAAAGCCACTCAGGGGGACTACACAAAATATTACAGGCTAGACTCTGATAATGCTATGAGACTAAAGTTCACAGGTTACAGAGATACAAGAACAGGCTTAAGAACCTACCAGCTAAGAGGGAGGTAAAATGTTTGAGGTAACTTAGGTATGCTTAATGAGAAAGCTAATGCAGCACTGGGTTCTTAAATAGGAGCTCCACTACCTGTGCTCTGTATAATTGCTTCAGAGAAGTCTATGTCTATCTCAGGACAATCATAAGGACAAAGACAACAAAAAACAAAGAATTAAGGCCGTTTTGCTCTTTTCAACAAGAAAGAAAATTGCTTCCCTGGAAGAAACTTCAGTCAGTACAGAAGCTAAATTATAACATGATGGTACAAAAGGGTCTGACTTGGTGGAACCCATACAAGGAAGTGTAACATATGGCTGAGAATGTAGCAGCTGCAAACAATGTATCCTTCAGTGAAGAAAGTACCAAACTAAACTTGAAACCAGAAGCTGGGAACAGATTAATGACCACAGTTCAGCCCAATAAAAGACAATTGTGCAGAAAACAAGTGTCCAAGTAAACAAACAAAGAGTATAGATAAACATTCAACTGCAGAAACGTTAATAAAAAGTGCCAGACCAAATACTAAGCTGAAGAATGAGAGAAAAAGTTAAATTTTGTAACGAATTGTGATGGCAAAAAAGCAGGGTGTCTGAGCTTGAATTTCTAACTTCTGCTGCTCAAGAGATAGAGAAATATCAGACAGTGAAGATGGTCAAAGGAGACAGGACACATAGGTCAAGTAGGGGACACTCTCATATCCAGAATATACCTAAAAGATTCTAAACTTAATATAACACCATGAACACAGACAGTGAGATGCAGGCAGTGAAAATGTTTTAGTCCCCCCCCCCATCTAGTATATAGGTACATGGTAGGACATGACTGGATAATGGTTAAGGTCCTTGGCTCCCATGTACAAGATACAAGATTTGATGATGACTTCTGGCTACTGCATGTGCGGAGCTCTGGCTACTGCCTGTGTGGAGCTTGCATATTCTCCTAGATCCTTTATGGGGTTCCTCCAAGTTCCTAAAAACAGGCTGGGTGTTTCCACTTAAAACTCACTCCAAAATTTGAATTAACTGGTGGTAGCAGCCCACACTCTAGGTTATGCCAATCACAGGAATAGTTGTATTGACCAACTCCTTTAGGCATCAAGTGTGCTGCACAGTTTCCTCTGCATATAATATGGATCATAGACTGCGGGCTGTGTCAGACTAGCCACTTTATTTATAAAAAAAACTGGGTGAGTTGTGCATGCTGATTAACAGTGCCAAAAATGGGCAAGGGTATTTGTTAGTGATAAGCGGGTTGAGGATCCAACCTACTCAGACATATGCCAGGGACTTATGCTGATGACGAGAAAGGTATATGTGCCTCTATTGACCAGTGTATGTCTGCCCTAAAGCCCAGCAGCCCCGTGTCAATAAGCTACTGGCCACCTTTTCTGTCTCACACATTTTCCTGCACTCCTCCTTTCTTTTGATAATTTTCTGGACTTCTGTATTCCACAGTCAGCTTTCCCTATGTACCTTATTTCCATACATGGCTCAGCCACATATCTGTTCTTTAGTCCAGTTACCTGATATAGCTCTGTAGTGAGAAAGGTGAATGTGAAACTGATGGACACAGCATAGAAATGGATGACATGATGGCAAGGAGGAGACTGGACATCCTTTGTTTGCAGGAAACAAGGTGGAAGGATAGTGCAACAAAGCCACTTGGCTTGGGGTCCTGAATTTAATATTCATATGGAGGGTAGACTAGAAATGGTGTAGGAATGGCAGTGAGGGAGAGTCTTTTGAAGACAGGGAGGGATACCATCTGAATTAGTATTAGACTCATGGCAATCAAACTCCAATGTAAAGGAAGGGCAATATTCATAATCTCACCCCATGCCTCACAGCAGGCTTGTGATAGTGAGGAAAGAAGTGCATTGAGCAGAACCTATTACATAAATCAGGAAAAATGAGTTGGTTTTGATAACTGGGGGACCTGAATGCTCATATTGGGACAGACAGAACATGATATGAGGACTGCCTGGGTCCACATGAGTGGGGCAACATGAATAAAGAAGGACAGGCCATCCTAGACTTCTGCCTGGCAAATGGCTTGATAGTGGCCAACACATTTTTCAGCAAGACAGACAGCCACAAGATCACATACAAGAGTGGCCCACATGCAACTCAGTTAGACTTCTGCATCGTAAGGAAATGACATTGGGATAGAATCAGTATTTGTAATGTCATCCCCAGTGAAACCGTCATCCCACAGCATAAACCAATCAGCTGCAGGCAGTGGTCAAAGAAGGCTCTAATGCCAACAGATACTAGGCTGAAAACCTGGAAGCTGACTGGAGTGAAAGCACAAGAGTTCTTGGAAATGCTCATGGCTCTAGCACCTCAGGAAGAAAAGGAAATAGAGTTGAAGCAGAATGGCAGCTTCACAAAACAGCCTGTTTGAAGACTAAAGAACAGATATGTGGCTGAGCCATGTATGGAAATAAGGTACATAGGGAAAGCTGACTGTGGAATACAGAAGTCCAGAAAATTATCAAAAGAAAGGAGGAGTGCAGGAAAATGTGTGAGACAGAAAAGGCGACCAGGCTTAGAAGGAATACTTGTTTATGAATAAAAAGATAAAGAGAGCAGTTGCAATAGCAAAGACACTCTAAAAACTTCTTGAAAGTGACTCAGCAGAGAGCACAAAGAAATGGTAGCAGTTTGCAAGGCAAGGAAAGAAAGAAAAAAGATAAAGATAGTCACCAGACAGAATTCATAAAGGATTTCAACAACAACCTGCTCACCAGACCACAGAGCATCAAAGGTAGATGGAAGGAGTACTTCCATCAGCTTCCGAATGAAGACAACCCCACAGAAGCTGTACTGCCACAGACACAGCCTATGATGGAAGAGAAAGAGCCCACTCTAGAAGAAATAAGAACTGCAATAAAGAAATTGAAGTCATGGAAAGCAGCAGGCTCAGACGAGGTCACGGCAGATGTTATCAAGGTGTTGCATGGCATAGGTGAGAAATGACTCCAGAGGGTACTCATAGCAGTTTGGAAAGAAAAGCTTACACCAGAGATAAGCATTCTAGTACTACTGTACAAGAACAAAGGGGACATTCCCAACTGTGGGTAGTATAGAGATATCAAACTTCTGTCACACAGCAAGAAAGTGCTGGAGAGGGTGACTGATAAACAAATGTATGGAGTTTTAGAAAGTAAGATGGGAGATGAGCAGTATAGATTCAGATCAGTATGCAGTGCAACCAACCTACTGTAAGCAGTGAAAGGAAGCCAGGGATTAGGAAAGAGTCCAACTGGCCATTCCTAGACTTGGATAAAGCATATGACAATGTGCTAAGAAAACTGATTTGAGCAGTCCCATGATGGAAGTCCTGAAAACATTGGTAGAATTATTGCAGGCTATATGCAAGGAACCAATGAAACAAGGATGAACATCATTCAGACTAACAAAGGGATTTCCCCAGTGGTAGAGGCTTTGCATCCAGGTTCAGCTCTGACCCCCTTGCTATCCATACTGGAGATGGGCTTTATTAACAAAAGGTTGGGGGGATAAAAAAAAGCTGCTATATGCAGACAATATAAAATTACATGCAAAATCTGAAATGGAATTTCAGAAGGGGGGTGGAATGCAAAACTGAAGGCAGAATGGATAAAACTGAATATAGACAACACATCTGTAATGCCAGTAAATGGAGAAATCGGAAAAAGCTGAACATTGAAATAGAGAGGAAGATAGTTGGACAGGTTAACAGCTTCAAGTGTCAGGGAAGGATAGCTGAGGAGAAGAGAAGTCTGAACAAGGAGGTCAAAGCTAGAACCAGAGGGGTTGCAGCCAACTGGCACAGAGTGTCAGGTATAGCATGTAAGGCAGAAGAATGCCAAAGAGGTCAAAATGTAAAGAGCACAAAACAGTGGTTTGACCAGTACTTTTGCATAGTACAGAAACATGGGCAGTGAAGATAGAGCAGTTGAGAAAGCTAGAGCTGATGGAGATGAAGTGCTTGAGATGGGTGGTAGGATGTACAATGTGGGAACATATGAAAAAATGAGGATATCAGAGCAGAAGCCAAAGTAACTCCAATTGCAGAAGTAAAAGATAAGAGATTGTGGTAGTTCAGGCACATGCAGAAAAGCAGAAAATAAGTTGGTGAAGATGATTTTGGAGAGACAGGAATAAGTTGAGAAGAGCAGAGGGCATCCAGCAAAGAGATGGGTGGACTGTGTGAGAGAACATCTGTGATAGTCAATGACTGTCAAAGGAGGTAGTAGAGTAGTAATGAGTTGAGAGGGATGGTGACAGTTGATACAACACCCTGATCCCATGTAGAAAAGGGGGAAATAGAGGTTGATGATGAAATTATGATGATGGCCTTGTACATAGCTCAGAAATACTTTAATCCATCAGAAGAAGAGTGAATTATAATTAATGAAGAGGTAAAGGAACTTATCAGGGAATGGAAGAGGGCAAGAGTAAAGGTGGATAAGTCAGTTCTTCCTATTGAACATAGTGGATCATTACTACACAAATGAAACTTTTATATATAGGAAAAAAGATGACTGTAGTTCAAAGTGGAAACAATGATGGTGAAGCAAGGTAGAAATACAAGGGATGCAGAGAAATTAGGATTTTTGACGCAAGCCCTTGAGAGTAAAAATAACTATGAATAATATTATAAATATAAAAAGGGCAAATAACATTATAAAAACTAAACAAGTGGAGAAATGAGCTTTTTACCAATAGGAATACAACTAAGGATACAGAAAGCAGGCAAGAGATGTCAGGATTAACTGTGTGAAACTAAAAAAATTATGCCATACTACTGGGAAGCAGATAAGCTAGAAGGAAAAAGTGAGAGAGCAGGAAGAAGCCAAACAGGTGTGAAGTGGTGGTCAGAGACTGTGTTCCATATCAGAGACTGTTGGCAGAATACAGACAAAGTGTGAGACAGACAGGGGAGTACTGAGAGAAAGACCAGTTCTGGTAGGGTTTGTAGTGCAATCAAGAACAGAGGATGTTATTAAGAAAGGGATAATTAGTAAGGTACATAAAAAGTTGCATGATAACTATAAAAAATAATCATAGGAGATTAGAAAGAAAAATTACAAAACAATCTTGAACAGAAGTTTGTAAGACCTCTAGGTATGTATGGTACAGCATCCAGACGATCTAGGATATTTGCATGGAAATGTTTACATAATTTCTTTTATACTCAAAGTAGACTTCAGAGGATTTTTCCTAATAATAAGGGCAGCTGTTGATGATATGAAGGGAATGAGAGAGGAAACTGGACAACATATTTTCTGAGAATATATGGAGTTTACTGAGTTTAAGGACTCCTTACAGAATGTCCTGACACAGCTGTTGGGGCAATGTTTTATATTAACTAAAGAGGTGATGCAAGATAGCACCATTGCACAGAGGGATAAAGCTCTGACTACAGACCAGGTGACTTAGGTTCAATTAGCAGTTCAGATGTCTGAGGAACTGATGGAAGGATGGGCATGCTCATCCCAGGAGTGGAGGGTGGGCTTGTGAGAATTTCCTGTGATGACTACTAGAAAAGCTCACCCAGACTCTGCTACACTTTGCTGTGAAGGAAAGGTTAGTTTGCTTTTCATTTGTTGTATTTTTTATTACTTTATTGCCTTTTTATATTTTGAATACTGTGATTTGTTTTCTTTACCTTGTGTTTTACTTGTATTCTGCTTTTAAATGCATATTAAAACTTCAAAAGAGACCACAGCTCTGTCTCTTGTGAGTCAGGCAGAAATTAGAACTGATCAATTAAGGACTCATACATAAGATAGAAGAGGTCACTTAAGGTTAATCATTTGTAAACTGAGGGGGTGGAGCTAGGAATGAAACCTTCTACTTAAGGGGTAAAATAAAACATTTCAGAGCTTTACTAGAAAAGCTTACCCAGACTCTGCTACACTTTGCTGTGAAGGAAATGTTAGTTTGCTTTTTATTTGTTGTATTTTGTATTACTTTATTGCCTTTTTCTATTTTACTGTGATTTGTTTTCTTTACCTTGTCTTTTACTTGTATTCTGCTTTTAACTGCATATTAAAACTCCAAAAGAGATCATAACTCTGTCTCTTGTGAGTCAGGCAGAAATTTTTCCCCACCCACCTACCCGCTTACTGTCATGTTCTTAAATGCCACTTTCTTTCTAGCTGCCTGCCTCTTATGTTAATTTGACCATATGTCTCATTTCCTCTCTGCTTTCACTGGCTTGTGTGAGTAAGCACAAACTTATCATTTTGTGAAATCACTCCCCTTCAACTATTTAAATTTATTGGACATCCTACCTGTATTCCATAGTACCAGAATACAAAAGTGACCACCCCCTTTCAATCTATCTTGCTGTTTTAAAAAATAGTGACTCTCTACTAAAACTTAACTTTTTAGACAGGTAAAACTTAAGTTACCTTATTTCATATCTAACTTATCTAGTGCACACTGCAGTGTTTAGGATAAACCATTTTTTTCATCTTACCTTTAAGCATCCCTGTGACTAGCACTTGCTCTAATACCTGCTGGAAAGCACTAGGAAGACTTAAACTGATACAAACACTCAACTCTCCTTGTTAATAAGGAGAAATTAATCATAGGCACTAAGCCTATAATTGCAAAGTACCTTGCTAAGGCAAGGGAAACAGCTCCTGTACTTTACAAAAAAAGCACCAAACCAAGCATGTCCAAGGGTCAGCTTCCGGTGATTTCTCCTGTCCACCTGGTGAATCTGGGCATTCTGAGGCAATGCAGCAATTACCTCATGTACACAGACAACCCTCTCCTCCTACCACCCAACACTACAACCTGTGAGAGATGCACTTACATAGCCAAACTGGAAGCAAAGCTGTCTTCACCCAAGATTGTGCTAGACAGTCAAGAGGAGAAGATTAACAACCCCACTACACCTCAAGCAACACATAGCCCTTTTAAACCCACACCACCAAAACCCACACATAGCAACATTAAATCCACATAGGCAGAGACCCTTAACTGTAACCTGCCCAAGCAACAAGGACCTCTGAAGCTGAAATGCAAACACTGGATCCCACCCAGTTTGGATTTGTGAAGGGCCGATCTTATCTCCTGAACCTGATTGACTTCTTTGAATCAGTCTCCAGAGCCATGGACAAGGGTAAGGCGGCCCACACAGCCTATCTGGACTTCACCAAGGCCTTTGACACCACCCCCACTCTGGAATCATAGATAAACTTACTAAGCTGGGCATTAATCGCTATGTCACTCGATGGGTTGCCAACTGGCTTACTGACAGAACCCACACTGTAAAAGTAGCTGATTCCAAATCCAGCTCCAGACAAGTGACAAGTGGAGTACCTCAGGGTTCAGTCCTAGGGCCGTTCTTGTTTGGCATCTACTTCTCTGAAGTACAAGCCAACTCTAAGTGACTCTGGCTAACAAAGTTCACAGATGACTGCAAACTAGGAGCCATTATTGAATCCCCAAATGATGTGGATACTCTACAAAAGAGCCTTACAGAAACAGATGCTTGGTGCCAGAGCCAAGGGTTCAAGCTAAATGCTAAGAAATGTATAGTTATCCCCCTTGGGAAAAAAACATGCACCCATGAATTACCACATAGGGGGCACTACACTAAACACCGAAAGTGTGATAAGAGACTTAGGGGCACAGGTGGACAGTGGTCTCACCTTCAATAACCACATCGCCACAACAGTCAGGAAATCCTTCTATGTGGCACACCTCATCACTAAGGGCTTTTCATCCAGAAAAAAGGAGGTCATTGTCCCACTATACTCATCCATCATTAGACCCATTATAAAATACAATGCCCCATTTGGTATGCACCTCTCAAGACATCTGCAACAACTGGAAAGGCCACAGAAATACCTCACTAAAAGAATCACAGACCTAAAGCAGATGCCCTACGCTGACCTCCTTAAAAAACTCCAGCTATACTCTTGTCGCATATTATCTACTCAGAGGCGATCTCTGCTTTACATACAAGGCCATGTCAAACCCAGAGCTGATGGACATGCTACACTTAAAGAAATCCCAATCCCTCAGAGCCACACACTCCGGGCATCTAAACCTTGTCATCACAATAAACAAAACATGCTGGAGGGATAGGTTCCTGACCCAGAGACTCCCCAGACTCTGGAATAGACTGCCCATACATGTCAAGCGAAGCTCCTCTTTGGCACTCTTCAAAAGGAACCTTGACGATTGGATGGGAGAAAGGAAATTCACCCCAGGGATCATGTCAGTCGCCCTGCTAGACAGGGGTCCAGGGAAGTAAATAGTGTGGGAAGAAATAGCCAGGGAATTGTTATGGCTAGGCTTGTATAGGCCCTAGGGCTGATAGCCTAGTACAAACCCATGAACCTATGATCTTTTGTGAAGGCTGGCAACATAGCTGTGAGGAGATACAGCCCAAGAACAGGAAGGGTGTTGGATTTGACTGAGCTGCCCCGTTACATGCCTACCTCTTAAATGTAGCCACATAACAATGCAGGAGGGAGTGGAGAAACATGGCAGGCCTTCTGAGAAGAAACCACTCAGATGAAAGTGATGCCCATAGGTTCCACACCTGTCCTGGTTTAATCAGAGAAAGTCTGCAGGTGTAAAGAAGGAACTGAAAGACCCAGAGTTGGGCATGGATCATTGGCTTAGACACCATAGGATGAAGCAGGGGGAGCAAAAAGTGCCAAAAAAGTGAAAATCAAGGATTCAGCCAGCTGTAAATGAAGTACTGAATACTTCAAAAGAAATAAAGGGCCTAGAGGTGGGATCATTAAAAGATGGAAGAAGTAATTTTCATAAAAATAAATGGTGTACTTGGAACAATATATACAAAATGTTGCTCAAATAGATGAGTAAATTGCTAGTAATTGAAAAGTATATGAATATGTTCTAATACACAAGGGCAAAAAAACAGAACTATGAAGGAAACTGTGTGTATAATGCATATATATGATAATGGAAAGTGTTATTATGATCTTTTCCATTGCTATTAATGTATGAGAGTTCAAATTAATAATGTGATAAATGTGTCAAGACAGTCTATCTAGTAAGGGCAATGCCCAGATGTTAAACTTTCGGAATGACCTGAGCCAGGAATCATTAATTCCAACTAAGAAAGTCACTCTTTAAGAGAATACCCAAACAGATTGTGGCACACGACTCTCTGAATCTAACCAAGTAATCAAACTAGCACATACAGAAAAAGTGAATGGTAACAAGGATGTTGTCCTAAATAAAGTACTCTTGCATGGCATTACCAAGCATCTCAATGAAAGCACACTAATATGCCATATACTGGAAGAGGTCCAAAATGAAGATCACATCAAAGTGAAAGACAATATTTAAAGTATATAAGTATATTTCAGCAAGTGTTTGATGACTCAGAGATATTCTTCATACTTGTGGGTCTTACAGTAAAGGAAATGAACTCACAGTTAAAGGAAGTAGTTTCTTTAATTAGAAGTACATATCTAGGAATCCCAGAACTGTAAAACAAAATTCAAGGTGATGAATTGAATTTACCATTGTACTCTCAAGAAATTCAGCCACTGACATAAGAACTGACCAGACTGTGGAAACACAAGTGAGAAGAGGAAGACTTGTTACTTGATAGAGGCTATGAAGAGGCTTCAACAGAGAAAGGTGCCAAGGTGAGGCATGTAGAACAATCCAAGTAAAAGGAGGACTACATGTTCCTGATGCCAACTGAGCATAAACCAGAGAGTAGAAATGTGATGCCATGTATACAAAGTTACATGGGAAAAGGTGAGCTGAAAAAATGAGAATGCTATTTCCATTCCCATACCAGAGGTGAAGAAGTTTTCCAAAGAGAACATAAAAGTAGTGGTCCATCAATCCAACAAATTATAGAGGCCATTTTGAGGGCCATAGCAGAAGCTTAGGTAACAGAAAATGGAAAACTAGATCTAGAGTGGACTCTGCTATGACAGGAATCAGGCTGGTGGTCTGGAAACCAATCAGTATCTGAGGCTCCACAGTTTCCCTTGTAAATGGGCAAGGCAATAGAATACCCACACAATAAAAAAAATCGTAATCATTTATGAGTTATCTGACTCTTCTCCATAATAATGATGCAGTTGCTCCTATATCTATACTGCTTAGCCACACCAGCACATCAAAACCTTCAATCACAACTGGGGTGGAGGGGGGGGGTAATGTGATGGAATGACACAACACTGGAGTGATAATAAATGGTATTTTAATGATCACTTTTACCGACACAGCAGGAGAGGACCAATAGCATTTTGTGTGTGTATGTGTGTGTGTGTGTGTGTGTGTATGGGGGGGGGGGGGTAACCTGTGAGATTCAGTGGAGAATCCCTGAAGAAGAAAATACATTTCTGTGAGTAACTGTACTTTATCCAGAAGAACTGAAACCAGGAAGGCAGAGAGAGAGATGCATTTGGGATAACGTTTTGTTTTAGCTGTGTGGATTTTGTGACCATGGAACTAAAAAAATCTGAATGTTAAAACAATTTGATTTGTCAAGAAAAAGAATTTTCACTTCAGTAAAGGTACTGTTCTGGTTTGTTTTGTTTAAAGGCATGAGAGAGCAAAAAATGCTATGCTTGCCATTTGGACTGTAAATATATCCTAACAAATGAATTTCATTAATAGGTTTCTTTTGAACAGTCTGCTGAGGAAAGCTAATTTATGTTGCTGGTATTTTGTTGCTCTTTTGAAATAAATAGCTTATGGGTTTTACTAAAACACATGCTTCATGTCTCTACTTTATAAAAGGTGCTGAATGCATTTGTTTGGAACTAAAAAAAATCTACCCATACTAGGTTACACACTGTCTATCTATATCTATATGACATTGTGAACGGAGATCTACATACAGCACGGAATGGGAGATTTCGCTTTTCCTCACTGTAGTGCAATCTCGGAGTTGGAATATTTAAGTAGCTTGGGTATGGTTCATAGATAGGTACTAGGCTATTTGCCCGAAGGCATTTATAAGCCTAGCCGGAATGTGTTGGTTTTCGCCACCCCCTTAGATTAGTTCCCTGTGCCTCTGTCCAGCAGAGCCATTGAAGTGATCCCTAGGGTAAACTTTCTGTTTCCCATCCACTCGTCAAGGTTTCTCTTGAAGTGGGTTAGCGAAGAGCTCTGCCTAATGTAGATTGGAATCTTGTTCCAGAGTAAGGGAAGTCTCTGGGACAGGAATCTATCCCTCCAGCACATCCTATTTATTCTTGTGGTGAGGTTGGGGAGTGCAGGGGGGCTTGCCCCCTCTGCAGAAACATTTAAATTGTTGTTTTTTTTTGATTTGTTTCGGAATTTTGATATTCCGAAACATCAGTCATATGGTCTCGATCATATGAAATTCAAAGTTTTGAAATTTCGAGATTCTGAAGTGAATATATATGTATGTATATATATATATATATATATATATATATATATATATATATATATATAGGGGAGAGAGAGAGAGAGATAAAGACAGGGAGATTATTTGCTTCTGAGACAATGACAGCATAATCCACATAACAGTATGAACATTAGTTTCAACCTTCCTCCTGATCAGAGATTATTATTCCCTAAAATGGCAATTTGCTATAATGCCAGACTAACAGTTCAAGTCCTGTGAAACATTGTATTTGGTACCTGTGTATGATCCATATGTCAGTTTCCCTATGATATTTCATTTTAAAAGTTTAAGGGAATTATAAGAGGTTTTTTGGATACAAAGCACACTTATGTCTGCCATTCTACCTATACACATGTCACTGCATCTCAGTCTTTTACATGGCAACACACAGCCTTTGTCAGTATATAGATTTTAGATTCTTCTTATATGCTATAATAGAAATGTTGCCTTTTCTAGTGAAGTATGTATTTTAATTCATTTTCTTGTCTAGGTGACATCTTGTTGGATGGGCTGGTCTAATGATTCTTTTCAGCCATGGCCCCAGATAAAAGGCATACATAGGTGCAGAAATAAAAGGATGCTTATATAAGTATAGAACATAACATGATGGTTTCCATTAGAAGGAGTCAAATTGTGACCTTTTCTGTGTATGCTGTTGTCTGAAAGGCATTCTATGCTGTGATCACCCAGTGTATTTAAAGGAGAGGCTACAGAAAGTCAGGGAAGGCAGACAGAGATAGAGGGAAAAGGGTTCTGGAGGAGTTTATGAACTGTAGAATGATGTCCAGAGTGTTGAGTTATGAAGGAGTCCTATCAGGACTGGCTAACCAGAGAAAAGCACTGGTGATTTTCATAGGTGACTTGGGAATAGACACTGTGTTTTATTTCTAGTTTTGAATCAGCAGCAAAGGTACTACAATATTTATTAATTACACACCACATCAATTATGTTTGCAACATAGGCAACCTCTGGTAAACATGGTGTAAAAAAACAAAGATTACTATCCTGTTTGCAAGCTGCCAGGATGTTTTACATTTTAAAGTCTTTCATACTCTTATTTTATGTTGAGCAAAGTCAGCCTAGTTATTTATTGTCATGATAATAAAGCAAATTTTGTAAAGAACTCCAAGAGTCAGCTGCATTATACTCAACAATGGCAGATACAGTGGGCTTTAGCTTCAGTTTTTGCAAGTTTCTGACCTGCTGCTGCCAAGCAGAAATAATTTTTCAAGAAAAAGAAAATGTTCTTCCTTTGGTCTTTGAGTGTTTCTGTGTATCTGAGAGATTGACAGCACATGACAGTAAACTGAGTCTCAATTAAGAAATACACCCGTGTTACTTTTACAAGTCAGAAGGTAGTATAATTATTGCACTTGAGCTGCACTAATGGAGCCAATGAAGAGTGAGAGTCCCAAAGGAGGTTCATTACCCAGTGGCTTTGCAAATGATAAAGATTGAACAGCTTCATCAGACCATAGCTGCCACTGCCAAGGGATGGTATTGGTAGGCAAGTCCATGACTACAGCTTGAGATGCAACACCCCTAAAAACACGACTATATATAGTGGTGTTTTAATGAATTACCAGCCAGGAATATGTCTGGGACTTGATCAACTGGGCTAGAGCTCTAGCTGTGCATTGCATCTGGGATCCTGCTGGTGCCTTTTTGGATATGAAGAGCACCAACTATAAAGATTATAAAAAGGTAAAGTGATGTCTACTTGCATGGGTGAAGGTCACTGCAGAAACTGAAGGACTGAAGTTCTATGAGTAGATGTTTGTCAAGACAAAATAGTAAGGTCATTATTACTGGAACTTAAACATACTGTCATGTTATGGCTTGATCCAGCATGTAATAATGTTAGAGAAATTATGACTAAAACACTAGCAACTGACAAAGTTAAGATTGCCTAATGTTATTAAGACGTCAGGCAGGCCCATGAGATACAGAGAGCTTTGTAACACTTGCTGAAAAAGTAATCTGCAATGAAAATCTGTATAAGAGTGAGTCACCTGAAGTGTCTATGTGTCTAAACTGAAGGAGACATTCATGAATAATGAATGTAGAAGGAGGGAGCATATAGCAAAGTTCTGCACTAATAACAGCAATGAGCATAAGTCTAATGTAAACGGTAAAACTGCCAATAGGAATATAAATTACATGGGATCAGCAAAGTGCAACAAAATTACTTCTGGGTTAGTAAAGATGAAATTGTGTTATTGTGCGCTACTAAGCACATAAAATGTCTTGTTTTAGTGGACAAAAATGAGTTGCAAAGACTTTTTGATTTAGGCGGTATATAAAAACCTTCATTAACGTACAGAATAGTAGGCAAAAAATCTTCTAAAATGGTAGAGGTTATATGCATTCTTGGGGATAAAAAGAGATATCCTATATAATATAATAAACTACAGTCCCTGGCTTGGAGTCACCTTGCAAGAATCGCTCTACCAGGACCAGGTCAAATGAGGAGATCCTAAGAGATGAAACTTTAAACTCAAATATGCACCATCAACAACTAGATGAACCCAAGGGTCACTTCCCATGATCAGGCTAGATGGACTTAGAGTTGGACCAATAAGATGGGGGAAACACCCTAGGATGTACTGTGTAGGGTGGAAGCTAAGGGTGCACTTTTTCCAGGCCTCAGGTTCTCAACAAATATGGGGGAGTGGAATGGGGTCAAGTCTCTGCTGGTTGGAAAAAAAATCCTGCCCTTGAGAAGCCTTACAGACCATGGACAGGGCTAATATCTGGGAGGATAAGGTCCTGGGTGGTCACCCATATAATGTCTAGTGTGCTACAACACTGGGACATTCATTGGACATGGTAAGAGAAATACCCACGGATAACAGAAGGAGTCTTCTGTTATTCCAGGGCTAAATAGCTACAAGAAGTTGAAAGCCAACCTTAAATTGCCAAAAGAAGCTGAAAGCTAACATACCAAACAATAACAGAAGAGAAGGGAATGCAAATCAAAGCTATATGAGCAGAAAAAAGTGAGGGTGAGAGAAATCTTGCTATATATTCAATGAATTATGCATTGATGACAATGTCATGGGTGCATCTATCCTGAAATACAGTAACTTGGGAAAGTAAAAGTAAGTTGAATTCTGATTGATGGGAATGGCTACCCAGACTTAGGGCTCATCAAAAAGAGCCCTGTCTTATATCTGGTTTGTCAGACCAACTCCTGTACATCACTGGGGAGTAAGAGGTGGTAAAACTGCAAGCCAGATAAGTTGCAGTGGTAATTACAAGATAAACACAAAAAAAGCTTCCCCTGCACGGAGGCAAATGCACGGCTAATAACATACCATGTATCAAAAAGAAAAAGCCAGCAACTGTGAGCTGTAAAAATTAATTTAATATATTGTAAAGAACCACATAACAGACCGGTTTCGGCTAAGGCATTTACCTAGCCTTCATCAGTGTGAAAATACAAAACTTGTTGAGAGGTTCTTATATAATGAAGCTTAATTACTAACAAGGTTTCATTGGTGAGCTCATGAATATGTAAATATATATTCATAAATATTCATTGAGACCAGGCTGAAACAAAGCACCCAATTTTACAATCCATTTTTTCTCTTTTGCATTCAATTTAGTATGCCACCCTGATTTATTGGTTCGGACCCCTATTATTTTATCAATAATAATAAAATGAAAACTAGCTGTGGTATGTTTAAGGGTATGTTTGTATAAAGCATTGTTAGGCCGTTTGCACTTGACATCACTAAGATGTTCTGATATACGTAGTTTGAATGGTCTAGATGTTTGACCAACATAAAATGCATGGCAGCTGCACGAAACTATATATATAACCCAGTCAGTATTACAATTTGTAAAAAACTGAATATCATATATATTGATGGTATTATTGCTAGAGAAATGTTTTGTTTTTAAAACAAACTTGCAATTAGTACAATGTCCACAGGGCATACAGCCCACAAGTTTGTCACCTAGTATGGAAGTTGAATCATATGCAGATTTTTAGAATCTGAGTAATGTTTATAATGATTAAAGTGTGCTGCCAAATTTTTGCCTTTTCTAAATGAAAAAAGACAAGTTTCAGATAAATGTTGAGACAAAGCACTGTCTGCTAAAAGAATATTCCAATGTCTGTTGATAGCATCAATCAATTTATTTGTATTTCTGCCATAAGTCGTGGTGAATCTTAAGGTATTGCAATTTGTATGAGTTTTCTTTTTGTATCTGAGAAGATCATCCCTATTAAGTTGTGATGCATGATTGCTAGGAGTAATAACATGACCCATGTTATAACCTCTTTGCTTAAACCTGTCAATCATGTCATGACGAAAAGCATCAAATGTATTGTCATCTGAACAAATGCGTCTCATTCTGATAAATTGTGACTTAGGGATATTTTTGGCTATATGTTTTGTGGATCTCATCTTTCCCATATTTTATAACCCTACTGTCTGGTAGCTACTGTGACTAAGAGCAGTCTCTTTTGGAAGACAGAATTCATACACAGTGTGAACGTCTTGAGTATCATATGTGCCAGCTAGGATTTAACCTAATTTTTAAACAGCCATGACCCTGAGAAAGAGAAGTGTAGTGCCTGCTTTTGGTTCTCAGCTTGTAACCCATGAATGTGAAGGCAGGTGTGTGTGTGTGTGTGTGTGTGTGTGTGTGTGTGTGTGTGTGTGTGTGTGTGTGTGCGCGCGTGTGCGTGTGTGTGTGTGTGTGTGTGTGTGTGTATCTTGATCTGCATACCTCAAAGTATATTAGAAAGAATGCCATGTATGGTTCCACAGCAGTGAACACTGATATTTATTTATTTATTTTATTTTATTTTACATTTGTTGACCGGGCTAGTCTAGCTGGATATATGTCCATTTTCAGTAGAGGCCCGGGGAGGTAAGCTCCGCTTATATAATTTTAACTATACTAAGTAAAAACTATTAAGAACTACATGCAAATATAATAACATAATAATAGGCTAAAAAACATTTTTGAAAAATTAAACAAGTGGTACAAAAGTGATGGAGTGAACAAAGTATTGTAGAACGTGACAAACATGAAGTATACAATAAACATGTACAGAGAGAGGGATAAAGGAAAATAGATGAAAAGAAAGTGAACTTAGTCAGGGGTGAAGTAAGTCAGCTGACAAGAAGTAGAGTTAGTCAGGATTAGTACAGGGGCACAGCCATTGTGTTTTGAGGTAAAGCTTGAGTTTCTTTTTAAAGGGAGACTTTGAGGGAATAGATGAGAGTTCAGAGGGAAGCAGGTTCCAATATTTTCCAATAGTGTTTGAGAAAAGACAGTCTCCGGCCTTGTTGTTTGACTTGACAGTGTTTATAAGAAGTTTGTGTGCAGATCTCAGGGACTTTAGGTTGTGGTATGGTTGAATTAGACTGGATAGTATAGGGGTTTTGTCAGGTTGATAAAGAATTTGATGGGCTATGCTAAGCTGGTTAATTTTTAGTTGCTGTTGATATTCCAGCCAGCCTAGTTGTTCTAAATTAGTACAGTGGTGGGTTCTGTAGGGGTTTCCTGTGGCAAATCTGGCTATGTTGTGGTAGGAGATTTCTAGTTTTGATAGATTCTTTTTTGATAAGTTGGTAAATATGGGAGAGGCATAGAGAAGTGGTGAGATCAGGTGGGAGTGGGCGATAGTTGTTCTAGATTCTGGAGTGAGGAAAGGTTTGATTCTGTAAAGAGAGCCTATTTTCTTGTTAATGGTTTTAAGTGTGTTGTCAATATGGGTATCAAAGTTCAGGTTGTTGTCAATGGTAATGCCTAGTAGTTTGGTAGTGGAGTCTTGTGATATAGGTGTGCCATCTTTTGATGTTATAGTAAAATCAATATGGGGAGATTTGCTGGAAGGTGTAAAGAGGAGCAGTTTTGTTTTTTTATGGTTAAGTAGTAGACAGTGCTGGGAAAACCATTCTTCTACAGAGTTAAATATGTGTTGTGTGAGGGAGTGAAGGTCTGATACAGATGTAGCTGAGCAGATTAGTGTTGAATCGTCTGCGTATTGTATACATGTAGCTTGGGGAGCAACTTGGTGTAGGTCATTGATAAATAAAGAAAATAGGAGGGGACCTAGTATAGACCCTTGTGGGACACCAATGTTGACAGGTAGTTGGGAGGATAGAGTGGAGTTCCAGAGTACTGCTTGATGTCTGTTACTTAAGTAGGAATTAAACCAGTTAATAGATTGGGTATCAATTGATAAGGATTGAAGAATGCTTATGAGTATTTGGTGGTTGACCATGTCAAAAGCTTTGGATAGATCTAAGAAAAGTGCAGAGGAAAGGGTGTTGTTGTTACAATATTTGTTGATTGTGTCTGTAAAGGAGAGGAGGGCAGTGGTGGTACTGTGGGATGGTCTGAAACCATGTTGGGTGTTAGAGAGTAGGTTATTTTGGAGAAGGTGGTGAAGCAGTTGCTTGTGGATACACCTTTCCATAATTTTAGATAAGGGTGAAAGAAGGGCTATAGGGTGGTAATTGGAGATTTCAGTAGAATTTCCACCCTTATGAAGTGGGATAATATGGGAGATTTTCCAAAGTTTAGGCACATATCCTTCAGTGATGGTTCTGTTTATCAGTATTGAAACTGGGAAGGCTATTGATTTAGCTGCTAATTGCAATTATTCAGCGGGTAGTAGGTCAGCAGAAGGAGTACATGGTTTGAGTTTTTTGAGAAGGGAGAGAATATAAGTTGTAGGGACAGGTTGAAAGTGAAATGGTGGGGGTGGGTTAGGGTTGCTGTTAGACATGTTTGTGTTTTTGATGGGAAGTTGACTTGCTAAGGTTAGAATAGTTTTGGTAAAGAAGGAATTAAAGGAATTTGCTGTTTGGTTGGGGTTACTTATGTCAGAGCCTTGTGGGTTGGGTGTGACAGGTTTACTTGGCTGTAGTAATTGATTTATGTTTGCCCAGAACTTTTGTGGGTTATTTTTGCGAGTATGTTGAGATTTCAGGTAGTAGCTTTTCTTATCGTTCATTATTGCTTTTTTGGTTTCATTTCTCAGTTGCTTAAAGATTTGGTAGTCTGCTGTGTTTTTAGTTAAGTGAGATTTGTTCCAGGCTTTATTTCTGAGAGTGATTTTTTGTTTGGTTTCAATTGAGAGCCAGGGGGCAGATTTAGTTCTGATTCTAATGGTGCGTGTGGGGGCATGGTAATTGAGTATGGTCAGAAACTTAGCATTAAAGAAATCTACAGCTTCATCAAGAGAAAGGTGTTTTAGAGGTGTCCAATTACATGCTATCAGTTCATTTTGAAATAGTTCTAAGTTAAATTTTTTTTGGATCTGATTGTTCTGGTTATGTTTTGGGTAGGAGGGTTGGTTTTGAGCCTGATGATGTAGGTTAATAAGTGATCACTTATATCATCAGGGAGAGTTCCTGTTTCATAGGTATGGGGTTGATTGTTGGTGAGTATCCAGTCTATGGTACTTTCCTTTTTGTTAATTTTATTTATTCTAGTGGGGGAGGAGATGGTCTGAGAGAATCCATAAAGGTTAATATGGCTAGTAGGTTGTTTGTTGTTACAAGATTGCCAATCGATATTAACGTCACCTAAGATTATTGTTTCTTGGGGTAAGTTTAGTGATAGCCAACAAAGGATCTTTTCTATGGTGGAAATGTTATTTCCTGGGGGAATGTAAATGCAGATAATAAAGATTGATTTGACTGTGTTTATTTCAAGTTTGGTAATGAGAATTTCAGCATTGGAATCCTGGGGAGGTTTTTGGTGGAATGTGGTTATTTGAAGGCTAGATTTAAATAAGATAGCTATACCACCACCTTTTTTAGATTCTCTGTCGAGACGTAGGATATTATAGCCAGGAGGAATGATTTCGCTGTCTTTTGTTGAGTGTTTTAACCAGGTTTCTGTTAGACAAATAATATCAAAGGAGTACAGTTCTAAGAGAGCATGTAGTTGAGTTGTTTTATTATTAATACTACGTATGTTAAGGTTAGCTATTGAGAGTGAGTTGTTTGGTTTTCTAAGTAGTGGGTTATTAGTGGGGTTTAGGTTAATGGATTGATTTGAGGAGTCAATTGGGCCTGGGTTTGGGTGAATATCTCCATTTCTAAGAGAGAGGAGTAGGATTAGGTAGGCAGTGTTTGTATATTTACTATGTGGAAGGAGTATCCTTCTGGGATTAGGGTAGACATGTTTAATGTGGGTAATTCTATGATATCTAGGTAAAAGATAGCTAGGATTGGAAGTTATGTTGATGTGATGGTTGAGGTAGGTAAGAGTTATGGAGAAAGTTTGTTTATCTGGTTTGTTAAGGTGTGAGTGTAGTGGTTGTTCGTAGGAGGTAGTAAGGTGTGCTAATATTAGAGTGAAAGAAAGAGAGAACACAAATATGGTATGTTCGAGTACTAGGGTAGAGGGTTTATACATTTTAAAGGTGGATATTAGCTTTAGTTAGTAGCACAAGTGATGTGGGTGTGGTATTGTTAGATAAGTTAAGTGGTATAAGTGAAAGGGTGTGGTTAAGGAATGAAGTATAGGGGAAAAAAGAGAGATGAATGGTTAGTTGTGGTTGGATAGTAATTGGAGGAGAGGGGGTGTGGTTAGGTAGGTATATATTTGGATGCACTGGGGGTGGGTGGGATTTGGGGGTAGGGTAGGGGAGCGGAGCGGGGCTCAGCAGGTAAAGAAAGATTCTATGGATATCATTTATGGAACCTTTGGGGAGTTATTAGGTAGTGGTTTGCTCCCAATGGTTCATTAGTTATGCTTTTGTTCTGTTTATCAATATGTTACACAGCAGAATTTTAACTTGTTTTAGTAGTGATTGTGTTTCTAACAGTAAATGAATTCTGAATGGCTCTTGTGATTTTACTGTATATTGTATACTGTATACTTTAACTGTATGTGTTCCAAGAACTGCACTGGGAATAGTCTGTGGAAGCATAAGGAAATGGAATATCTAAATACAAAAAGGGTTATCTTACTATTGGAAAACTTTAGCCCACATCAGAAAGCACACAAGAGATGCATACTTAATTTATTATCATGGTGACAGCTGGAAGATATGAGAGAGAGAAGAATCTTCCGAATCAAAGGAAAAAGTAGATACTTGGAATATGTGGTAGTTACCATAAATAAAATATATGTTCATATGCCCAATTTACCAATAAAATGGTAGCAGCTAAAGGACATAAAGATTATGAGAAACCTCTGAATCAAAAACTACTGAAAGTAATTAGAGGCAGTAACATTAAATAATGGACACATGGTTACTTTATCAGTTTATCTATAAGAGGATCTTTTTTGGGGGGGATAATAACTGGCTTGAGCTCATTCTTTCCACGAATCAGAATTTGTCATTTTTATTTCAGAAGTTCCACTTTGGTACAGAAATGCAGTCATGACAATGTATACATTCTGATGAAATGTATCAACTACCTAAGTGATTTCATCCCACCAACCTGTCTGTTCATCCTAGCTACAAGCAATCACTTTCTTGCAAGTCAAGAAACAACATTTAAGACTTAGCACTGCCATTGCTAGCAAGTGATATAATAGTTCCATGTATGTTTCATTTATTTACAGAGACCTCCAACAGCAAGGCTGAAAAGAGGAGTGCCCCAGGTTGGAGATCACGGGTTAGAGGTGATGGGACATTCTTAACTCACCAAAGAAAGCCTTCATATAAATTGGCTGATATTGTAAGAGGCATCTGTAATATCTATCATCAAATCACCCATCTTAATAGGTCCTACAACTATGATGAATCCCAAACAGTAGTAAACCACCAGGGTGGAATGAGTCAGATGAAGGCATCAAAACAGAACTCAGAAGACAGAGCCCTGGAGTACAGTCTAGTCATAAAATACGTGATTCATTGAGCTGCAGTAAGAACAATAAATGCCTGCAGAAAGGAAATATAGTTGTCACAGTGCCATTGTCTCCACTAAGACATTATAAAGCAAGCACTCTAGGCAGATATGCCTGTTGAGTAATAGACTTACCACAGCAAATGTCAGCATGTATATCCTCCATCCAGTAGCAGAGACAATATAGTCTATCAATTAAGATGTGGCCTGCAGTTTATTGTAGAAAATAAAGGTTATGAACTGCTAATGAGAGTGAAACTGTTGTCCAGGGTTTGATTCCCTCAGTCTCCGTTTGTCTATAATGAGACCATCTGCATCTGCAATAAACCAGACAGTACCCCAAGATACCCCTGAAAAGATGTTAGTACTTGGTCAGTTCACCTCAATAACAAATAAACAAAAAATGGTAACTGTTAACCCTTCTCTCTCCAGTGCCTGGGAGATGAACAACTGATCGGTTTAAACCAATATAGCTACTTCATCTACTAAAAAAGGTGATGCACCCAGGGAGTGAAGGGCCCTCTTACCCCCAGGTTTGGGTCTCCACAAAGGCATGGGAAGATAAATTAATTACTACAAAAATACCTTCATAAAAGGGGTGTGACAGAGGAAGCCTGACACTCAGAGAGGGTGAAGATTATCAACAAAGTGTTGATCTGATGTTCTAAGTTCCTTTTACAGAGGCAGAGCTACCAAGAATGGAGTTTAGGTGAAAGATAAACTCTTACACCACCAGACCAGCAGCCTCAACAGCATACAGACAAATCTGTCAAACATGAAGTACAAGTGCCCTAAAAGAGTAGACTCAGCTCTGCTCACCATTGAAAACAATGGGCTGAACACTGCTCATAAACCTGCATGGAAAATTGAGGCCAAGCATTTTATATATATAAAGAGAGAGAGAGAGAGTGAAATTCTTCTTTTTCTCTTTCTTCTTGTTCAGTTTTTAGACATGTAGGCACTGTAATGTAAAAAAAAGCCCTGGTTAAAAGAGCATGACAAAAGAAAAAATAATGTGTTTTTTCTCATTCTTGCATGGGGAAATGACTGGATTAAGGACCTTAAATTGATTTAGTAACATGTTTTAAGAGAAAGCAAGTTAATGAAAAAGAATACTGAATATTATGAGGCTTTTTCTAGCAAATTAATGTATTCTTAGTAGCATTTCTGTATCTGTCCCTCATGTCTCCATGGAAGCAATCTGATAAAAAGAAATTGGTTACAGTCTGGTGGAGAGTGATTGGCTGGGAAAAAAGAAATGAGAAACTGGCTATGAGATAATGTTCTCTAAAAGCATTCAAGGATTTTCCCAGCTAGGCGAGCTATAAAATTAAGACAAAACCAGAGAGCACTTAGAAGAAGCACAGGCTGTGTCACGAGTCTTAGCATGGATAACCTTTCTTTTAGGTTAACTCTAGCCTGTAAGTGTGGCTGTTAGTTTGGGACAATTGTTCCTATTAGGGAGGGTAAAACTTTAATATTTGAAGATGTACATAGATTTGGGTGTTAATATTAAATTAATGTGGTTTAGGGGGACATTGTTTTTTTTAAGTTTTGTAAGATGTAACATAGGCTGAAATGGATATGACAAGAAACAACTATATAAAAGTTCAACCTGCCAAACAGTGTATGCATGTAACACAAAAGCTGGAACTAAACATTTAACAAAAAAAGGTGTTATACATAAAAGGCAGGAATAATAACTTTTTAATACAATGATTCTTTCTGTAATGTCTTTAAACGTCAATGGTCTCACAGATAAATACAAAAAAGAAAGGATAGTGAACTATATTTAAAAGAGTATAGTGTGCAAACAGCTTTTATAGGGGACACATTCGGAAAGAAATGAACATGTGAATTTGATAAACAAAAGGTTTTTATGGATGGCTATTCAGTAGAATATCATGGACAAAGGAAAAGAGGAGTACTTATATTAATTGCAAGACAAGTTCCAATAGTGATAGAAGAGGATAAAGAAGATGATAATAATGGTAGATTTGTAGTGCTAAGGGGCTACTGGCAAGGGTGGAGGATTCTACTGGCATGTATTTATATTCCACCTAAAACTGCTATACTGGAGCTTAAGAAAATTCTGGGAGAAATAATCAGTTTTCAGCAAGGAACATTACTTATAGGTGGAGACTGGAATTTGATTTGCAGCAGTGAAGGTGTGTCTGTGGGGCCCCAAAGGGAAAGTATGACAATGGAAGATAGATTTTTGAAGACATTTATAAAAATATGGCATAGAAGATGTGCATTCAGGTATAGGGGTTTGGAGGGAATTTACACATTATTCCCCAAGATATGAAAACTGGGCTAGGCTAAACAAAATTTATATTTCACAGAAACGTGAATTTAATTGAAAGTCTTGATACCCACCCAACAACTATTTCAGATCTTGTGCCAATAAAAACTAAAATAAAAATGCAGGGTAATGAAATAAAAATGAGACACTGGGGCTCTCCCAGCCATCTGTTAAAAAGACAGGAATTTAAGAAATGGGTAGTGGAAAGAGAGGATAGAAATTACTTCTGAAAATATAGCTAGGGAGTGGGATAAAATTAAGGTAGAGTTTAAAAATAGGGTGAAAATTAAAGAAAGGGAGATATGGTTAAGAAATAACAAGAATTGTTTAGAGGGACTGACAAATGTTAAAGTATTGCAGAATAGGCAGAATCTCACAGAACAAGAAGAGGATCAACTCCAGAATGCTAAGCAGAAAATAAGGGATTCCTTTAATAATATACACGATTCTAGAAAGATTGCAATTAAGCAACTGTTTTTGATAACAACACTAGAACACAAAAACTTTTAGCACAACTCAGGCAACAGAAAGTAGAAAGGTCTGTCATCAAACGGAGGGAGCCTATAACAAGGAAGGTAACAAGAGATCCTGTAGAGGTATTAGAAATGTTTTGGAAATTCTATGAAGGTCTGTATAATGCAGAGAAATATGTAAATGAAGAAAAGATATAAATGAAAATGTTTATGGAAGAATTAAATATACCAGGGTTAAAGATAGATGAGCCCCAATTACTAACAGTTAAGATAGGAAGAGATGAGATAAAATTGTGATGTATAACCAATCTACAGGGATGTCCCCAGGAATAGATGGTATTCCTGTGGAAGTTTGGAAGGTAGGAGGGAAAAAACTAATAAAGATCTAGAAGGTTTTGTTTAATAGTATTTTAAGAGGAGGAGAGGCACCAACATCCTGGAAGAAAGTAGTGGTAGCTGTAATATCTAAAGATGGTAAAGATCCATGACATCCATCTTCATACATGCCCATTTCAATACTAAACCATGACTGTAAAGTGTTCATGTCTATTAATGGCTAAAAGAATGGCAAAAGTAATGCCAAAATTGACATATATGGATCAATGTGGTTTTGTGGAGGGAAGGCAAACAATTTGACAACATTAACAGAACATTGATGATCCAGACGGAAGAATGTAAGAAAATTCCATTGTTGTTGGTGGGTCTTGATGCAGAGAAAGCATTTGGCAGAGTAAGCTGGGACTTTATGAGCAGAGCAATGGAAGCATTTGCATTTTCTGAAAAATTATAAGGTTGATTAGGAGGATATACGAGGAATCAGAGGGGGAAATTAAAATGGGTAGGGTCCTTTCTGATAATTTCTGCTTGAGCAGAGGTTCTGGAGCATATAGTGGGCTGACTTAAAAGGAGGTCCCCACATAACCTGAAGAGGTGTTCCTTGCAAGCAGTCCTGCCCCTTCTTACAGTCTTGACCAGGGAGATCACACCTCTATGTGTGCCTCCAAGTGCATCAAAGCTCCTCCTCACACAGCAAGAAGTGAGCAAGCCATTCTCCTTTACACCTCTTCCTCTCTGTCTGGCCCTCCAGTAACTGGGCTGTTAATTGAAACCCAGATAACTGGGTCATAGTCAGGGCTCCATACTTCTGTAGCCTGGTTAATTCTTGATGAAGAAATGTTATGCAAATAGATATTGATGTAAAATATATTTTTGTTTTGTCATATTAAGCAAAAAACACACATTAAATCTACAGTGAGTCATACACTTAGCACAAGCTACATGTTATGCATTGCCTGAACTGGTGATGGATTGCAATGGGGCCCAGACCATATTAGCTATCTGATCCAAAACCACCAAATGCAGAACAGAAAAATGTCCAAACGACAAAGGCCAGTAATATATCCTTTAATAAAAGCACAAAACCTCTCTAGCGCCTTGGCATAAAGCCTTCCAGGAGATAACAATAGTAAAAAAGAACATCTCTTATAAAGGTGCATCAATTAAAAAAACAATTAAACAAATAAAACAAACAATCTAATACAATTAAATCTTTACAATAAGTATTTCCAATTGCATTCCTGATTAAGTCCACCAGGTGTCAAAGTGTTATACTTTAAAATAAAAACTGCTTCTTTAAATAGTAACTTATTCTTTAAACAAGTTACATTTGTTACTTTAATTTGTTCAAGAATACAACCTCTCAATTCTGAATAAGCTCCCCCATATACAGAATTAAAATGGGAAGCAATAGGACTTTCTATCTTATTGTTTTTAATATCACGAATGTGTTCCTGCAATCTAACCTTAAGTGACCTCTTACTCTCACCTATATAGAAAAGATTGCAGGGACACTTGAGTGCATAAATAATACCTTCAGTATTACAAGTAAACTCTGCTACCGGTCTATATTTCAAACCATTAATTTTATCAAAAAAAAAAAACTGGTAACATATGAACAAACTGAACAATTTCCACATGCCCAGGTACCCAACCTACCAACCTCACTTCCCACATTTACATTAGGTAAGGAAAATGTTGCATGTACTAACATATCTTTTAAATTACGGCCTTTTTTAAAAGAAATCAAGGGTGCATGCCATACATTTTTTAATTTATGTCTTCCCTCCATCAAAAAAGGCCAATAATATTTTATAATAGCTATAATCTCATCCGATAATATATTGTAAGAGGTAACAAAATAGATTTTCCCACCTTCTTTATTTTTCATTCTCTGCAGTGTATTATTGTTATGTTCCCTACTATTTTTTTTATCTATCTCTGGAAAACATAACTTCTCGAGAGCCTTTTTAATAACTCCCAGAGCATATTCCCTATTTTTAAATACCTGACAGGAGTTAAAAATATATTTTTCTAAGATATCAGATTCACTACATAACCTATTGACTCTTAATAGCTCTCCATATGGTAGGGAGTTCAAAATATGAGCTGGATGGCAACTATGTCCACCCAAAAAATGGCCATCATCACCAAATTTTCTATGTATACTTGTAGTGATTTTTCCATCTCTAATATTAACTTCTAAGATCAGGTCCAGAAAAATAACAGAATTACCACTTTGTAAACCTTCAAACCTTAAACCTAGCTGGTTAGAATTTAGTATATTAACAAAATCTTGTATTAATGATTTACCTCCTTTACATAAAAAAAATCAAATCATCAATAAATCTAAAATAATGATCTACATACTTTCTAAAAAACTCTAATCTATATAAAAAGTAATTTCAAAATATTCCATAACCAGGTTAGCATACATTGGGGCAAAAGGAGCCCCCATAGCTGTACCTTGTATCTGTTGATAAACTACCTGATTAAATTCAAAATAATTATTAACTAAACTAAAATAAATTAATTCAATAATATAATTTGAAACTGGGCTATCACCCAAAAAGAATTTAAGGGCCTCAGTACCTACTGAATGCTTAATATTTGTGTACAGGCCCTTAACATCTAATCTTCTTCTTTCGGCTTTTCCCGGTTAGGGGTCGCCACAGCGGATCACCTGTCCTCTCATGATTGGCAGTGGAGTTTTACGGTGTCAAGTTGCCAGCCCGGCGCCCAACCTTCCACAAAAGGCACACACATGCACACACTCACACTTAGGGCCAATTTACAATGTCCAATCCACCTACTGCATGCCTTTGGGATGTGGGAGGAAACCGGAGCATCCGGAGGAAACCCACACGACCACAGGGAGGACATGCAGACTCTGCACAGAAGGCACCCCAGCCGAGAATTGAACCGGAGAACCTCTTGCTGTGAGGTGGCAACACTAACCGCTGCACCACCGTGGCCACCCCTGGCTCTTAACATCTAATGTGATCCAGTAATAGTCTTTCTCCCAAAACACACATTTAATCTTATCTAAGAAGTCAAAGGAGTCTTTTATGTAGGAATCTAAAGTTATTACAAATTTAGTTAGATAACAATGCAACATAATTCCAATATTATGCAAGAAATAATTACTGGCTGCTACTACAGGATGACCCGCTGGATTCACTAGGTCTTTATGTACTTTGGGTAAACAATAAAACTTAGCCAAGTACAATTGTCTGTATTAAATTTCACATCTAAATCTTTTTTAGACAAATATCCAAGTCTAAAACCTCTTAATAAAATGTCTTTGAACTTTTTTTATAGCTTGTTCATATTCAACAATACTAGATACTTTATATACATCTCTCATATTTAAATGGTCCATACATATTTTTAAATATTGGGTAAAATGTAGCACCACTACTTTGCTACCCTTATCAGAAGGTTTAATAACTAAGTCTTTTCTCTTATTTCTCATATTTTGTAAAGTTTGCCACTCTCTTTTACTTAAATTATAACATATAGCATTTTATTACCCCAGAATTTCATAAAAATATCATCCACTGAATGATGTACCATAGAAGAAAAATGAGAAATGCCTTCATGCCTAAAAGGTGGAATAAAACTACTTTTAACTGGTATCTTCACAGTGTCTAATAAACAATAGGCATTTACTTCATCATTACAATCCGATAAGGAAGAATCACATGGAAAGAAACCATCACCAGAGTCTGAATAACTATATTCATCCAAAACTTCAGTACACATATCCTTTTCAAAAAAGTCACATACGTGTAATTTGCATATTAATTGAAAAATTTCAATATAAGTGACATGCTTCCTAGGAAGAGTAGTAGGTATAAACTTCAAACCGCATTTTAATATGGCCATCTCACATTCACTTAAAGTATAACCAGATAAATTTACAACAAAACTGCTTTCATTATTCATTACAGCATCATCTAATGATGACAATATTTTTTGAACATTAATATTTAGTCCGTTTCTGGAGGTTATCATACATCTGATATTGTCCATCTCTGTTGTCTGTACATTCTTCCATAATTGTCCCGCTGGTTCCGAAAATTGTTGCGTAGGTATTCCGGGTCTTGTGGTCTTGGCAATGAAGGAAAATTAACTGCATCCTCTTCTGATTCTCCCATGCTGCTAACTGCTTCCAACGATATAAAGGAAACGCCATGTTTTGAATTGGTTCCGCCCACACGCTACCGCCTTTGTTGGTTACGTTTAGCTAACTTCTTAAAGGCATAGCCACTATTATAGTCGCTTATGTCTCATTCAAGCTTATTAATCTTTCTTTTGATAATGTAATTTGAAACCTCTTCCAACTTCACATTATAGCTGCCCAATATTTGGTTGAACTGTTCCAAATTAAACTGTACAGTCAAATTAGTGCAACAGATCTCTATGTCTTTTTTATCTTATGTTGTTTGACTGTATCTCGCTCAGTGAGAATATGTAACCATTCCGTTACACATTTATGAGCTACCAAAGCCCACCTGGTTTCAAATTGTTTATCTACTGCATCAGTAGCATCAAACGGAGTGGTAGGGGACTTAACAAAATGTAGCCCTCTCTGTGTTATATCGAGATCTATATAACGTTGCGGGCTGAGAATATTAAAATGTAAAGAATTCTCTTTAAACAAAAGTTTTTCAAGAGAATCTAAAGAGTCTTGTGTTTCCGAAGAAACATTTACCACATTAGGTCGACCCACACACTGAAAGGGGTTAAGCGGTCTTTTTTTAACCCCCTCCACCAAAATACGTTCCCAAGATTTAACAGCATCATTTGTTTTTGGCATTGAGGTACCCTCTGGTTGAATCTCTATCACCTCTCTAGTCTCTCTAGACTGGCCAAAATATTGTTCCATGGTCGTCTGACCTCGTTCTAACCTTTCTTCACAAAATATTTGGGGCAATTGTATAAAGGAAGAATCACTGGCCATATCACATACAATCCAAAACCACCAAATGCAGAACAGAAAAATGTCCAAATGACAAAGGCCAGTAATATATCCTTTAATAAAAGCACAAAACCTCTCTAGCACCTCGGCATAAAGCCTTCCAGGAGATAACAATAGTAAAAAAGAACACCACTTATAAAGGTGCATCAAGTAAAAAAACAATTAAACAAATAAAACAATTAAACAATCTAATACAATTAATTCTTTACAATAAGTATTTCCAATTGCATTCCTGGTTAAGTCCACCAGGTGTCAAAGTGTTATACTTTAAAATAAAAACTGCTTCTTTAAATAGTAACTTATTCTTTAAACAAGTTACATTTGTTACTTTAATTTGTTCAAGAATACAACCTCTCAATTCTGAAGCTCCCCCATGTACAGAATTAAAATGGGAAGCAATAGGACTTTCTATCTTATTGTTTTTAATATCACGAATGTGTTCCTGCAATCTAACCTTAAATGACCTCTTACTCTCACCTATATAGAAAAGATTGCAGGGACACTTGAGTGTATAAATAATACCTACAGTATTACAAGGTTAGATTGCAGGATATAAATATTTTGCAATTATTCAAATTGTTCAATCTAGTACATAGACAAAAGTGGGCTTTCTTTTATGAGCTCAGTTCATGAAACATGTATAGTTTGAGTATATAAATGACTGACACTGTGAGTGATCAAACATCGTGCCTTGCTGTTCTTGTTGGTAGCCATTTTCCACTGAATAATGAGTGAGCATGGAAGTCACTACAGCAGAAAGAAATGTAATAATTTGTATGTTAAGGAATGGACCCATTTATAGCTGTTTCTTTAAGAACATCTTGCTTTTAAAATATAACAGTTGCATTATGGTTATGTTATTCCTTAGTGTTTCTTATTAATTTTACCTGTTACAGGTGTCATTATGGAAAAAGGACAAGGACATAGACACTACTTAGAGTGAGCTTGGGGGTTGATGGGACAGTTCTCTCACAATTTTCATGACAAAAAAGAATGTAATTAACAACCATCTTGAATGAGAGTATTTAGTAACACATTTGGTCAATTTCAGTTTAGAAAATGAGTTCACCATCATTGGGAAAGATATGGTACTGCCTACTTAAAAATCGCTGTCTCTGGACATCCACAATGTGTAGAAAATATTCTCCACTGTTACAATACTAAGGGAAAACACAGATAGACCAACAGATTGATCAGTCTTTGTATCAGCTTTAGGTATAAAGGATGTACAATCAAAGTGTCAGCCTTACCCAATGGAAAACCAGATATGACAATCTGATGACAGAGATCTGTAGAATCTGTAACCCAAATTTTTCTATTTGATACATCACCAACAAAATGACCTTCAAAGACAAGAACTTCAATTTAACTGAGACTTGAGCTTGAAATGGTGGAAAATAAGCTTCTTGAGGATAGGGTCCCTGACAGAAGGCCTAAGCTAATCCAGAAAGTTCTGCATGAGAAAGCCTTGCAGTCCTTCATGGAAGCTGGTAAAGTGGAAAATGAACCAGAATGGAAGTTCGAGTTGGCTGCCCAATGAAACCTCTTAGAGGAAAAACTAAGACTAGAATCAAAGATTTCAGATAAATAATTATCAGTGGAACAGAAGCAGAAAGGGAGCTCATGCCCCTGTTGGTTGCCCAAAGGAAAAAAAAAAGTAAATTTGTCAATTTATGTATTTTGGAGTGATTGTCATTGGACAAGGTGATAATATAAACTCTCATCTCTGAAAAGCCAGGACCCTTACCAATCAAGAGAGCAGGAGAAGCTAAGTGGCAAATTCCAGAGAAAAAAGATCTGGATACAATGTGCTGGAAGAGAGAAAGCAGCATCTAGAAGGTCACAGTCTTAGAGGGTTTCAAAGTGAGGAGGGAGGAACCAGATATGTCTACTCCATTGGCTTTGAGTGGCATGGCTTCCTAGATGATATTTTTCATTAACAGAAATGGGGGAAAAGCATAAAGGGGGCCATTTGGTCACTGGTAAAATATCACATCTTTCATCTGCTCTCATAGAACTGGAATCAGAAAAAATGAGTCACTTACTGCTACCTGGATATGCAAACAGGTTGCATACTAGGATTCCCCAGAGATGAGAGATAATCAATTGAAGGACCACTTGTGAGGAACTAAAAGGCAATTATTTTTTTCTGCTAGTGAGATGGCCTCTCCTAGAATCTATATCACTAATAGGAAGTGATGTAATTGGACTGCCACACCATCATGGGTTCTCAACAATGAGATTAAGCAACAAGTTCCACCTTGTTTGTTGACATACCAGACACAGCCACACTGTCTTACCGAATGGAAAAAGATTCCTTTTGAAGTATCTTAAAAAGTCAGAATGACAAAGAGTATTACACTCATCTTTAAGATATTGATGCACAACTGAGATTCCTGTGATGTCCTAGTCTCCTGGATAGTCTACCCATTAAAATGTCCCCATTTTGTAGCAGATGCATCTATGGAAACCAGCATCAGAGAAGTCTGAGGTTAAAACGTGTACCATGTGAGAAGTCTGACCCAGCATTAAAGTCAGATGAGAATAACATGCTTTGGGTATCTGGACAGGGTGAAAAAGCAAATCTGGGTGATAAGGCCACTGAATTCAAAGTTTCTACATAAGGACTCTCATAATAAATCTGGCATGAGGTGCCATGAAAATCAATGTTTCCATAACACCTGATGCCTAAAGACAGATCTGTGAAGGCACTGTTTGGCAATTGCATATTACTGATACCAACTATTGCAGGAACAGAAGCCTGACATAGGGCAGGAATACCAGACAAATTATTGGATCCAAAGAGCGTCTTATAAATGTAAAAACCTGAAATGGAAGAAAGGATGATTTCTCAGGGGTTGCTGTTACTAAGAGTGATGAAAACAGTTGGAAAAGAGACTGCCTGTGGTAAACTAGAATACCTTGTTCCAGTACAGCAAGAAGTCAGTCACCTATGTAAGGAAAATATTGTATTTCTGTGGCCTGAGATGGGCAACAGCAACAACTGACATGCATATGGGGGTCAATCCTTGGGTTTGAATTAAAGTGAAATGAGAGTCCAGAACTGGTATGACTGACTGAAACTGGAAGTGAAGAAACTTCCTCATCTCCTTAGTAATCTTTATGTGGGGCAGGTATCTTGGACATTTAAACACCATATCCAGTCTCCTTTGGATAAGCATGGGAATACGGACTGCACCATTATTGTGTGAAAGGCTTAAGCATGTGAAGATGGACTGCACTATTATTGTGTGAAAGGCTTAAGCATGTGAAGATGGACTGCACTATTATTGTGTGAAAGGTTTCTTTGAGGATGAATGCACAGAGACCCAGAATGGGTCTCAGGACTTTTGTTTTTTAATGCAAAAAATGGTAATGACAGAATGAGAGAAGACTGAATATTCCCAGAATATGTTCATCCTTTTTCATTTGTTCTTAAAGATTTTCTGCTGTACCAGAGAAACACAAAGTATTAACTTTATGAAACCACAAATAAGCAACTGAACTGGTATTCTACATCAGGAGTTGTTAACTGAACGGGCATATTGTGTGTATACTCCAAACTTGGCCATGAGAAAGGAGACCTCTAATATTAAATATAAAATCTACCAGCAGAAAGAGTTGATTCTGACAAAACTGTGGCAAAAGGACAAAGTACTAAAATTTGGGGACTGTAGAGTGTTTGTGGAAAATGATTGCTGATTGTACACCAGGCAGAAGAGGAGTACATTTATTCCAGCAATCAGGGAATGTCAAAAAGCAGGTATGAGATTCAAGCTGCAGTATCCAGCTATCTTTAGAATATTTTTTTTCTTGAGGGTCAAAGTCATTTTTCGATGCAGAACATGCTAAGGAGGAAAGTCAAAAGTTTGTCAAACAAAACGTGAGTTATTAAACAGAAGAGAACTCTGATTCTTATTCTTCTGATAATAAAGCTCGTAGAGAGACTATGCCAAAGAAGCCTTTTCCAGTGTTCCAAAAGGGAGAGAGAGACAGAGAAAAGCATGGGAATTGACCAGAAGGACCAGGAGTATATTGTGAAATGAACCAGAGACTGGAGATAGGAGATGGAGATCAATAGGAAGAAAACCAGCAACTCAGAAAATAATGAATAATATGTGATTACAAAGCATCAATCACATTTGTGAAATACAGTGGAGCAAAAATAAAATGGAAATATTGGATGTTTTTGACTTTGCTAAACTTGTAGGGACTCCAAAGGATATGCTCTACTTCATGTCATTAATTTTGGAAGAACATTAAGGAGAGGGGAAGAGGACGGTGAGAGCTAACTGTAAGTAAAACAATTTTTGTTCTTAGTATTTTTATAAAACCTGAAATATACTGCATGTTATACAGGAAAGCATTTAATTTATTTTTGTGTGTAATAGGGACACTAAAGTAAACTGGTGCCCTTTTCCCTTCATTTTTCCTTCCTTTCTTCTTGCTTTGTTTTAAGAAATGTAGGCACTGCAATATGAAAAGAAAAGAAAACATGCACAAAAGCATGTTTGAGATAATAGGTGGTAATCTTAGGTTGTTGAGGTGAGGGAAGGGTTGTAAAAGTATACAGAACATGATATAAGTAAAATTGATATACTTTTTTCTTAGGTTTGCTTAGGGAGATGACTGGATTAAGGCCCTAGGTTTGATCTAACAACAAGTGTTAAGTGGAAGCAAGTAAGTGAAAAAAATACTGAATGTAATGAAAAGTTTCACTTTAGCAAATAAATGTTCTCAATGCAACATGTAAAGCTTGTAGCTCAACTGTGTATCTGGTTCTAATGCTTTTATGGTACAAGCTGATAAAAGGGAAACAAAAACAGAACACTTTTTTCTTTCAATGGCTAAAATATAATGTTTTCTGAAAGCATTCAAGTTGTTTTCTACATCTGGGAAAGGAATAATAAAAAGACAAAAACAGACATCACTTAGTGTAAGTAGAAGCACAGGCTGTACCATGCTTCATAGCATGGATAACCTTCATTATGGGCCAATTAAATTCTATGAGTGTAGCTGTCATCTGGTACAGTTACAATTAGGAAGGTTAAACCTTGTTATTTGAAGATGTACAGTTTTATTTGTTTGTATTAAGATAATTAAGATAATAGGTCATGGAGGTGTTCTGGGAGTAATTTTTTTGAGGGTGCAAGATCAGGTTTCATTTAAATGTATTTTGTTAGACAAAAGGATCTGCCTCACTTTGTCAAAATCTCACTTCATGGAATCGCAGTTCATCGACACTGAAAATATCAAAACCACACTTTACTGAAGCAGCGGAATAAGGAACATTTTTCCAGGGTAAGTAACCAGTTCCCAAAAAGGAACAAAATCTAAACTGCACAATGCCTAACCCACCCAGGTGGGGAGATACATCCCCCATACCCTAATGTAGGGGGCTGTGCCCCCCCACCCCCTAACTAAATATACCAACTCCGAGATTGCACTACAGTTGGGAAAAGGGCAACGTTCACCATCTCATACAAGTTACATTTCATAGGAAAATATTCCTCATTACGCTGCTTCAATGAAGTGCGATTTCAATATTTTGGGTGTCAATTAACTGAGATTTGATGAAGTGGGATTTCAACAAAGTCAGGTAGACCCAGATAAAAATACAGTATTCTCATTGCATAAGTCTGGAAATGCAGCCATATTAATGTAGACCCTCACAGTGTGCATACAGTTTCTGTGAAAACACTTTCAATCAATGAAAATAACCTTCAGTCAAGAATACTGATAAGACCATAATGTGCAGATCATTGAGTACAAACACATTTTGTTTGTATTGTACAAAGCTTGGGAACCAAGGTTAAAGAAGCATGTAGAAATTTACAGGATTTTGGCATTATTAGAAGATACTCCAGACACACTTAGTTAAGTTAGTTCATTTGGACTTATATGCAGAAAGTTATTGCAGTGCAGGTTTCAGAGGTCTGGTACAGACACTCAAGAGTGAGTGCAGGAGATGGATCAAATATCCAGTATTCCAGAATATTTATGATATTATTCAGGAGGAAGGAAATATGAGTGCAGAAACTAGACATAATTATCAGCACTGTTATACAGAATTTATGGATAGTATAATGAGTGCAGAGGCTATGAACTTTAAGATTTGATTTGGATATTGTTGACCTCTACCTCCACTGTACATAATAAAACATTCTTAACTGAACTGCAGTGTTTGCACTTTATTCTGAAATGTACAGGAAGATTTTGTACATAAAGGCAAGACTGGCACCTGTTCATCACAGTTCTGGCTAATTAACAGATAAAGACATTTATTCCAGCTTCATTCCATTTTTTTCCAGTTATTTCCAGTTCATTCCAGTATTCCACAGTCCTATCAATTCTTACAATTGCGAGCCAGCATCAAGTTGGGGGGAACACATTTTGTAGTTAAAGTATGTCCTAAAACCCCCATAGCAACCTTGGAAATCTATCAGCAGTCAGACTACAGATCAGCAGTGTTCCTTCAGAGCATTACTTTAGAAAATCAACAGTAGAGACCCTCCAAGATACCAGTGTAAAGGACAGCATCCAGTTAACAGCAACATGTCAGAAAACTTCACCATCTCCAAAGCAGATGACAGACTTTCAGGTTTCCAGTGTCATGTCACAGATCCAAGAAAATCCTTACAAGACAGAGTTTGAAAAAGCTGTGAGATGCCCAGCTACCTTCTTAAAGCAATTTCAACTTTCTTTATGTGAGCATTCATTTTTATTACAATTCATTTTGTAGCTAAATCAGACATTAAATTTCAGTCAACTTTAAATAAATTAGTAAATGTAAATTGTATAAATATGTCAAACAGTACTTCTACAATAAAGGCACCAGTAAATGTGTGGTTTAAAGTTAGAAATTGGGTAAAGCAGTCTAAAAAATGTGTTCCAGAAATGTTCAATTGCATATCAATGTTATTAGTTCAAAAATGTTAAATCTTTATAGACGCAAAAGGGTTAAATCACAAGCAGACTGTAATATATTCCCATGACTCACAGAAAGATTCAGCTTCTGTCAGTATGGTTTCATACTTAAATAACACAAATTTTTGCTTACAATTTTTAGATATCAGTATAAATGTTACAGCACATGTAATTCAAAATACAGTGTTGTCACAGTACTGAAGATGCAGACATAAACACAATCAATGCACGTAACATGCAGATTTCCAGACCAAACCAGATTGCATTTGCAATGTCTCAAGTTCATGTTATTCAAAATACAGATGTTCAGAATGTAATAAATTCTAGTCATTGTTTTCAGAAGCAAGTGCAAATATTGCACTAAGTAGGATAAGAAGGATCAGAGTGCAGATTTTGATCAGTTTTATAAAGTAAACACCAGCATAAATTATATACAGAATTCAGGACAAAACAAAGAAGAAATGCAGACTATAGCTCAAGTCAATCTTGTTGCTAGTTCTATAAAAAAGTATTTTGAGCTTATCTATAAAGGATGTGGCAGTCCAGCACCAAACAAGATTATTCATCTGTCATCATTTAAGGTTGAGAGAAATATTTTATTGTTTACAGAAATTGTGGCATAATGCACTTATTAATACAGACACATCAATTTCAGTTACAAAAAGACTAACCTATGAACCTCTACTAGAGGACATGAGTGCAGTTATGCCAGGATTTAAAGAGTCAACGGTCACAGCAGTGAGCAGTTCTGAGAATTACATGTTGTTTTGGACTTCAGCAACAATATTTTATGGAAAAATAAAAATGCTACAGAATGTATAGTAGCGTACTCAGATTACACTTGCAAGAATTTGTGTGTAGAAGATTGTGCAAATGTATAGAATTTGTTATGACCGGGACACACAGATTCATGGGTTAAAGATAAAATAAATTCCAGTTCAGCTCCCACAGCTGAAGTGTAGGCAGTCAAGTTATTCCATTTTCAGAAATAGTATCTTATTCTCAGAAAAGCAAAGACAGACTGGAAATGGCCAGTAAGAAAAACTCAGGTAACAGTTTCAGGCTAGTATTAGATGTAAAACTGGTATACATATTTACCATTCTGGAAGCAAATATTGTGTATGGTATACCAGAAATGACAGTCAAGTTAATTCACAAAATAAAGGGTTTACAGTTACAGATCTGGCAAGTGAATTTTTTTGTGTTATATTAAATGATGTTTTGTTAGTTTACAGAATGTAGAATGCAAAGTCAATGGTATATTTTAAAAGTGACAATACAGTCAAAATTCAGATCCTATTTAGGAATAGACTACAGCATAAATATTATGTGTCATTAAAGCCACAAGTTCAAATCTCATGTTAGGATATGAAGAATCTTCACATACTTGCATAAAGGACAGTCAAGTAAAGTTCCAGAATCATATCAGTTCAACTCTAGTAATAAATGTATATATGTAGACAGTTCAAGATTGTATATATTTCATGCAGAAATTGAAGTTTACCAAGCACACCAGAGGCACACACTTGTGTATCTTAGTTATCAGATTACAGGCCAGCTCAGCAAGCTGAATTAAAGATAGTACTGTATGCCATGAAACAGTATGGGTAAAGATCAGTTTAATATTATTAGTGACAGTTTTATTTAGTAACAGTTCTTACTTTTTATCCAAGAAAATTGTATATGGTAATGATAAATCTTTGCAGCCTTCAGTCCTACTGAAAGAGTTAAATGACGTCAGCTAAAGGAACAGTTATGTTTATGGCACTGGGCAGAGGCCTGCACACTGAAAACATTCTTTTGTAAATTATGACCTGGGGGTTACAGAGTAAATGTAGAAGGTTCAACAGTTAAGATTCATTTTATAAAGGTGCAGAAATGCAAAACAATGCTGAAATATTAATACAGTGTCAGACTACTACTTTAGTTTCATATAAGGTTATGACAGGGAACAATGTCATTGAGGTTTCTGTTTTATTTTCTAATAAAGTTACAGCCTTTCTATTTCATTGTAATACATCATCAGTTCAATTACAAACTTGCAAGAATTTATTTATTAGTGGCATAGGTCTATTTCATTATAAATATGTTATCGGTTTGCTTACAAACTTACAAGAGTTTATTAGCAGCATATGTTTATTTCATGCAGAAACATGTAAATAAAGTCAGAGCAACAAACAATGCTATTGGTTTATAATTGTTAAAGCTGCAAATGTTATTTTAAGGACCTAATACTGCTTTTTTGTGATTTGCAGATATTACTACAAAAAGACACACTGTCAGTTTGGATATTTGAATAAATTCCAGTTTGGTTTTAAATACAGACAAAAATATTATTTCAGCCACCCAGCCTTGCATGGGAGATGGAGAAGGGGGTTTTGGAAGGCCTAAGTGTAAAAGAGACAAAAAAAGCCATTGGGACTCTAAGGTGGCCCTTCCAATGCGTCATCAATGACTGTAATAATACAGAGTAAGGCCTAAACTTGGCAAGAGCTGTGATGCACAACTTAAGTGTCTACAGAAAGACAAGACCATCAATGTAAGAAGTAAAGATTATTGTTTTTTTTCCTCAATGTTTGTTTAAATGTGTTTCAGTTATCTAAATTCTTTAAAGTTAAACTTTGGTATACAACAGATGTGCATTTATGTAGATTAGAGTTAAAGCAAGTACACAAATGATTTTATGTTTCAGGCAGTTGTATAACAGCACTTGTTTTCATTTTATGCTTTTATCTGTGTTAAATGATACTGACAGAAAAAAGGTATTAGTTTACTAATAGTTTAATTTCCAGAATATAACACAGGTTCACAGGTGTGTACTAGGCTAATGGCCCTGGAGTCTTTGCAAGCCTAGCCCATAGGATTACCCTGGCATAGTGCCACCCGACCTTAGTTCCCAGTGCCTCTGTTGAGTAGAGCCACTGGAGTGATTCCCCTGGGTGAATTTTCTATTTCCCATCCACTCATCAAGATTTCTCTTCAAGAGAGCCAGTGACATGCTCTGTTTGACATGTATGTGAAGTCTATTCCATAGCATGGGCCGTCTCTGGGTTACGAACATGTCCCTTCAGTTGATTGTGCTAATGAGGTTGAGATCTCTGGAGTGTCTGGTGCACAGGGATTAGGATTTCTTTAGATGTAGCATATCTAACAGAGCTGAATCAGACAAGGCTTTGTAAGTCAAGCAGAGATCACCTCTAATTAGATGATATGAGAGAAAATAGTTTGTGTTTTTTGTGTCTGTCCATATAGGACAAGTGTTTAAGGCCTAGGATCCTTTTTGTGAGGTACTTTTGTGGCTTCTCCAGTTGTTGCAGATGTCTAGTGAGGTACATGCCAAATGGGGCATTGTACTCAATGATTGGCATAATGAGGGAAAAGTAGAGGGAGACAATGACCTCTTTCTTCCTGGATGCAAAACCCTTAGTAATGAGATGTGCCACACAGAAGGACTTTCTGATGACAGTGACAATGTGGTGGTTAAAAGAGAGGTTGCTGTCAACCTGTGTTCCCAGATCTCTTATAATGCCTTCTGTGTTCAGTGGAGTACTATTGATGTGGTAATTCACGGGAAGTGGATTTTTCCCAAAGGGGACGATGACACATTTTTTGGCATTGAGTTTAAGGCTATGGTTCTGACACCAGTTGTTGGTCTCAATGAGGCCTTTCTGTAGGATATCAACATCATTTGGAGAGTTAATAATAGCTCCCAACTTGCAATCATCTGTGAACTTTGTCAGCCAGAGTCCCTTCGTGTTGGCCTGGACTTCAGAGAAATAGATACAAAACAGAAGAGGACCCAGGACCAAACCATGTGGAACTCCACTCATGAGTGGTCAGCAGTCTGACTTGGAGTCAGCTACTTTCACACTGTGGGTTCTATCTGTGAACCAGTTTGCAACCCACCTAGTGATATAGGGGTTGCTGCCTAGCTTAATGAGTTATTCTATGATTCCTGAGTGATTAATGGTATAAAAGACCTTGGGCAGATCAAGGTAGGCTGTCTGAACCACCTTGCCTTCATCCACAGCTCTGGTGACTGACTCAAAGAAGTTGACCAAGTTGAGCAGGCATGATCTACCTTCACAAAACCAAACTGTGTGGGATCCAGAGTTTGGAGATTTCCTATATCCTTGTTTATTAGGTCCACAATGATGCATTCCATACTTTTGCATATCAGACTCGTCAGGCTGATGGGGCGATAGTTCCCGGGGTCTGTAGTCACTCCTCCTTTGTGGAGATGGATGACTGTAGCAGTGCACCATTCATTAGGGACAAAGCCTAAGGTGAGGCTGTAATTGAACAGGGCACACAGGTGAGGTGCCAGTTCACTCTATAGTTCATGTAGAACACAGCCAGAGATATTGTCAGGTCCCACAGAAGCTGTATTCTTGACCTTAGACAGTGCTGTTTTAACCTGTGCACCAGTAATACTGGGTCCCTGGCAATATACTGGTATTGTGATTTGTCCTTTGGGGATAGAGGGGTAAAGTTGGCACTGAATCTGTCGGCCAGTATATTGGCAATATCTTTTCGCTCAGTATAGGAGGTACCATTGTGCAGTAGCTCAGAGCAAATCTGGGTATTGCCATAGAGACTCTTTACAGAACTATAGAAGGCCTTGTGGTTGTCTTTACTATCTGCTGCAATTCTGTTTTCATAGCTAGCTTTAGAGGATTTGATGAGGGATCTCAACGTTTTGTTGAGGTTGATAAGGGAGATTTTCCAGTCTTGGGACTTCACCTTATTCCACATCAGTTTTCTCCTTCTGTCGTAGAGTTTGTTTATGGCAGACGACCACCAGATTAGCTTCCTTTTTTTGGAGGAAATATCTTGGTTCTATTGGGTATAGTGAGATCCATGCATTTGTGTACATGTTCATACAGTGCATTGATGTATGATTCAGCGGTCATGCAACTATTCTCCATTTGCATGGGAGCCTTGAAGTTAGCCACCTCTGTTTTTTAGGATCCCAAAGTTAGCTATGGAGAAGTGTTTCATGGTGGTTACCTTTGTGGAGGGGGGGGGTGTTGGTTTCCAAGATGATTAGTTTGTGGTCGGATCTAACCAGGGAGGAGTTGACTACTGGTATAGAGCAACAGTTGCCCATGTTAGTAATGACCAGGTCAAGGATGTTACTACCTCTAGTGGGGTTAAAAATGAGCTGGTCCAGGGCACTGGAATTAATGAATTCCAGGAAACGTTAGGCAAGTATATTGGTACATGAGTAGTTTTCCCAGTTAATGGAGGGGTAGCTGAAGTCGCCCAGTATGAGAGTGTTAGGTTGGACCCTAAAATTCTCCAGGGTGCTTAGGAATATGGAGTGTGAGTCTTGGGACATGTTTGGGGACCTATAGCAGGCTACGACCTGAATTGCTGTCTTGCACAGTGTTAGCTCCACCTGAAGTATCTCTGATGCATTATGTTGGGCTACCAATCTGGAGGTGTGCACATCCTATATGTATATGGAAACACCACCGCATTTGGAGCTTCGGTCCAAATTCTGGGGCCAAAAGGTGTGGAATGAGTTATAGCCTTGTAGTGCAGGGGTACTTTCTGCTGCCTTGAACCAGGTCTGTGTTACAGCACAAATGTCAATGTTTTCCATTTTAAGGAGTGCTTAAAGTGAGTGCATTTTGAGATGTAGACTTCTAATGTTGAGCAGCATGACCCTCAGATTACATTTGTTTGTAGCTGTTATGGTGGTAATTTGGTCTTTGGACCACCGCCTAAAAAAGGCACTATAGGGGTGGCAAGAGCCTTGGCCAGTATTCTGAAGCCCAGGGGTGAAAGATGCAGGCCATCTCTGGCAGAGCATCAAGGTCTGTCAATCACGTCATCCCAGGCAGACAGATACTGGATCCCCTTAGAATGACACCAGAAACTTAGCCAATTGTTGAAATCAGTCATTTTCTGATTGTACTACAGTATAATTCTGGAAGATGGTAGGATGCTGCTTAGGCCGAGGGTCATACCTGCCTGGGGTACATAATCTGAGAGCTCCTCCATGTCTTTTTTCATGTAGTCCACGGAGGTACATCTCAAGTCATTCACACCCACATGTACAATGACAGAGTCATATCTGTACCTGTTGTTGAGAGATCTGAGTGTATGCATTATGTGGCAGATCCAGACACCTGACAGGCAGCTGACTGTTACTTTCTCCTTATTCAGCCTAGTGAGTGGGACATCATTGTGCCTCACTATCAAGTCACCTATGACAAGTGTGTTGGGCATGCTGTTTTGCCTTAGGTGCTTGGGTTGAGTGGCACACTGTTTAGGAAAGTTATGTGTCTCATGATTAGTGTTGTATTGTGTTGGTTGAGTGTGATTCTGCCTTGGAGGTCTCTGCTTATGGATGTCAGCATTGTTTTAGTTTTAAATAGTATTATTTCATAGTGTGTAGAACAGGAAGGGTTTATCATTGTTGCTGATGTCATCACAGCATGTGAGCACTCTGGCTCAAGCACTTCCTTGAATATTATTTAACTGAAACTTGTATTGTGTATGTATGCATCTGAAAAGTTTGATTTTATTAAATAAAAAGTGCTTTATGCACTTTTAAACTACTGGTAGCTTTCTGAAGCCATTTTATTTCTATTTTAGTAGTTCTTTTTTTGTGTTTTTTTGGCTTGGAGGTCTCTGCTGTTTAGGTAGATTTTTTTGAAAGCCTCCATGAAGGTGGGGTTGTGGTTTGTGTTTTTATGTGAAGGCAGTGCTGGTGTGTGTTCTGGAGGGCTATGTGTTCCATGTGGTGTGGTGCAAGTGTTGAGCTTCTCCTCTTGACCAGCTATTCTGGTCTTGGTTCGAGAGTGCGTGGCTTCCAATTTGGATATATAAGTGCATCTCTTGCAACTCTGAGTGTTGGGAGGTAAGAGGAGAGGGTTGTCAGTGTGCATGAGGCAGTTGCTACATTACCTCAAAATGCCCAAGTTCACCAGGTTAATAGGAGAAAGCACAGGGAACTAACCTTAAGACATGCCTGGAGGAGTGGGCATTAATAATAAGTACTGGAGCTATTTCCTTGTAGAACGTTTAGTACTGGTAGCACTTTTGTGTGCTACAATAATTGTTACAAGAAGTCTGATAAAGTGCTAGACTTATAAGCTAGTAAAAGTGCAGGAGTGGAAAGAACTAGCAGATCGAAAGGAAAAAATGAAGAGCAGACTTTTGCACCACTCAGAAGCTTAGAAACAGTCCTGGATACAGCAAATCTGTATCTGGACTAGACTAGTTACAGGAAATAAACTTAGTTTTTTTTTTTTTTTTACAGAAAAGCAGCTAAAACAGCACTAAAAACAATTCAACTGCAGTGCAAATTAGCACACGTGAGTGTGTAGAAATATTAAAGAAAATACAGTTTAAATAAATGAAATGTATTCAAACTGTGTTCTGAACTGAATTCAATTGTTTTATTCAACTCTGAGCAGTTAAGTGCCAAAAATGTGTTAATCAGCTGAGAAGCACACTCAATCAGAACACAAGGAGATTCTAGCAATTTTTTTTTTTTAGTAAAGTGGAAAGGGAAAAAGTAGGAACATAAGATAATTCAAGGTTAATAACCTAAGTGGGTTGGCCTTCTCAAATATTCTCTCTGTATTAGGTAGATTGCACATTAGACAGAAAGTTAAAAATACACTAACAGGGTATGCAAAAGTATAGATCTGAAATACAGAAAGCATACGTTTTAGTAAAAGTACACCTACTATTAAAATACACAGATATTTACAGGATATTATTTAAGGGACAAATTTAGAAGACAGACATCTGTTATAGCACATAGAAATCAAAAAGGTGGATAGACGGGATTGTTAGTAACAAATCTAGCTGCAGCTTTACAGAAACAATTTAATATAATATATGGTAAATATGCTTACAAGATACTTGTATTATATGTGTAAAAAAGAAAGTTTACCAGTTATAAAATGTTAAAGAATTGACCAATTATAATTAAATCATAAAGTTAAGAGACTTCAATCCAAACAGACCATAAATGCTCAAGTGACACCTTGTGGTCAAAATTAAAATTGCAAGTTTACCAGATAAAGGAAAATGATTTTATATTAGTTTTAGTGATCATTACAGTATCCTTTGCAGACCATACTAACAAATTTATAAAGTAATTACCTAAATCCCATTTCAGTAATTTCAGAGATAATTGTTACAGAATAAATCCTACATAAATACAGTTACTAGAATAGACCTTGCATAGGCCTGAAAATGTAAGCTTAGGTCTATGTCTTCATTTTACATTTCATATTTTAAAGTAACTACAGAAAGAGATGCTTGTGAGTGTTCTGGTATCTCAGAAGGAGTTGTAAGATCAGATTTCATTTATATGTATTTTGTTAGACAAAATGCAGTATTCTATTTGCATAATCTGGAAATGCTGCCATATTAAAGCAGGCCTTCACAGTGTGCATACAGTTTCAGTGAATGCACTTTTGATCAGTGAAAATAACCTGCAGTCAAGAATACTAATAAGAATAAAATGTGCAGATCATTGAGTACAAACATATTTTGCTTGTATGGTAGAAGGCTTGGGAACCAAGATTAAAGAGGTGTGTAGAAATTTACAGGGTTTTGATATTATTAGGAGATACTGCAGATACAGTTAGATAAGTTAGTTTGTTTGGACTGATATGCAGAAAGTCATTGCACTACAGTTTTCAGAAGTCTGGTACAGCCACTCAAATTTCTAGCATTCCGGAATATTTATGATATTATTCAGGAGAATGGGAATATGAGGGCAGAAACTGTGGACATAATTATCAGCACTTTTATTGGAGACCATAATTATTACATTCTGAGTACAGAATTTACAGACAGTATTATGAGTGCAGAAGCTATGGATTTTAAGATTTGATTTGGATATTGTTGACATCTACCTTCACTGTACATTATAAAATATTCTTAACTGAACTACAGTATTTTCAGGCTTTATTATGACATGTACAAGAAGATTTGGCACACAAAGGAGAGACTGGCACCTGTTCAGCACAGTTCTGGGTAATTAACAGCCAAAAACATCCATTCCGGCCTCATTCCCATTTTTTCTAGTTATTTCCAGTTCATTTCAGTATTCTACAGTTCTATCAATCCAATCAAGGGTTTTCATTAAAAAAAGAAAAAAACAAGTCATGTAAGATGTGACATAGGTTCAAATGGATATGGCAAAAAAACTGTATAAAGGATTAACCTACCAAATATTAGTGTATACATGTAACACAAAAGCTGAAAGTAGACATTCAAAAAAAAGCTGTTACACATAACAGGTGGGAATAATAATTTCTTAACATAATGGCAACATTTTCCATATTATCTTTGAATTTGAAAAAGAAAGTGTACTGAACTATATTAAGAAATGTAGAGCGCAAAGTGCTATGCTACAGGAGATACATTTAGAAAAAAAATTGAATGTGAATTTGATAAAGAAATTATTTCATGATGGTTATTCAGCACAATATCTGGGATAAAGCAAAAAGGGAATACTTATATCAATTGCTGAAAGAGCTTCAATAATGTTAGAAGAGGAAAAAAATAATAATGGTAGATTTGTAGTAGTAAGCAGTTACTGGCAGGGAGGAGGAATACACTGGCATGTTTTTATATTTCACCTAAAACTGCTACAATAGAACTTAAGAAAATTCTGGGAGAAATCATCAGCTTTCAGTAGAGAACACTACTTATAGTTGAAGAATGGAATTTGATTTACAACAGTGTGTAAATGTATGTTGGGGGGCCTAGAAAGGAAAATATAACAAAAAATGGCAGATTCTTGAAGAAATTTATGAAAATATTTGGTAAGGAAGATGTGAATTCAGTAGTAGGAGCTCAGTAAGAATTTACATATTATTCCCCAAGGTACAAACCTGGGCTAGGCTAGGCTAGACAAAAATTATATTTCATAGGAACATGTGCATTTAATTGAAAGCTTTGATACGCATCCAATAACTATTTCAGATCACACACCAATAATAACTAAAACAAAAATGCAGGGAAATGAAATAAAAATGAGACACTGGTGTTTCTCCACCTAAGGAATGTGTAGTGAAAATTATTTGGGAGTATTACAGAAGATAATTTCCTCAGCAAATACAGCTAGAGAGTGAGACAAAATAAAAGTGGAGTTTAAAACAGGGTAGAAATAAAAGAAAAAGTAATATGATTAAGAAGTAACATGAATAATTTAGAGGGACTGTCAAAAGTTAGAGTATTGCAGTATTGCAGAAAAGGGGGACTCTCATATAACAAAAAGAGGCACATTTGTACAGTGCTAAAGAAAAAATAAGGGACTACCTCAATAATATGCATGAGCTTAGAAAAATTGTTTTTTTTATAACTCAAGAGATCAAAAGCATTTAGCACAACAGTTCAGGCAAGAAAAAGTAGAAATGGTTGTTACCAAGCTTAGGAAACCTGTAACAAGGAAAATAACCAGAGATCCTATAGAGGTATTAGAGGTAGTTCAGAAATGTTATGAAAATCTTTATAAAGCAGAGAGATATGGAAATCAATAAAAAGTGCAAGTGGAAATGTTTATGGAAGAATTAAATATACCAAGGTTAAAGGTAGATAAGGCCCAATTATTAACAGGATAGGAAGAGATGAGATAAATGGTGATGGATAACCAGTCTACAGGAAAGTCTTCAGGAATAGCTGATATTCCTGTGGATTTAGAAGGTAGGAGGGAGGAATATGACAAATATCTAGAAGGTTTTGTTTAACAGTATTTTAAAAGGAGGAGAAGCACCAACATCCTAGAAGAAAGCTGTGGTGGCTGTAATATCTGAAGATGGTAAAGACTCATAAGATCCAACTTCATATAGGCCCATTTCAATTATAAACCATGATTATAAAGAGTTTATGCCTATGATGGCTAAAAGAATGGTAAAGGTGATGCCAAAATTGATAGATAATGATCAATGTTGTTTTGTGGAGGTTAGGCAAATATTTAAAATTAACAGAACAATGATTGTCAAAAGGGAAGCAAAATGTAAGAAATACCCCTGTTGTTGGTAAGTACAACAATGGAAGCATTTGCATTCCCTGATACAATCATAAGGTTAATTTGAAGGATATATGAGGGATCAGAAGGAAAAATCGAAACAGGAGCATTCTCTTTGATAGTTTGTGCCTGAGCAGAGGAACCAGGCATGTATGTCCTCTTTCCCTTTGTTATTTGTGCTATATTTATAACCATTGGCAAAGAAAATAAGGGACTCAGAAATTCAAGGATATAATTGGTATGGTAATCAAGAAAAGTTGGCTTTATAAGCAGACAATACCATTTTGTACATGATAAAACCAGAAAAGGATATCTCAGTATTGTGGAATATTCTGAAACAGTTTCAAGTTTTTTTCCAGGATATAAAGTTAATGGAGATAAACAAGGACTGTAGCTGTAAACTATGTACCGACACGTATTGGTTCAGCAATACCCATATTTATGGGGGCATGACAAAATGAAGTATTTAGGAGTATGAGTTAAAAAGGATTCTGTTATGGCAGCTAATGATATGTGCAAAAAGGCATAACAAAAGATAATATGAAAACTGAAAAACTGGAAGCCATTGTCCATGGATATAGATGTGGATAGCAAGATACAATCAATAAAATGCTTTTGATACTTTTAGTTTTATACAGAGGTCAAGCATACTTCTATCAACCAGAGAAGTTGTGGATAGTAATTAATAAAAAAGTTGAAGGATTTTATCTGGGAAGGGAGGAGGGCAAGAGTCAAGCAGGATAAGCTGATCCTTCAAAAAAAAAAAAAAAAAAAACAAGGTTGTTTAGGATTACTTTATTGGAATGGATATTTTAGAGTTACACAGTTAATACTCTTATACATGACACAAATAGAAAGCTACCATTAAAAGTATAAAGGGATGATGATGAAGCAGGGGAAATTGAAGAAATAAGGAGAGAGTATAATTTTGGATCAAATCCTTAAGGAGAATAACAATAGGCATACAGAATATTATATTCATAAAGTAGCAGAAAGTATTCTAAGAACTAAGCCAACATGGGGATGGAAAAATGAGATTCTGCTGATAGGTATGATTGTAATTAGGGCTATAGAGAATAGGTAAAAGGGATCTGGAATTTTCTAGAGGAAACTGGCAAAGGAACCTAGGTATTGGGGACAAATACTTAGAGAGGGGAAATAGAATAAATGGGAAGAGGCCAAGAAGACATTTGAACTGCAGGCTAGAGACTGCCTTCACTATAAGTGATTGAAATCAGAGTTTAGGCAAAGAGAAATGGCTAGAGGAATCCTAAGCAAATGACCTGCACTGGTAGAGTTTCTAGTTGACTCTAGAACAGAAAGTTGCTCTTAAAAAGGAACAATTAGTATGGCATATAAGATATTGCATGATAACTATAGGAATCAATCAGAGGAGGTTAGAAAAGATTGGGAAGAGATACTGGATAATCATTTCACAAAGAAACAATGGGAGTATGTATGTATGATGCCCAAATATGCAACAAATTCTAAAAGATTTAGGATTTTGTTTTGAAGTTTTTGGAATGGATATTTGCATAGCTAAAGAAGACTCCAAATAATTTTTCCTTAGGTAGATGGCAAATGTTGAAAGTGTGATGTAAAGGAAAGATGTAACTGGGAACATATGTTTTGAGAGGGTAATGAGTTATCAGACTTTAAAAATTCCCTTCAGAGTACTCTGTCAGAAATACTGGGTGAGCAAATGGGTGTAACAAAGGAACGTACTATTTTTTGAGCTGGAATACAGGATCTGAATTTCTTAGACATGTTAAGGCCTTGTTAAGTTTATTCTGGTGGCTGCCAAAAATAAGCAGTTACTAGAAAATGGAAATCAAGGTCTAAACTAACAGTATTTGAAGTAGTGAATACTGTAACAGAGATAAAGGAACTGGAAGTGGGATATTTAGAAAAGGGTAGGTGTAAATTACATAGAAAAAATGGAAATTCTGAGAATATATGCAGAAAAATATTTTGGAGGATGAATGAGTTTTAAGGGCAGAAATTTATCAACTTGTATAATGTTGGGTTGATTATATTTTACAGAAGAATATATGTGATGTATTATGTGAGTAACTGTGAACATGTTAACATGGTTTGCTTTCTTTTATATAAATGTAAGTTTGCCTATGTCATCAATAATAATCTAATAAAGATGTTTAGGAAAAAGCAAAATATTACAACAGCCTAGTGAGGAGAATATGCTCCAGGCAGTTTTCCATCACACTCATGAGCAAGGTCCTAGCAGGAAGTAATGCTACTGACTGCAGGGGAGCTGGCAATACAACTAGCAATGGAGTTGAGACTAGGGCGGTGAAGGAATCTATATGATCCAGTTCTAATCAATTCAATAGCAGGTAAAACACCATCTGCCCTTAACACAGCTAATACATGTAATATAGAAGTTAAGATAATCTTAGTATGCATAAACATCACCATAAGTTAAAAAAAATTATGTATAAGCACAACATAAAGTTCAGACAGAGGAAACCTCCATGCAACACATTATTTAACAGTGGCACAGTGAAAATGGAAAGTTCCATAAAATGCAAAGCACGAGATAAAATACATTCAGAAAAGTAAACTGTGCAACACTGCCTAAAGGACCAGCATACATAAGAGGAAATGTTGAGGAGAACTGTAACAGAAATACAAATTTTCCAGGGAGGGTGGCCACAATGGCTAACTGAGAGCAAACAAACTTTTCTCCGACAGAAAGTATAATAAAAAATTAAAAATTGGAAATACTTGTTAGCTAATTTTATTCACTAAAAAAAAAGATTTATAGCTTTAAGTCCTTCAAAAAAGTTGTAATTTTTCCTTCAGAATTTCAGCTGTTTGGTTAAGAGAGAAGAGACTTCAACATTAGCCACTTAAGAACTGCTACTCAGGATTCTTATGTTAAAAAAGACATCCAGTCAATAATATCTAGTGTACAAGCTGTATTACTTAAAATGGGCAAACCAATACCAAAATAGAAAGTTTCAAAGAAGAGTCCAGAAAGAAGATGAAACATTTAGAAATTCTTACGAAACAACAAAGTGCACAAATCAGCAGCACAGAAGAAGCTTTAAATGATCATGAAAGGAGAATAACTGAAGCTGACTCTCAGACTGAATTTCTTTTAAACAAAATAACTGGGTCATAGATAAAGCTGATGATTTAGAGAATAGACTGAGATAGAATAACATTAGAATTTATGGTATACCTGAAAAGCATGAGGAAGATAATGTAATACACTTCTTAACAACCTGGCTACATAAAAAATTAATATACCTGAAACTTTTTATTTTGGAATTGAAAGGGCACATAGATCCCTGAGAGCACACTTGAAGAAGGAAAACTCATCACCACATTCAATTATACTTAAGTTTATGTCCAGCTTAGAAAAAGATCAGCTATTTAAGAAAGCATGGTCTAGCCCACCTATTAAAATATGTGAACATGTAATCATATCTGATAATGATTATTAAAGTAATGAGTAAAATAAAATCCTACTTACCACTGAGTAAGGAACTTAAAAAGAACAATAATAAAGCCACTTTGGTGCTTCCTGCAAAGATCAAATAATTTCTTTCTGAAGGAAGTAGAATATTTGACACTCAGGAGGCGGTATCTACTTCTGTTAAAAATAAAATCCTTAATAGCACTGAAGAAATGGATTGGAGCAGTATATCCTTCAAGAGACAGAATGAGCTGAATACCTAGAAAGCAGCTTCTAAAATTAAAAAGGTTAAAAAACAAATGGCTTTTATTTTCTGAAACAATAGATTTACCCTTTAAGTAAAAGGTTAGTATTGAGATTTAAGCTTCAAAACAAATGCAAGTATGTATTTATATTTTAAGCTAAACATTTTTCATAATATGGAATATAAATAGTTTTATTGATTTGTTATATTTACATTGAAAGACTTAATATATTTCAGTTAACTAAACATATAAATGTATTGCTAAATGTTAAATAAATATTTCCTGTAAGAGAATGCCATCAAATTACAAGGAATATACTTTAAGACCATATAAGTTAAGAATTTTATTTTAAGTTTGCCTAGTATGTGCATTGCATGGGTTAATTGAATGTCAGATTTAAGCACTTTGCTAATTAGAAGTGTTAAAGTGTTGGCGATTTTGTTTTCTTTGTTCTAGTATTACACATTCCTTTCACATATCACTTATGAAGCAATTAACACTTTAAAAAGCTTGAGAAAAAAAGAATGTTCCAGTTGTGTGAAAATGCTTTATTCTTTCTTGTCTTGCTTCCTGCCTGCTCCTTGAGTTGCTTTGAAGAAAATCTAGGTCAAAGTTCATAATGGATGTCTGTGAAAATAGGAAGTAACTTTCTTTTTTCTTTCTTTTTTTTCTAGTATATACATGAAAAATCTACTAAAAAAACAGCTTTTTAAAAATATTTATTTAGAAGTGAAGAACTGGTAAAACAAAGCTATAGTAATGTTTTATACTGAGTTGTTGCTGACCTATAATTTGCTTACATTTTGATGAATTTTAATACTTTATGCTGTAGTGTTATTAACTCTGTACATAATGGAAAGACTTAAAGTTACATGTTTGTTACTGATTAGAACAATTTTAAAAGAATTAAGAGTGAAGAGAAACTTACAGAAGAAAATAGCTACTGTGTGCTGTGAGTTATTTTCACATGTAATCACATTTTAATGTCAGGATGTGAAGCTTAAATCAGAACAGCAGTTCACAATAGCTAAAACACACATTCAAATTAAACAAGCAGGGACTCTTTTATATACAGCCAATATTGCTTGTAATACTAGAATTAATTAGAAGAGTAAACACCTTATGAATAACATGTAAATGCACAATAAATGAAATATCTGCTATGTAAAATTAATAAAACATCAGTATCAGTAAGTTAATACTGTAATTTGTAATTGAGAGCTGTTGATATAATAACCCTTTGTAAATTTTAGAAATACAAATTATATAGAATACGGTAGAATATTAGTGGGCAAATAACACAGAAAAATAAATAACAAATTACTTATTAGAAAGATATGTATTACATATACCTGTATATGACAGAAATGTGAATGTACAAGCTCTCATGTAATATACATAGAACAACATATAAAATATTTGAAAATATTCTGAAAGCTGAAATTTGAATCTTGATCATGTGAACTTTAGAGCTTTTTGCAAAATGTATATTATTAGATGAACTAAGACTACCTGAAATAACTCATTTAATAAGTCAGAGCTGAAATTTGAGTGCTATATTGCTGAATCAGTACATCCATTTTGATAGGAAGTAAAGTAGATTTTTCAGTATGTTTGAATCCGAGAAGGAAGAATGGGATTTGAATTAACCACATTGTAACTTTTGAATAAAATATAGTGTGCAAATGTTTTTTTTTTCCTCTACAGAAATGGCAATACATTATCATTCCCCTCAGTAATGTACATAGTTTTATGAATTCATTTATAAGCCAAAGGATTTTTAAATATTGCGTTATCTTGTACTTTTAAAATTAATTCAGCGCTTTTTTTAGATCTATAAATATGTATATATCTTTTACCAATATAAATATATATGTGCATTGATTTTCCTTTAATATAATAGTTTAGTATGATAAGATTACCTGTCATCTGTAAGTTTAAAGATATCTTTATTTCTTTAGGTCTCACTCTGTTCAACTTATTTATTTAGAGATTTCGTTATAATAACATTGAATGAGAAAATAATTTAGGAACTTTAATGGATAATTCATAGGTTCATAGGTAGGTACTAGGCTATTGGCCCTAGGGCCTATATAAGCCTAGCCAAAAAGGTACCCTGGCTTTCGCCACCCAAGAAAATTATTTACCTATGCCCCAGTTGAGCAGAGCCACAGAAGTGATCCCCGGGGTGAATTTCCTATTTCCCATCCAGTCATCAAGGGTTTTCTTGAAGAGTGCTAATGAGGAGCTTTGTTTGATATAGATAGGTACTTTGTTCCAGAGTATGGGAAGTCTCTGGGACAGGACTCTATCCCTCTAGCATGTTCTGTTTATTGTGGTGACAAGGTTTAGGTCCCTAGGGCATGTAGCTCAGAGGGATTGGGATTTCTTTAAGTGGAGCATGTCCAACCGGTCTGGGTTTGCCATAGCGTTGTATGTTAAGCAGAGATCGCCTCTGAGTAGGCTATATGTGACAGAGTAAAGCTGGATTTTTTTGAGACAGTCTGTGTAGGGCATCTGTCTGAGGCCAGTAATCCTCTTTGTGAGGTATTTCTGCAGCCTTTCCAGTTGTTGTAGATGTCTTGTGAGGTATATACCAAAAGGGGTGTTGTACTCTATAATGGGTCTAATGAATGACGGGTAGAGGGGAGCAATGACCTCTTTTTTTCCTGGATGAGAAACCTTTTGTGATGAGGTGTGCCACATAGAAGGATTTCCTGACTACTGTGGTGATGTGATTATCAAAGAAGAGACTACTGTCCACCTGTGTCCCAAGGTCTCTTATCACACTTTCAGTGTTAAGTAGACTACCGCCTATGTCGTAGTTCATGGGTACAGAGTTTTTGCAGTGTTTGCAGTCATCTGTGTACTTCATTAGCCAAAGACCTTCTTTGTTAGCCTGTACTTCAGAGAAGTAGATAGCAAACAGGAAAGAACCCAGGACTGAACCCTGTGATACTCCACTTGTCACTGGTCTGAAGTTGGATTTGGAGTCTGCTACTTTCACAGTGTGGATTCTATCAGTGAGCCAGTTGACAACCTATCTTATGACATAGGGATTTATGCCTAGGTTAGTAATTTTATCTATAATTCTAGAGTGCGGGATGGTGTCTAAAGCCTTGGTGAGATCTAGATAGGGTGTGTGAACCACTTACCCTTATCTACGGTTTTGGTGACTGTTTCAAAGAAGTCTATCAGGTTTAGGAGACATGATCTGCCTTTTACAAACCTGAACTGAGTGGGGTCCAGAGTTTGGAGATTACCAATGTCTTTGTTTATAAGTTCCATGATGATACATTCCATGGCCTTGTAGACCAGGCTCATCAGACTAATGGGGTGGTAGTTCCTGGGGTCTGTGGTGGATCCCCCATTGTGGAGTGGAATAACTGTCACTGTGCACCATTCAGTGGGCACAAAGCCTGAGGTGAGGCTATGATTGAACATGGTACTTAGGTGGGGTGTCAGTTCATTCTGTAGTTCATGTAGAATGCAACCTGGGATGTTGTCAGGTCCCATGGATGCTGTGTTCTTGGCTTTGTAGAGTGTAGTTTTTACCTGTGCAGCCGTGATTACAGGAACTTTGCATTCTTCCAGTATAGAGATGGGCTCTTTAGGGGGTTAGAGGGGGGTAAAGTTAGCACTGAATCTATCTGCCAGGATGTTGGTAATATCAGTTGGTTCTGTATATTTAGTGCCATTGTGCTGTAACTCAGAGCAGATCTGAACGTTGCCATTGAGATTATTGACATAGCTATAGAATTCTTTGTGGTTGCCTTTAGAAACAGTGGTGATTTTGCTTTCATAACTAGCTTTGGAGGATTTTATAAGTGATCTCAGCTTTTTTCTCAGGCTGACCAGGGAGTTCCTCCAATCATGGGATTTTAGTCTTTTTTGCATCAGTTTCTTTCTTCTGTTGTAGAGTTTATTTATGGCAGGGGACCAACAGATTGGCTTCCTTTTTTTGGAGGATAGCATCTTGGTTTTGTTAGGGATAGCACGATTCATGCATTCGTGTAAGTGCCTATAAAGTGCATTTGTGTAAGATTCAGCAGTTGTACCTCTATTGTTCACCTGCATGGGTGTCATGAAGTTTGCCACTTCTGTCTTAAGAAGCGTGAAGTTGGCTTTGGAGAAATTTTGTACGGTGGTTTTCCCTAATGGCGGGTGGGATGTGGATGTCTAGGGTGATTAGCTTGTGGTCAGATCTGACCAATGAGAAATTGACCTCTGGTGTTGAACATCAGTCACCCATGGTGTGAAACACCAGTCACCTATATTGGCAATGACCAGGTCTAGGATATTGCTGCCCCTGGTGGGGGTGTGGGTAAGTTGATCCATTTATACTACTATTACTTAAATAGGTATATAGTACACTACTTGTTGGATTATTTAATATTTGTGATTAATATAAGAGGATGGTTGTTGGATTATTTAATATTTGTGATTAATATAAGAGGATTATTAAGCTTTTATGTAGTAATGGGGGATAGTTTTAAATGCAAAATCTATAATTAAATTAATAGTCTGTTATTATTTTTAACTTATATATAATATTAATTATTTGTAGGTCACAGTAGCTTTTGGCTAGTTTTTGATGAGTTTTTAGGTATTGGTAGAGAGTATAGTAGTTTGTCTATTCAGCAGGCAAACTATGAACTTTGGTATCCATAGTAGGTTGTGTTTCATTAGTAATATATGCAGTTGCAGTTGTAGTCTTGTTTTTATTATTTACAAGGTTTGGTAGTTTTGGTTAAAGAAAGTAAGAATTAAAAAAAAAGGTGGAATGTTAAGATAGTGTTGGAGGAATGCATTAGAGTCCTATATACAATGAAATAAATATGGTGGATAAATGATCATACTATATTTAAAAAGAAATATTTTAAATACACAGTATGGATGGTTTTAATTCATTATCAATTAATGTAAATGGATTAAATAATGGCAACAAAATGAAATCATTAATTAAATATCAAAAATTAAGTAGAGTAGACATTATATTCTTACAAAAGACTAATTTGATAGATAAATAAATACATACATACAACATTTCAATAACATAGGTTACAAAATGTTATAATCTGCTTTCAATGTAAGGAATACAGGAACTGCTAGTCTTTGGAGAACATCTACTGTAATGTCTAAGGTCATGGAATCGATTAATAATCCCAAAGGAATGTATCATTTGTAATAATTAAATAGAATGACAAACTCTATACACTAGCTAATTTTTACTGGATTCCTGCAATAGGTGCAAGAGAAATTAAAGATCACTTAAACTTACTAAAAAGTCACTGGAATGGTAGTTTAATTTTAGTTGGGGATTTTAACTGCATAAAAAGTATAGAAGGTACAAGTAAACAGAAGAAAGGTAAAATTCTGGCATCAGCTAAAGCACTGAACAGATGGATTAGTAATAATAATTGGATTTAATAGTAAAAGCAGAAGATAAGTCATTGTTCTTCATTCGTTGTTTTTATGTGCATGGGATGCAAACTAGAATTGATTTGTTTCTACAGATTTACTTAAAGTGAATTATTTTAAAACTATTCCTTGTCCTTTATCTGATCATAGTGCACTAAGTATTAGTATATTAAGGGATATTAAGAGCATTTCAGATTATTGATAGAATCCCAGTATATATGATGAAATTAAAAAAAAAATTTAAGACTTAAGGAAAAAAATTAGAACTTTTTATCTTTGAGTGACAATGGTTAAATTAGTAAAGCCATATTATGGGACTCCTTAAAAATGGATATTACAGATAGAATGAGAAGGAGGACTATTGATAAAAAGAAAGAGTGGGATAAAGAGTTGAGTGACTTTTTCAGGATAATTCAGAGTGACAAAATAATTCCTCTGTCATGGAAATCTTACTGTAATCTTACATATACTTATAGAAGGAAAGGATAATAAGTTAGTTTCATCATATAGACCTATTTCATTATTAACTGTAGACTATACAATATTTACTTTCATCTTTGCTACAAAATTAAGAGATATACTAGATAATTAATAAAGATGAAACAAGATTTATAGTCAATAGATTAATGTATGATAATATTAAAAAGGTAGTAACTATCTTAGATTTAGTATAAGGAATGAACAAGAAATTGGCTCTGACTAGCTTACATATCAAGAAAGATTTTGGTTCTGTGGATTGGAACTACTTTTTAAAATTTTAGAAACATCTGCATTTCCAGAACAATTTATTGGAATACTAAGAAAAACCTGTATAGAAATTCCAAAGCATATGTTAAAATTGGATTTTACATTTCTCAGTGATTCACTTTAAATAAAGGCACAAAGCAAGAGTGTCCCTTGACCCTCTACTATTTTCATTAGTTATTGAACCCTTGGCTAACAGTATAAGAAGCAATGAAAAAATGTGATGAATTCTCAACTAACAGGGGTTGTCAATCTAAAATACAATTTTATGCATATAATATTTTACTAACTATAAGAGATTTAAATTATTCCATCAAAGAAATAGATGAGGGAATTGAAAAGTTTCAATTATTGCTGCTCAAATATAATAACAATAAAATTGAAACTTTAGTGTTAAATCAAATACTAGATGAGTTTAAAGATACATATAATTATGAATGAAAATAAAATATTTATGAATAAAAATCTATCAAGATGCGAGTAATATTATTAATTAAACTGATGAAGTGTTACTTCTTATTAAAATGTAATTATTTTTTTTTACTTTTGAGGTAGGTTAGTACTTACTAAAATTAAAAAAAAATAAATGATTACACCACCCAATATTTTATATATCTATATAGCTATATCAAAAGACTTTTAAAGAAAATGGAAAAAAAATATTAACTTCTTTCTTATGGTATCCTAAAAAGCCAAGAATTGCTTATAGAAATTATATAAGGTTATAGGATTATGGTGGGATTAGTTTACCAGATGTAGAATCTTATGCTATTGCTGCAAATTTTAACTCTATTTTACTCTGATAGACTCAGCTTACACTAGTCAATGGAAAAACATTCAGGAGCAGATTATACTAAATTCATAAAAGTTTATCAGATATGATAAATTAGATATATGTAACAATCTTTTCATCTGGTTAATAATAATTTACCTCAGAAGCAAATTCATTTTAATCTTTAGACTCTGCATATATGAAATAAATTCTTAAACATTCAGGAAATATGTTTTTAAAACTCCATTAATATCAAAATGGAAATTTTTGTGCTTTCCCATTGCACAAACCTCTAGATTTAAGGAAACTCAGAACAATGTTAAAATGAATTTACTAAAAAGGAATGGATTAGTATTATGGTCTGACTGTTTTGAAAAATAAAAAGCTAAGCTGCCAGAATACTTAATGAAAGATTATATGTTAGATGAATCTGTTAACCAGTTAATATTATCCATCGGTAAGAAATTAAATGAATTTGTAGATAATATGTATAATATGTGTAAAGGAACAGAACATTTCCCCCATTATATGAATATATGAATGCTATTATCAAAGGTAGAGTGACCAACAAATGAAGCTTGTCCAAGTTATATACGTTAATTATAAATAATTTTGATGCAAAACTCAGAAACTTTTTAGACAACAGTGGATTGAGTGACTCAACAGATGGTAAGAATAAAACTTCATTACTTAAATTGGTTAGTCAAACTTCAAGTTTATACTGGAAAGTTTTTATGTGGAAATAAATACACTGAATGCTTGTTGCTCCCTATAAAATCTCTATGTTTAGCAAAATGACTTCTTCAGTTTGTTGGAGATGCAGTAAAGATATAAAAACTGATTGGACACACATGTTTATAGACTGTGAAAAATTAAATATATATTGGGAAGAGCTCATATATGTATGGTCTGATAATTTTTCTTTAACTAGATCAGTAATATTAATGAATGTTTTACTTCCTGCATCTATATATATATATATATATATATATATATATATATATATATATATATATATATATATATATTGGAGTCTTACAAAAAACTGGATATTGAACTCAGTTCCCATGTTCAAAGAAATTTTAAATTTAACAGTAATATTATGTAAAAGTGGATAAGAAGTGATCAGAATAAGATGTAGAAATCATACTAAAACATTTAGTAGTTGGGATAGCCTTGAAATGTTGCTCTTGTAATACCAAGCCTCTTAATGTGTTAATTGTATAAGATTACCTTGATGATTCAATGTATTCATAACATTGTATAACAGTACGTGATGTTGAATTTCTTCCTTCATGGTATATTTTGTAGATATGTTAAATTAATAAAAAAGCTTTAAAAAAAGAAAGAAACTTGCAGGAGGAGTCAGTCAGGAATTTGAACAAGAAAAATGCTAGCTTTACTAATAGAAAACAGAGACGTGAAACAACCGGGAGGATAATGAAATTTAAAAACTTATAAATCCAAGACATGTGCATTAGGAATTTCCTCAAATTAATTCAATAGCCAAACAGTAGCTTGGGACAGCCAGTAGACATGACTGCACTGATGTGGAAAAAGAGATCTAAAAAGGGGTCCTTCTTCATACGTGATAGTGGGTAAGAGAGACAGTTTGGTGGCCTGCAAAAAGCTTTAATTCCCCAGATCTGCAATCCTGTTGGTTTTGTGTCTTATAGATAGAGGAAGATGGACTAAGTTCTGTTACATTTTTATTTACTGGCTACTGCAGGAAATTGTCCAAGTGTGAAAAGATGGTTGTTTTATTTTCTGAGATATGCAAACAGTGAAGCTAAATATTTCATAATGTGGAGATTGTGAACAACCCACATGGCAGAACTGCAAATTAAAAACAAACCTTTGTGCTGTCATGTAGATCCTTTTCACTATTAAGAGCAAAACTAATTTTAATGTTCTATCCCCAATTTTTGGTACAAATGTGTCCCAATCTGACAAGTCTAGCAATTATCTTAGAGGACTGTATTTTTCTGCTCACCAAAAAGCAGTTAGCCTTTTCCTCTTTTTTTATTTTTTTTTTTTGGGGGGGGGGGGGCATTTAATGTGCTACCTGATGTGTTAAGGTGTAAAGAATGTAATGCGATCATGTACTGTGTAAAAATCAAATCATGTAACTTAAGGTACTGTTTGTAAAACCTAATTGTCTGTAGTTGCTGCCTGTGCAACATAAAGGTATATTCAAAAGCTCCCTCCCATGGGTATTTGGAGTTGGTACATGTAGTCACTCTGAACGTTTCTATTTTTTTCTTCTCGCCATACTTTGAGGCTGATAGGGAAAATATTCCTCTACTACATTTGGCCACAAGGTTGCCCTTTCCATAAACAGATCTTTTAAATGTTTGGTAATTTTTTTTAAATTTGAAAAAGGAGAGTAACACATTTACTTAAAAGATAAAACTGTCTTTTCTTTATCTCTAAGTTAGTCATTATATCTGACTGACCAAACAGCAAATCCTGAGTAACTGAGTCATGAAGTAACTGGCATTTTACTTCCGCATGTTATGTCTCCCTCCTGAGCCAGACATTTCTTTTTATAGTTAATCCTGTCATGTACTGCATCACATGTTCATTAATTGGTTGCTCTGTCCAGCTGCTTAGGCTGCTCATACATACAAATATTACAAGCATGGGCATTAATGCCCATCTAGCCTGCCAATATACCAAAACAGTTGTTCCCATGATATGTATCCAGTCTGTTCTTAAAAATATTTAAACTAATGTTTGCTTTAATGCAATTTGGTAGTCTATTCCATGCAGCAGCTGCTATCTCAGAGAAAGAATTAGTACACTTCTAATTCCTACAGAATCTTCTACATAGGTTGTCTAATGATTCTCTGTTACTTTTTGATAAGCCCAAATATTCCCAGAGGTAGTTGTCTCTAAATGCCCTATATACCTGAATAAGGTCTCCTCTTAACTATTTATATGAGGTACTGTACAAATTTAGACATTTTAGTTTTTCATTATAACTTAAATGTTCACTTCCATAGATATCTGTATATTTCTACTGTACTCTTCCCAGCTTACTCATAAGGATTCCATACTGCTGTTTTATACTCAAGTTTGGGTCTAATATAACTAACAAGCAATGACTTCATTATTTCTGATTTCCTAGACTTTATTATATCTTTTTATATAACCTATAGGACTATAACTATTATTAACCAATTGGTTGATATGATTAGAAAAAACTCAAAGCTGGATCTACCCATATATCCAGCTTCTTAAATGAATCTACCATTTCAATCACTGTGTACTGTATTAAATATTCACCTTTCAATTTATGTCTCCCAAATCTCATACTCTTATTTTTGATGCATTTGAATGATAGACAAACAATACTAGTTTCATGAACTTTAATCATACTTTGACTTAGGAATGACATCCATTCCCATCATGATATTAGAAACCTAAAAGACTTGGAGAAATTAAAAAGTGAGAGTAGGAGCAGAGTGCATTGATTCCTGACTCCTTCTGTTTGGAGAGTGAGTGTCTGTGCTTAACATACCCGATTGGTTTGGTTGCTATTCAAGGCATCTACAAGAAAAAGGCTACAAGCCTGCAGACTCTTGCATCATGTGGGACAAGACTGTGGATCACCAAACAGGCAATGGCCTGCTTCTCTTCTTGGGATTGGTGCTAAAACTAGCTAGTTTTAGCTAGAACTAGCCAGTTTTTTTTAGTTTCAGCACTCAAAACTGTTTCTTTGTGCTCAGCACTTGCTCAGAACTCATTGTAAGCACTAAATAAACAACAAATTACTACAGCACTTGACTTTCCACACTTGTCAAGAGGAAAACAATTCTTAGTACTTAAATTAATAATTAAACACCTATCCAGGCATGCCCATGGGTCAGCTCCCAGTGTTTTCTCCTGTCCACCTGATGAATCTGGGCATCTTGGGGCAATGTAGCAATTGCCTAATGTACACTGACAACCTTCTCCTCCTGCCACCCAACACTGTAACCTGTGAGAGATGCACTTATATAGCCATACTGGAAGCCAAGCTGTCTCCAGCCAAGACTGGACTAGACAGTCAAGAGGAGAAGGTTAACACCTGCACCACACCACACTCAACACACAGTCTTTCAAAACCCACACTACCAAAACCCACACATAGAAACACAAAGTACACACCCACATTCATGGAGGCTCTCAATAAAAATGTGCCCAAGCAACAGAGACCTCCCAAGCTGAAATGCAGACAACCACCACCCCCACACATAGCCCACAAAATCAGTGTGCCACTCAACCACAGCCCATAAGGCATAACAACGTACCCAACACTCTAGTCATAGGTGACTCTATAGTCAGGCAAACTGATGTTCCACTCACCAGGCTAAACAAGGAGAAAGTTACTGTCAGCTGCCTGTCGGGTGCCAGGATCCACCACATAACGCATGCACTCAGGTCACTCCACAACAAGTACAAATATGACTCTGTCATTGTCCATGTTGGTGTGAATGACCTGAGCTGTACCTCCCTGGACCACATGAAAGGAGACATGGAGGAGCTGTCCGATCTTGTAGCCCAGGTAGGTATGACCCTAGCCCTGAGTAGCATCCTGCCATCACCCAGAATGATACTACAGTACAAGGACAAAATGATTGACTTCAACAATTGGCTAAGCTTCGGGTGTCATTCTAAGGGGATCTAGTATCTTTCTGCCTGAGATGACATGGCCGACAGACCATGATGCTTTGCCAGAGACAGCCTGCACTTGTCACCCCTGGGATTCTGGATACTGGCTAAGGTTCTTGCTACCCATATAGTGCCTTTTTTAGGCAAGGTTCAAGTGCCAAATTCACCACCATAACAAGTACAAGGAAGCAAACTCTGAGGGTAATGCTACTCACTGCTAGAAGTCTAAACCTCAAAATGCACTCACTTGAGGCACTCCTTAAAATGGAGAACATCGATATCTGTGCAGTAACTGTGACCTGGTTCAAGGCTCCAGAGAGCACCCCTGCATTACCAGGCTATAATTCATACCACACCTTTCAGTCACCTTACCTGGACCGAAACACTAAAGGCAGAGTCGTGTCCATATTCACTAAAGATGCCCACACCTCCAGGCTAGTTGCTCAACATAATGCATCCGAAATTATCCAAGTGCAACTAACACTGGGCAAGACTGCAATCCAGGTTGTAGCTTGTTACAGATCCTCCACCATGCCCCAAGATTCCCACTCTTTGTTTCTTAAGATACTGTAAAATATTATGGTACAACCCAATACCTTAATTATGGGTGATTTCAACTACCCCACCATCAACTAGGAAAATTACTCATGTACCAATTAATTCGCTCAACGTTTTCTGGACTTCATAAATTCCAGTGCCTTGGATCAGCATGCCCACCAGGGGCAGCAATATCCTGGACCTCGTCATTACCAATATGGGTAACTGCTGTTCCATGCCAGAGGTCAACTCCTCGCTGGTAAGATCTGACCACAAGCTAATCACCCTAGACATCCATATCCCACTCCCATCCCCCCCCCATTAAGGAAACCACTGTCAAAAACTACTCCAGAGCCAACTTCGTGCTTCTTAAGACAGAAGTGGCAAACTTCACGACACCCATGCAGATGGAAAATGGAGGTACGACTGCTGAATCTTACACAAATGCACTTTATACGCACATACACGAGTGCATGGATCGTGCCATCCCCAACAGAACCAAGACGCTAAACTCCAAAAAAAAGAAGCCAATCTGGTGGTCCTCTGCCATAAAAAAACTCTACAACAGAAGAAAGAAGCTGTTGCAAAAAAAGAGCAAAATCCCAAGATTGGAGGAACTCCCTGGTCAGCCTCAGCAAGAAGCTGAGATCCCGCATAAAATCCTCCAAAGCCAGTTATGAAAATAAAATTGCCACTGATTTCAATGACAACCACAAAGCATTCTACAACTATGTCAAGAATCTCAATGGCAACACTCAGATCTGCTCTGAGCTACAGCACAATGTCACTAAATATACAGAAACAACAGATATCGCCAACATCCTGGTTGATAGGTTCAGTGTTAACTTTACCCCCCTCTCACCCTCCAAAGGGCCCATCTTAATATCAGAAGAATGTAAAACCCCTGTAATCATGAATGAACAAGTAAAGACCGCACTCTCCAAAGCCAAGAACACAGCATCCATGGGACCAGACAACATCCCAGGCTGTGTACTGCACGAACTACAGAATGAACTGGCACCCCACCTAAGTACCATGTTCAATCATAGCCTCACCTCAGGCTATGTGCCTACTGAATGGCGCACAGTGATGGTTATCACATTCCACAAAGGGGGTGTCACCACGGACCCCAGAAACTACCGCCCCATTAGCCTGATGAGCCTGGTCTGCAAGGCCATGGAATGTATCAACTTGGAGTTTATAAACAAAGACATAGTTAACCTCCAAACTCTGGACCCCACTCAGTTTGGGTTTGTAAAAAGTAGATCATGCCTACTAAACTTGATTGACTTCTTTGAAGCAGTCACTAGAGCCCTAGACGAGGGCAAGGTAGTGCACACCGCCTATCTTGACCTCGCCAAGGTTTTTGATACCATCCCCCACTCTGGAATTAGAAATAAACTCACTAAACTGGGCATAAATCCCTATGTCACAAGATGGGTGGCCAACTGGTTCACTGACAGAACCCACACAGTAAAAGTAGCCAACTCCAAGTCTGACTTCAGACCAGTGATGAGTGGAGTACCACAGGGTTCGGTCCTGGGTCCTCTCCTGGTCAGCATCTACTTCTCTGAAGTGCAGGTCAGCACAGAAGGTCTTTGGCTAACAAAGTTTGCAGATGACTGCAAACTGGGAGCCATAAAAGAATCACCTAATGATGCAGACATTCTACAAAAGGGCCTCACAGAGACAGATACTTGGTGTCAAAGTCATGGCCTCAAACTCAGTGCCAAGAAGTGCATTGTCATCCCCTTTGGGGAAAACTCGGTACCTATGAAATACCACATAGGCAGTAGCTCACTAAACACCAAAAGTGTGATAAAAGACCTCGGGACACAGACCCATTATAGAGTACAATGCCCCATTTGGCATGTATCTCACAAGACACCTACAACAATTGGAAAGACCACAGAAATACCTCACTAAGAGGATTACCAGCCTCAAACAGATGCCATACACAGACTGTCTCAGAAAACTCCAGCTCTACTCTGTCACATTTCATCTGCTCAGAGGTGATCTCTGCCTAACATACAAAGTTATGTCAAACCCAGAGCTGTTGGACATGCTACACAAAGAAATCTCAATCTCTCTGAACCACACACTCCAGGGACCTAAACCTTGTCACCACAATAAACAGGACATGCTGGGGGGATAGATTCCTGTCCCAGAGACTTCCCATACTCTGGAACAAACTACCCATTCATGTCAAGCAAAGCTCCTCATTGGCCCTCTTTAAGAAAAATCTTGACGACTGGATGGGAAACAGGAAATTCACCCCGGGGATCAGTTCTGTGGCACTGCTCAACAGGGGCACAGGAAAATAATTTTCTTGGGTGACAAAAGCCAGGGAACCTTTTTGGCTAGGCTTATATAGGCCTCAGGCCTGATAGCCTAGTACCTACCTATGAACCTAAGAGATCATGTTACAGGTGTTAATAGATCTATTTTCAACATATGCATGCTGATATATGGTGTCAAGTCCCAACTTTTCAAATTCTGACAATAACTTATGCAATACTAACTTATAGGTTCATAGGTTTTATAAGGCTAATGACCACAAGGGCCTTTTTAAGTCTAGCTACGCATCCCAAATCTCTGACAGGTTCTGCTACCCTCAATAAGTGTAAGCATGGGCCTGGGTGATGAACCTTTTCCAGGTTACCTGTGTCCATTAGAGACATAGGTGCCAAACCAGGGATGAATTTCTGGTTTCCCATCCAATTGTCCAAGTTGCACTTGAATTGGGTTAGGGAGGAACTCTGCTTCACATGGATGGGGAGCCTGTTCTATAGACAGAGTAGTCTCTGGGATACATACCTATCTCTCCAGCAGGTCCTATTTATATCACAGGCAAGGTTGAAGTCTTTAGAATGGGCAATTCTGGTGCCGTTTGTTTTGTGGATATGCAAGAGGTCCATCACAGTGGGGTCTGACAATGCCCTGTATGCCAGGCATAGACCTCCCCTCAAAAGCCTGTAGGAAACAGAATTCAGAGATAGGGCCCATGAGGTGGTCTGTATAGGACATATTACTTACTCCTTGTATTCTTTTAGTGAGGAACCTGTGTGGACGTTGAAATTGTTGAATATGCCTGGTTAGGTACATACCAAAGGGGCACTGTACTCAACGATAGGTCTGATGAGTGCTATATACAACATAACAATGACTTCTTTGGACTTAGATGCCATACCTTTGTTTATAAATTGCACAACATAGAATGATTTCCTCACCACTGCAGACACATGATGATAAAAGGCTAGATTACTATGTGTGTCATGAAGTCCCTGACTACTGAGTCAGCTCTAAGGGGTGCGTTGTCAATATGATAGTTACAGGGATGGATGATTTCCCAAAGGATAATATTATTAATTTCTTGTCATTTAGTTTTAGTCCATGGTTCTGACACCAGTTGTTTGTCTGTGTCAGCCCCCCTGGAGAAAATTTGTGTCAGTGTGAGATTCAATGACAGCTCCTAATTTGCAATCATTTGTAAATTTAGTCAGCCAGAGACCATTGACATTGGCCTTGACTTCAGAGAAGTAAATGCCAAAAAGGAGTGGTCCAAGGACTGATCCCTGAGGGATTCCAGTTGTGACTGGCCTCTTTGTAGAGGTGGACTCCCCAATTCTAACTTCCTGGGTCCTGTCTGTGAGCCAGTTGGCTATCCACCGGGTGGCATACGGGTTTGTACCTAACCTCTTGAGTTTGTCAACAATGTCCAAGTGGGGTATTGTGTTAAATGTCTTGGCCAGGTCAAGGTAGGCAGATTTTGCCCTCATCCATTGCCTTGGTGACCTTCTCAAAGTTCACCAGGTTGTCTAGGCATGATCTGTACTTGACAAAAAACAAAATGGGTTGGGCCCAGTGTATGGAGGTTTACTATGTCTCTGTTGATCATCTCCATGATAATTCTTTCCATGGCTTTGCAAACAAGACTAGTGAGACTTATGGGTCTGTAGCTTCCAGTATTTGTAGATGGCCTATCTTTGGGCAGAGGGATGACTGTTGCCTTTCTCCATTCACAAGGCATGAAGCCTATTTGGAAGCTACAGTTAAACAGTAATTATAGAAGCCCTGATAGGTCATGTTTCATGCTATTTAGAAGGCATCCTGGGATATTTTCTGACCCTATTGATGCAGTGTTCTTGGTCTTACAGAGAGCATTAAGGACCTGTTCCCTAGCGATAGTAGGGGGAGTTATATTTGATATTTCCTGAGGGAAGTTTGAGGGAGAGAGAGGGGTAAAGTTGAAGCTGAATTTGTTAGCCAGGAGGTTTCTATATATTCTGGCTCAGTATAGGTGGCTCCATTTACAGTGAACTCTGCACACAATTATGTATTGCCTTTGAGGTTGCGGACATAGCTAAAGAATGCTTTGTGGTTGTCCTTGGCCTGGGAGGCCAAACTTACCTCAAATTTGGCTTTGGTAGACCTTATTTGTCCTCTGAGTTGTTTGTTTAGATGAAAGTGCTTTTATCCTGCTGGGTGCTGCACCTCCTAATTTTTGCCATGCTTTTCTTCCTCCTGTTATACAGCCGATTGATTTTGTGATTCCACCCAGGGTGGCTTATTTCTTGAGTTACTTCTGTACTTCTTCCTGGTGGGTACAGCTGCTTCTATGCAGCTATTAACATGCTTGTACAAGGTTTCTGTGAACAGTTCTGCCTAGGCAGAAGTGTTCTAGGGGTTTATGGGGGCTTGAAATTTTGCCAGGTTCTCACTTAATAGCAGGAGGTTAGCCTTAAAATAGTTCCTAAATATCCCAGGTTTAGCTGAGGATCCAGGCTTTATTTTTTACTTCAAAAGAGACCAATTTGTGGTCTGACCTTACCAGGGAAGGCATTACAGTAGGGGGTGTTCAGCAATCTCCCATATTAGTGAGGAAAAGATCATTCTCCATTATTTTTTCACAACATGAAAATAGACTTAACGGTCTGTACGACTATAGGTTTGTCCTACACCCCTTTAGTTTAAAGACAGGTTTAATAAGTGAATGTCTTCAATCTTGCACAATCTCCTGATATTTATATGACCTTGTAAACATTCAATATAATAGCACTGTAAGTTCTTGCTGAAGTTCTCTCAGGTCATTATTACTAATGCTGTCTCCTCCCTGGGCATTGCTTGGATCCAGTTTGCATAGTTCTTTTTAAATATAATCTAATTTGATTTCAGTATCTGAGGTTACCTCCGATCTTATCACCCACTTTGTGGAGCCAAACTGTTTTGCATAAGATTTTCTTAATATACTAATATCTCGTGTCTGAAAATAAATTTTAGAGTCTACACACAGTTTATCAATTTGCATGTCTTTACTCCTATATCTCATGTATCTATTCCTGTTACACTGTCTGTATATAAGTCTTCCTCAGTATTTTCTTGATCTTGACTCACACTATGCTTAATTTCTTTGTCCAGTTTGTTCATTTCAGTTTTCAAAGTTGTAGTTTGACCTCTTTTCCTTTTCTTATATTGTTTGTCTCTTACCTTAATCAAGTATCTCATTCTTATGGAAATATATCCTCCTGACACTGTGTGCCTAAACATTTGATTTTTTTGCATTCAAACAATTCTCTTTCAAAACTTTTTACATTCTTTCTGCAGTTTTTTCACTGAACACATCACTGCAATTAGATTTACATAGTGACTGATTTGCTTCCATATAATCTGTCATTAATCTTTTGTGCATTGGTTTTGTAAAGGAATATTTGTTACCATACAGTATAATTCAGCTGTTTAATCCCAAACACAGTCAAAGATTTTGGATGCAAACACATTTTTATTATAAAGTATCATGATAGCTGGATTGTCTCAATGCAGAGAAATTCAGCTGTATATTCAGATACAACTCCTTTTATATCTTAAATTTAGAAAAAAAAGAAAGGATTATTTCATACAAAGTTGGAAGCTTTCCCAACTTTTGGGTACACATAAATACAAGTTTCCAAGGCTACCAGGAGTAAACAGATAACAAGGTATACATACATGAGGACACTTCTTACGCTTTAGTGCTTTGCCTTTGACAGATTTGTGTGTCCGTTTTCAGCAGATTTACCTCCTACAGAATACCTACTTTTCTTTCAAGGCTGAATGATTACAAGAAATATTTACCATGTGTTTGCGAAGCTCTAATGAACTCTTAACAAAGCTAATAAGTGAAATACATACAGTATATGAAAACTCCTCCCATTGTTTCTTTGTGAATTGCTTATCCAATCTCTCTTCTCAGTCCTTTCTAACCTCCTCTGATTGATTCTTATAGTTATCATGCAAGATTTTATATACTCTACTAATTATTCCTTTTTTAATGGCAGCTTCTCTTCTACATTCTATAAAAAATTCTACCAGTGTTGGTTTTTCATTTAGAACTACCCTATTTCTTTCTCTTTGCCTGTACTCTGATATCAATCCCTGATAGGGAAGGCAGTCACTAACCTGCAGTCCAAATAAATTCTTTATGTCTTCCCATTCTATATTTTCCTTTTTAGTTATTTGCTCCCAATGCCTTGGTTCCTTTGCCAGTTTTCTCCAATAAATTCCAGCCCCCTCCTGCCTAATGTCTTTATCCCTAATATCATGCCCCCATAAATATGGGCATTCCTGAACCAGTTCATGTGTGGGTACATAATTTACCGCTATTGCCTTTGTTTTAGCATCATTAATTGTGTATCTCGAAAAGATCTGAAACTGTCTCGAAATGTTCCACAACACTATAATGTCTTTTTCTGGTTTTGTCAGGTACAAAATAAAATCATCTGCAAATAAAGCCAGATTTTCCTGACTACCATATCAATTATATCCTTGAATTTCTGAGTCCCTTATTTTCTTTGCCAATGGTTCTAAATACAATGCAAATAATAAAAGGGAAAGAGGGCACTCCTGCCTGGTTCCTCTGCTCAAGCAGAAATTATCAGTTAAGACTCCACCCACTTTAATTTTCATTTCTAATCCCTCATACAGCCTCCTAATAAACCTTATCATTTTAACAGGGAATGCAAATGCTTCCATTGCCCTGCTCATAAAGTCCCAGCATACTCTGTCCAATGCTTTCTCTGCATCAAGACCTACCAACAACAATGGTATTTTCTTACATTCTGCTTCCCTTTGGATCATCAATGTTGTTGTTTGTCTTTCGGCTTTTCCTGGTTAGGGGGTCGCCACAGCGGAACTCCGGTCCACTGTGATTGGCAGTAGATTTTCACGAATGCCGAGGTGCCAGCTCAACATTCAACCTTCAATGAAGGCATGCCCGTTTATGCATGTCTTTCGAACGCCCACTCAACTGCGGGGAGGAAATGCAGACTCCACACAGAAGGCACTCCATGCACTCTAGCTGAGAGTCGAATGGGAGAACCTCTTGCTGTGAGGCAACAGTGCTACCACTGCACCACCATGATTCCCTTTGGATCATCAGTATTCTTTTAATATTGTCAAATGTTTACCTCCCCAGGACAAAACCACAATGATCCATATCTATCAGTTTTTGCATTACTTCTGCAATTCTTTTAGCCATTATAGACATAAACACTTTATAATCATGGTTTAATATTGAAATGGGCCTGTATGAAGCTGGATCTGATGGATCTTTACCCTCTTTAGGTATTACAGCTACCACTGTTTTCTTCCAGGACAGTGCTACTTCTCCTCTCCTTATGATACTGTTAAACAAAACCTGCCAGATCTTTATCAATTTTTTTCCTCCTAGCTTCCAAACTTCCACAGGAATACAATCTGTTCCTGGAGACTTTCCTGTAGATTGGTTATACATCACAATTTTTATCTCATCTCCTCCTATCCTAACCAGTAGTAATTGAGCTTCATCTACCTCTAACCTTGGCATACTTAATTCTTTCATAAACATTTCCATTTGTATCCTTTCCTGATTTTTATATTTCTCTGCTTTATAGAGATGCTCATAGAATTTCTGAAATATTTCTAATACCTCTACAGGATCTCGTTACCTTCCTTGTTATAGTCTCCCTAAGTTTGGCTACAGCCCTTTCTACCTTCTGTTGCCGGAGTCTTTGTGCTAAAAGTTTTTGTGATCTAGTGTTATTATAAAAAAAAAAAAACAGCTGCTTAACAGCAGTCTTTCTAAGCTCATATATACTATCAAGGTAATCCCTTATTTTTTGCTTAGCATTCTGCTGTTGATCATCTTCTTCTTCTGTGAGATTCCCACTATTCTGCAATACTTTAACATTTGTCAGTCCCTCTAAATAATTCTTACTTCTTAACCATAGGTCCCTTTCTATTTCCACCCTATCTTTAAACACACCTTAATTTTATCCCACTCCCTAGCTATATTTTCAGAAGAAATCCTCTCTAACAGCTCCTGAATAATCTCCACTACACATTCCTTAAATTCTTCTCTTTTCAATAGATAGGTGGGAAAGTGCAAATGCCTCATTTTTATTTCATTACCCTGTGTTTTTGTTTTAGCTATTACTGGCGCATGATCTGAAATAGTTATTGAGTGGGTATGAAGACCTTCAATTAAATGCCCATGTTCCTGTGAAATGCAAATTCAGTCTAGCCTAACCTAGCCCAGCCCAGTTTTTATATCTTGGGGAATAATATGTAAATTCACTCCAAACTCCTATTACTGAAGTCACATCTTCCATGCCAAACATTTTCATAATTTTTTTCAAAATCTATCCTCCTTTGCTATATTTTCCCTTCTGAGCCCCCAGACACATCTTCACTTCTGCAAATTTCCAAACCTCACCAATAAGTAATATTTCTTATTTCTCCCAGAATGTTCTTAAGCTCCATTATAGCAGTTTTAAGTGGAATGTAAATACATGTCAGTGTAATCCTCCTCCCTTGCCAGTAGCCCCTTAGCACTACAAATCTGCTGCTGTTTTTTTATCTTCTTCTATCACTATTGGAGCTTCTCTGGCAATTAATATAAGTACTACTCTTTTCTTTTGTCCCAGGTATTCTGCTGAATAACCATCCTGAAAACCTTTCTTTATCAAATTCACATGCTTGGTTCTTTCTAAGTTTGTCTCCAGTAACATAGCTATTTGAATTCTACATTTTTAATATAGTTTTCTACTCCTTCTTGTTTGTATTTATCTGTGAGGCCATTCACATTCAAAGGCATTAAAGAAAGCATCATTGTATTAAAAAGGTTATTATTCCCACCTTTTATGTATAACACCTTTTTTGTTAAATGACTAGTTCCAGCTTTTGTGTTACATGCATACACTGTTTGGCAGGTTGAACTTTTATACAGTTGCTTCTTGTCATATCCATTTGAGCCTGTCACATCTTATAAACATTTTTGCTTTATTGAAAGCCCTCAAAAAAACACACACCCCAATACCCCCTAAAACATATTAACTTAATACTAGCACACAAAACTATGTACACCTTCAGATATTGAAGTTTTACCCTCCTAATAGGAACAAAATTCCCAAACTGACAGCCACACTCACAGACTTGAGTTATCCTAGAAGAAAAGTTATCCATGCTAAGACGCATCATACAGCCTGTGTTTGTACTAAGTGCTGATTGTTTTTTGTGTTATCTTTATAGCTATCCAAACCAGGGAAACCACTGAATGTTTTCAGAGAACATTAACTGCCTTGGGAAAGCCTCTGAATGCTTTCATAGAACATTATCTCTTAGCCAATTTCTCTTTGTTTCCCTAATCACAATCCACCAGACTGTAACCAGGTTGTCTTTAGCAGATTGTCTCCATGGAGACATGAGAACCAGTAGCCAGTTTCTCTTTATCAGATTGTTTCCATGAAAACATGAAGACCAGCTGCAGAATTGTTACTGAGCATACATGCATTTGCTAGAAAAGAGCCTAATAATATTAAATGTTCTTTCTCATTCCCTTGCTCTCTCCTAAAACTTGTTACTAAATCAAGCTAAGGTCTTTAATATAGTCACCCCTCCATGCATGAATGAGAAAAAGCATACACATTTTTCTTTTATCATGCTTTTTAACCAGGCATTTTTTTTTACATTACAGTGTCTACATTTCTTAAAACTGAGCAAGAAGAAACAGAGAAGAAGGGAGAAAGAAAGAAAAAAACAGCATCTGTTTACAATCCCCATTACATTTACAAATAACTGAAAATTTACTTTATAGCATGTAAATAAAACCACATGCTGCAAAATTGGTACTATTCAAGAGAAAAAAAAACCTCAATTACAGTCAACTTTCTCCCTCCTCTTCCTCTCCCCAAAACACTTTTTCCAAACATTAATGACATGAAGTAGGGCATATGCTTTAGAGTCCCCCACAAATCCAACAAATTCTGAAAAAGTCTAATATTTCCAGATTTTCTTTTTCTGTCATATTTCATAAATATAATTATTGCACTGTAATCCCATATTAAGTTATTGGTTTTATCGTTCATCTTCAAAATCCTGTTTCTGCTTCATTTCCAATGTACTCTTGATTCTTCTAGTGAACTTTTGTACTCCCTTCCTTCTCTCCAACATTTAGCGTTGAAAATTTTGAAAAGGTTTCACAAGTACAGTCCCTCTGTGGTCTTTAGTACCAGAAGAAGAAGGAGGAATATCCTTCTCTTTCACAGATTACTTTTTGTTGGGCAAACTTTTGTATTGCCTCCTTAGCATATACTTCATCAAAAATGATTCTGTCCCTCCAGGGAAGAATACCTTGAAGACAGCTGGGTACAGCAGTTTGAATGTCACACCTGCATCTCGACATTCCCTGAATAGTGGAATAAATTTACTCCTTTTCTGTCTGGTGTACAATGAGTAATCATTCTCCACAAACAGTCTGCTCTCTCCCACTTTTAGTATTTTGTCCTTCTACCACAGTTTTGTCAGAATCAACTCCTTCTGCTGGTAGGATTGCATATTTACTATTAAAGGTCTAGGTTGCTTTCTTATAGCTAAGTTTAGTGCATACACAATGTTCTCTTTCAACTAACAACTCCTGCTGTGGAATACCAGTCCAGTTGCTTATTTGTTCTTCCATAAAATTAATGCAGTCTATTACTACCAGCTTCTCTGGTATAATTGAAAATCTCAGGTTTCCCCTATGTGATCTGTCCTCTAATTCTATTATTTTTTTGAAACATCTCTTTCTGAGCAGTCTCATATTCAGCCAGCCTTTTCATTTTGACCTCTGATTTTTGCAGCTTTATCATCTCTTCTGAATATCTTTTTAAAGCTTCTTCCATTTTTCCAGCCTTTCGGTTTTTTTTTTTGTGTGTTGATATACTCCATCAGTGTTTTGCTTATTTTAACCAGGTCTATATGCAGTTGTCTTATATCTTCCTGTAGGTTATTGGAAGCCATGTCTGAAGGCTGCACTGCTTTTTTGCTGAACATCTGCAGAACTTCTCCCAGTCAGTGTTTCTTTCTCACTTTTTGTAGCGGATTGTTTTCCAGGTGTTGCGTATTTCTTTATTTCTGGCATCCAGGCAGTGCACTTACTAGCCAATTACTGAAATTTACCCATAAAAACAAGTCAACTGGCCTTCTCTGCTGAGTTTTTTTTTTTCACACTGGGAGAGCTAGAAACAAGCTGTTACTCAATGTGCAGCCATCTTGGAAGAGCCAATCTGAAGCAATTGTTGTTCCTGAACATACATTGTGAACAATTTCCTTATTAATGCTGTTGAATCAATATTATTCCAGTCTGTTTCTGGTAAATTTAAGTCCCTACCCAATATTATTCTTCCCTCTTGTGTTTCTTGCAAGAAATGTATGAATTCCTGTAGGTCATCAGCACTTGACTTTGGTGGTCTATACACTCCAACAATTGTTATGCATCCCAGGGTTGTCTTTATTGTCACAGTTAAACAATCTATAGTATTGGTGTTATCATTGAATATGTAATAATCACGTCTGATAGCTATCTTTAATCCTTATCATAACACTTCCATCTGATTTTTTTGTTAGAATGTCTGTACTGTAAGAACATTTATACCCTGACAGAACTGGTTTCCAATCATTGTTTTTTAACCATGCTTCACAAGCAATAACTACATCAGTCTTGTGAGAGCATAGCAACTTTTCCAAGAAAAAAGCTTTATTATTAATGCTTCTAGCATTAACAACCTGCAAAGATGCATCAAATTTTGCTATCTGTGAACTGTTACATTTTCAACCTGGCAAAAACCCTGCCCTGTGTCTGGCAAATACTGCAAAATATCTGCTGCAAAAATTCTCTTCCCTGATCTTGACAACTGCTTAGATGGTCTACACATTTCCATTTTTTTTGAAAATGTGACTTTTTATGGTATTTACCCCCAAAAAATCTTTTAATTCACAGTGATATGACTCTCCCTTCTATATGTGATTTGTGAAAAATATGTCATAACACCTGTACAGGTTATGTTATCTAAGAGGGCTGTAATTTTCCTACTAACAGAAAGTCCTTGAGGATGAGATCATCTGACCAACATAAATGCAAACTGGTCTGTACCTCCCTACATTAAGACATTCTAAGGCCTGTGTCATATCCTCTATTTTTGTTCTTGGCAAGCATAGTACTCCTGCCCATGGACGAAAGCCCTATGGGCCCCTTCTTTCACCAAGGGATGAGGGGAGAGCTAACCACAAGTAGTGCTGACATCTACTTAGGGAAGAGGGTTTTTCACTTTATAGCTCCCAAACCCTGTGCATGTCCAGTATGCATTCTTCACCAAGGATATGCATTGGGCAGAGCACATGACCAACATGTATTTCCATAAGTGGTGAAAACCTGCCAGAGTACATTGTGTACATTCCTCCAGTCTTCACTGAGGAAACAGGTACACTTTGGGATATGAACAAGCTTAGCCCCCTTCACTCCTTTTGCTCCTCAGCCAGCACCAGTAGGTGCTGGAGTTGCCACTCAAACTACAGTCATAGCCAGGACTTTATCCCCTGTGCCAACAGAGCTGGCTTATTTGATGGTAGTGAAATCACTTTTTTCAGTCATGGCACCAAGCCATGATTTTCACCTGATTCCAGACGTTTTTGCAGTTTCTTGTGTCTGGCACATTACAGAACTCTATGCAATAACATGAACATATAATTTAAAGCTCTTAGCTAGGTTACTGAGTGTATACACTTTACTTTAGGCCACTAAATGGTCAGTGTGGTACTGCCACTGTAGACAGGGAGGAGAGCAATGGCAGAGGGATTCACTTAATAGATGTTATATGAATCCTGTCTTTTCCACTAACACACTAAAAAGTTCATATGCACTTTTTTGTGTGAGTAGCTGGAAGTCCTAGGGCTACTGACATTCACAAAATTCAGAAATGTGTTGTCAGAGGAAGAATCAATCACATTAACTACAAGAGATAATTTGCAGTCATTTATTTATTTTTTTTTCTGGGAGAACAAGGGTCCTCAACTGCCACTTTAAAGTACTCACTTATATAGTTCTTGACCATAGCAAACATGGTGTCCTCAAGGGAAACAAGGAGGATTGTGAGGTAAATCCTCATTGCTTGAGTATGATGAGGACACAGTCTGACCCAATTAAAGGTACCCACTTTAAGGGGATAATGGAGAGGATATTCTTTTATATCATCTTTCATCCTCATGGACATCTGCTGGCATAAGTGATGGCTCACATTTTTCAGTGCAAAATGCAGATATACATAAGACAACAGCAGGGACACATTAGTTCCTCTCCAGGCAGTCTTTTGTTCACTGTTAAAATGTCAAAGGTAGATGATTTATAATCAAAAGTAAAACACAGGAGTGGTTGTAGATGATTCTCTAATAGAAATTACATCACACTAGCAGTGACTATTTTGAGTTTACCCACTAGGATACATTTTGGATCTGCCATCTCCTGTACTTTGTAATATGACTCTGGATGGGTCTGATGAAAGTACCAACATTTGTGTTGTTTTTACATTTAAAGTCTGAAACACTGTTAATAAGATCCTGGATGGATCTGAGGAATGTAGCAATAACTGTGTTGTTTTAATGAAATAAGATCCTGGATGGAGCTGAAGAAGGTACCAACATCTGTGTTGTTTTTATATTTAACGATTGAAGCCCAGCAAATAAGATCATGGCTTGGTCTGAGGAAGATACCAGCATTTGTGTTGTTTAACATTTAAAGTTTGAAGCACTAGAGTTAGAGGTTGCCCTTGCAGTACTTTAATGCCGCTAAGGGTTGCTATTTTTTTTAAACACCTTTATTGAATTATATCGTGCATTTATATCACAGTAATCAAATCATATTGACAAGTTTACATTTACAACCATTATATATAACATATATTGTTATACTGTTATGTATCCTATAATCTACACAATACTACATAAATTATTCTATTCCTGCCTTCTCTTAAATTTCATTCTTCCTCCAAAACATTTTCTGCATGTAGTGTTCCCACAATTTCCATTTTTTCTAAATAATTTACTCCTACCCTTTTCTAAAGATCCCACCTCCTATTCTTTTATCTCTGTTACAACATTTGTTACTTCAAGTATAGTTGCTTGCCTCCAGCTGTTACACAACACCAAGTCCTAAAAGTGCTATCAAAAGCTAAAAATACTATATTGATGGGTCCTGACAATATCCCTGGATACATCTTAAATAACACAAAATATGATTTAGCCACACCCCAACACTACTGTTCAATCTTGGCCTCCATACAGGTTTTGTATCAAGCAAATGGACAACAGCTACGATCATTCCCCTGCCTAAAATGCATAGCCTTACCAGCCTATTATGCAAAGCCATGGAAAGACTTATCATGGAACTAATCGATCAGGACACAGGGAACATCCAAACACTGGATTCATCAAGGGCAGGTCATGCTTACTCAGCTTGGTGGATTTTTTTGACAAAGTCTCCAAAGCAATGGCTGGAAAACAGTACACACCTAATATATCAACCTGACCAAAACTTTTGATCCAATTCCTCACTCTAACATAGTAGAAACACTAAATAAACTGGCAGTAAACCCCTATGTCATCTGCTGGACTGACATCTGGCTCACATATAGGATGCAGGAGAATAAAATAGGGGAAGTTACCTCCACAAAGAGATCAGTCACCAATGGAGTCTCCCAGGGTTCTGTACGAGAACTCTCCTGTTTGGCATCTACTTTTCTGTAAGTAAAAGACAATACCAAAGAGCTCTGGCTTACTAAGTTTGCAGATGAGTACAAGCTAGGAGTCGTCACTGAATCTGCAAATGACTTAGCCATCCTATAGAAAGGTTTATCTGAAATAAATAACTGGCGCCAAAGTCATGAACTGAAACTAAATGCCAAAAAATGCATTATATCCTTTGGGAAGTCATCTATCCCAGGGAACTACCACATTAACAATACACCCCTAGGAACTGACCCAGTTGTTCAGGATTTGGGAACTTATGTGGACAGTGACGTAATTTTTGACCAATGTGCTTATTGTTGTAAGAAAGTCCTATATTGCACAGCTTATAAACAAAGGGATTTTGTCTAGATGTAGGAATTTCATTGTTCCCCTTCACTCAGCTCTCATTAGATTAGTCACTGAATATAAAGCCTCTTTTGGCATGTATCTGCTCAGACACATTTAAAAACTGGAACACCCACAGAGATACCTTATTGAAAGGATACAAGGCCTAAACAACATGTCTTAAATGGACAAACTCAAACCCTGTCACTATACTTGGTATCCTATAGACTGCTAAGAGGTGACCTTTGTCTGACATACAAGCATGCTCCGATCCAGTACTGATGGATTTACTGCATATCACCAAATTGAGTGGTATCAGAAATAGTCTAAGGATCTAAATGTCTTCTGCAACATCAAAATAATAGTTTGAAGGAACAGATGTATCTTGCAAAGGATACCACTGTAACAGACACATAAAACAAAGTACATCCTTGACCATATTTATGTGCAACTTGGATCTATGGATGGGAAACAGAAATGTTATCTCTGGACTACCCCCTGTACTACTAATGGACAGAGGCAGCTTCTAAATGCTTTATCCCATGCGTGGGTTCCCTCAAATTATCTATATGATCCCAGTTATTCTCATTAGGAATAATGAGTTGGGTAAGGCAAATCTCTAACATAACAGGATACGTTAATTCAATCTAAAATGGGAAATTGGCTACGCTTAAGTGCCTTAAGGGCACTTAACCTAGTACTTACCTACCTATGAACCTATAAAAAGGGTTGAATAGACATGAGGGCCTCCATTTTGGTGAGCAATCTTCCAGGAAAGAAAATTATGGAAGAACTGGCAGTTGGTTCAAATGGAGAAAGAACTTATTTCTCCAACACAAAACTTTGATCCCAGGAAGGTGCCTGCTGTTTAACATGAGGTCTAATAATCAATACCCCACTGAAGAAGTTTAACCTGAAATGAAATTAAAAAAAAAAAAAGAAAGAGAGGGGTGGTCCAGTGGCAGGCAGGCAGAAATGGATAAAAGATGTAATTTTCTTGAAGCCTGCAGAAGGTGTGACATGAGCAACTCACATAGGTACTGGAGAGTAAATGGAGCCCACTCGTGGGATGGACATTGCTTTCTGTTATGTCACCATCTACAAAATCTCTTTCTTTTGGCTAAATATGATTTTCTTGTGGCAGGTTTTCTTGCCTCCATTAATACCTATTGCACTTCCTCAAGAATAATGTGTATAAATAAGATTGAAAAACTATTTTCCATACAATCAAATACAGACTGAGAATATTGAGGAGAGTGAGAGATCCCTTGTTTTGCATTAACAAGTCCACTGTGTGAGGAAGTTTTTGGTAATTGCCCCTGGCCAGATGTATGAGAAGAAATAACCAATGTTGTCTGGGTTAAAAGAGACTTGCATGAAGTATTTCTTGCAACTCATTCTTTATGTTTAGCAGGACTTATGTTATCAGAGGAAATGAAGAAAGGCATGGGAAAGAAAATGCATCTGTTTTCCAAGAATTCTTCACAAGATTTCATAGCAGAAGACTGTTTTGTGAGACAAAGCAAACATTATTACTTGGGGAATTCTCCACAAGCAGACAATCTCCTAAAAAAAACCTCTGTGTGTAAGATCCACTCATGAGGATCTGTCCATGAGTCTGCTTTTGTATGAATGTTACACACAGGGAAAGACTGTGCCGATGTTCCAAGGCAACCATGCCTAACTTGCAAAGGGTAGGATCTTATTTCTCCTTGGTTGTTTACATACCAAATTACTGTGGTGTTGTCTGTTATCAATGATAGTGGTCCAGGAGTCCACAGGTGATATAGGGCTTTGAGAGCTTTTATCAGGGGCATCATTTCTTTGAGGGGTTGTGTTTATGTATGAAATGGGGGTCCCAAATGCCCTGGATCTTGACTCCTTGAGAAACTTCTTTCCATGCAAAATCTGAGGTGTCTGTGGTGACTGACTTAGTAGGCATGGGGAAAAAAAAGGGAGTCATGGATTTTGTAGGATTTTTGCCACCAAGTTAACTCTTTTTTGATGAAATGCAGAACAAACAAAGGACAATGGACACTGATGTTGGAGCCAAAAGATTTGAGAAACCATTGGACACTCCTCATGTGGAGTCTAGCAAATGGGGTCCTAAAGATGTATGAAGCATGTAACCCAGAATTCTGAGTACCTCCTTGCTGTAGAACTGTTTTGATGAGCTAGGTATAGGAATTGGTAATGGTAGAATGAACCTTTTTCTGGGGAGGAAAGCTGCTATCAGAGAGGTGTCTGAAAGGCAACTTGGAAAGATTAACCTGAGGATAGTGATTAAGCATGAGTTTTTTTCAGATCTAACTTGCAACTTAGGCTGCAAAACAAATTTGTGGTAAAGTGAAGGGATGCCAGAGTGTTGTGAGTAGAAGATGAAATGATGAAATAATCCAAGTAAGGGTAAATATGAATCCCTTGAAGCTGAAGAAGTATATATCTGGAGCCAGGCTCTCTGTGAAAACTCTTGGAGCAGTATAGTGATTAAAGGGTAAAAAAGTAAATTGAAAATGCAAACCCAATGCAAAGAATCTTAGAAAACATTTGTGGGTTTTGTGTAGAGAAATGTGCAGATAGCCATCTTTGAAGTGTGCAATGACCAGATAAGCCTTGGGAGGTAGAATAGGAAATATAGGCTGTTTTGTGAGCAAGAGGAATTTTGATACTAGAAGAAAATTATTCAGCTTTGAAAAGTCTAAAATTTATCTCCTGGTGCCTTCTTTTCTGTGCACCACAAAAATCCTGAATAGAAGCCTTTGCTTTGTTGGGAAGATGGAAGACGCTATATTTCTCCATGAAACAAAAGATCTGACAAGATTTTGGGAACCAAATGCAATTGGTTCTTCAGGGGGCAGAGTTACCTCTGTCTGATGTGAAGGGATGCCCACTGAAGTTTGATTCTATGTTGAATTCTTTTCAGTACACAAGAATATGATATTTTCTGACATATGCAGTGGGAAAGACTGTCTACAAGTTTGCGAAGATAGACCTGGAAGGGGAGGGAAAGAGGTCCACAGATAGTCGCATCTTTCCTTTGCAAAGTGAGATACTGAGATTGATCGATCTTTCTTTTTTGAATCACCCTGTTATTTTTCTTACAATACTGTTTAGATGATTTTTTGTTAATGGGGTTTAAAAGGCTTACAAATAAAAGGCCTAGGAATAGATGGGTAATTCCTTTGGTACTTAGGGATAGGGGATAAAGAGTTGCTTCAGCCCTGCATCAATTTTCCAGGGAATAAAGAGTTGCTTCAGCCTTGCATCAATTTTCCACTTTCTTCTAACTTTTTAGGTGCCACAGCTAAAGAATTACCAAAAAAGTAGGACTGTGTCAGGTGGAATGTTAAGAATCTAAGACTTGATATCCTCAGGGAAGCTTTGCAGTCTGACTTATGCAGTCCTGTATGTAACCTGTGGAAGCACCTATATAGACTGCATCCACTCCATTAGTGGATTGCTTAGTAATGTGTGAAGCAGAAATGACCATATCAAGTTGATTAATTTAATTTCTGAATTTGGAAGCCCAGAAATAGACTGCCATATGTTTTTTAAACACCTTTATTAAATTATCACGTAAAATTTAGGTAAACATATATTAACAGAAAATAAAACAAACCATATTAACTTTTTCCATATAGATACATTATACATCACATATATTTTCTTTCTTTGTAAAATTCCTTATTTCCTGCCTTCCCATAAATCTTACTCCTCCTCCTGAACATCATTCTACATGTATTGTTCCCGCAATTTCTATTTATTTCTATGTAATTTGCCCCTTGACTTTTCTAATGATTCCTTTACCAGTTGTTTTATCTCTTCTATAATATTCAATACTTCAAATACAGTTAGTTTAGACTTTGATTTTCATTTTATAGCAATTGCTTTTTTTGACAGTCGACATAATTAAACTTAATACGGCCTTACTACATCTAGGCAATTCAGATCCTGTGTCCCATCTCAATGGTTACAGATGTTTGCTCACCCAATATTTCTGACAGAGTATTCAATAGGAATTTTTAAATCTGCCATCTCATTACACTAGCAAAACATGTTGCCAATTACCTCTTTCTTCCTCGTCACACATCCAACAATTACTATCTACATGTGGAAAAAATCCTTTGGAGTCTACTTGCAGTATAAAAGTATCTGTGCAAACACTTCCAAGAAAACATCCTGAAACTTCTAGAATTTGTTGCATATTTGGGAGGCATACATATGTCCTCCCATTGTTTCTTTGAGAAATGCTTATTTACTCTCTCTTTTTCAATCTTTTCTAACCTCCTCCAATTGATTCATATACTTATCGTGCAATACTTTATAAGCCCTACTGATTATCCTTTTTTAAAAGCAGCTTCTGTTCTAGATTCAATTAAAAACTCAACCACTGTTGGTCTTTCACTTTGGATTCCCTTATTCCTTTCTCTTTGCCTATACTCTGATATCAATCCCTGATAGGGAAGGCAATCACTAGCCTGCAGTGCAAATGTCTTCTTGGCCTCTTTGATTCTATTACCTTTCCCTCTCCAATTATTTATTCCCAAACCAGCCCCCTTCTGCCTATACTCTGTACCCCTAATTGCAATCATCTCTAGCAGCAGAATCTCCCTTCTCCATTCCCATGGTCACTTAGTTCTTAATATTCTTTCTGCTACTTTATAAATATAATATTCTGTATGACTGTTATCCTCCTTCAGGGCCGGTATCCAAAATCCTACTTTTTCCTTATTTCTGAATTTCCTCTGCTTCATTGTCATCCCGTTCCACTTTGAGTTGCAGTTTTCTGTTTGTGTCATGTATAAGATCCTTACCTCTGTCACTCTAAAAGATCCTTTCAAAGCAGGTAAACCTAAACTATATTGTTCTATTGGAAGGATCAAATTATCACACTTGACTCTTGCTCTCTTCCCCTTACAGATAACATCCTTCAACTCTTTAACTACTATTCATAACGTCTCTTCTGGTTGCAAAAAATGTGACTGACCTGTGTATAAAACTAAAGGAACTAGAAACATTTTCACTGATTTTATTTTGCTATCCATAGGGTATCGTTGAATGAATTCATGAGTGAGTACATCATTTACAGCAATAGCTTTTGTTTTATCATCAATAATTACATATACCCCCCCCCCCCCAAAAAAAAAAAAAACTGTCTCAGAGTGTTCCACAACACTGGGATGTCCTTTTATAGTTCCATCAGGTACAAAATAATTATTATCTGCAAATAAAGTCAACTTTTATTGATTACCATACCAATTATATCCTTGAATTTCTGAGTCCCTTATTTTCTTTGTCAGTGTTTCTAAATATAACTCAAATGACAAACAGGAAAGAGGACACCCTGCCTGCTTCCTCTGTTCAGACTTAACTTATTAGAGAGGAACCCTCCCACTTTGATTTTTGCCTCAAATCCCTCATATCTCATCCTAACAAACCTTATTATTGCATCAGGAGATGCAAATGCTTCCATTGCCCTACTCAGAAAAGCCCAAAGTACTTTGTCAACTTGCTTTCTCTGCATCAAGAACTACCAACAACAAAGGCATTTTTTTCACATTCTGCTTCCCTCTGGATTATCATTGTTCTATTAATGTTTTCAAATGTTTGCCTTCCTCCATAAACCACACTGATCCATATCTATCAATTTTGGCAATATCTTTGCCATCCTTTTAGCTATTATAGACATAAACACTTAATAATCATGGTTTAAAATTTAAATGGGCCTATATGAAGCTGTATCTAAATGGCTGGCTCTTGACTGTTGTGTCATTTTTTTCATTTTTTTGTTTACTGTTATATGTAGTTGTGATGTGTTGTGCTGTTATGCTATTGTGCATGAGCTTGGAGGAACGTAATTTCATTCAGCTGTACTCTGTATGGTTGAATGACAATAAAGTTTGCTTTGCTTTACTATTTTTAGGTATTATAGCTGCTTCTTGGCTGGAGCGCCTTCTGTGTGGAGTCTGCATGTCCTCCCCGTGGTCGAGTGATGTTTAAAGACATGCAGGTAGGTGCGTGCGTGAATGGGTGTGCCTTCGTTGAAGGTTGGGCAACGGGCTGGTAACTTGGCACCATAAAAATCTACTGCCAATCATTAGCGGACCGGAGTTCCCCTGTAGTAACCCCTAACCAGGAAAATCCAAAAGACATTACTAGGTATTATAGCTACCACACCATTTTCCAGGCTTCTGGTGCTTCTCCTCATTTTACAATACTGTTAAACAAAACCTTCCAGATCTTTATCACATACTTGCCTCCTAGCTTCCAAACATCCACTGGAATACCAGCTATTCCTGGAGACTTTCCTGCAGATTGGTTATAGATCATCATTTTTATCTCATCTCCTCTTATCTTAACTGTTAACTGTTGAGCTGTGTCTACCTCTAACCTTGCGTATTTAGGTCTTCCATAAACATTTCCTTTTGTGCTTTTCCTTGATTTTCCCATTTCTCTGCTTTATACAAATTTTCATTAAATTTTCAAAATATCTATAATACCTCTACAGGATTTATGGTTATTTTTCTTGCTATAGGCTCCCTAAGTTTTACAATAATCCTTTCTACTTTCTTTTGCCTAAGTCATTGTGCTAAAAGGTTTTATGCTCTGGAGTTAATAAAAAAAAAAAAACAGTCGCTTAATAGCCGTCTTTCTAATCTCATGCACATTACCCAGCTACTCCCTTATTTTCTCTGTAGTACTCTGCAATTACTCTTGTTCTGTGAGATTCCCCATATTCTGCAGTATTTTAATTTTTGTGAGCATAATAGGAAACTATTTGATAGATACATAAGATATGGAAGGAGTAAAGACATACAAATTGATAAACTGTGTGTAGATTTTAAAATTTATTTTCAGACACAATAGAATATACAGTAGATATATTTACAAAATGCAAAACAGTTTGGCTCCACAAAAGGGATGATAAGTTGTTCTAGTGATATCCAAGTCACCTCACATACTGGAATCAAAATAAATTGTACTGAAAAAGAAGATCTAAAGAAAGCACTGGGAGGAGACAGAATAAGTAATAATGACCTGAGAACACTTCAGTAAGAAGTTATAGTGCCATTATATCTATTATTTACTAGGTCATATAAATATGGGGAGATTCTTCAAGGTTTCAGACATGCGCTTATTAAATTTGTCTTTAAGGGAAAGGAGGGTAGGATAAACCCAGAGTTATACAGACCCTTATGTTTACTTTCATGTTGTGGAAAAATAATGGAGAAAATAATATTGGAAGTTATTGTCAGAACTGGAAAGATTATGACTTGAAACCATATATCAGCATGCATATGTTGAATATAGACCTACTCCCACCTGTTACATGAAGTTCTATAACAATATAATAACAGATATGAATGAATGAATTTAACTTCAGCATTTAACAGGGTCATACACAAAACACATCAATAAATTAGAACAACCAGGTATTGATTTAATCTTGATAAGATGGATAGCTGCATGGCTTACAAATAGGACATGGCAAGTATTATACAGTAATTGGACATGTTAACTTCTTTGTTATAGTTGCTTAAGTGTTTAGATTGCATCTTTCAAACCTATCTTCTTCATCTTAGGTGTCCTATAGTCTGTATACAGATAACCTAAATTGGGTAAACTGATTACATTTGTTATAGATAGGGCATGTCTGTAAAAGAACTTGACTAAATTGACCATTTGGGCACAGGAAAACAATATGCTGATAAATACATCACAAGCTAAGCATATAAGATTTGGTAGACATAAATTAAAAGGTGAATATTTAATATAGCACACAGTGATTGAAACGGTAGATTCATTTAAGGACCTGGGTATATAGGTAGATCCAGCTTTGAGTGTTTCTAATCATATCAATTTTTAATTTTTATTTTTATTTATTTATTATTTATTGACCGGGAAAGTCCAACTAGGTTCCACAGAGCCTGTTTTCAGCGGAGGCCCGGGGAGAAATGCTCCAGATGCATGTCTTTGGAATGTGGGAGGAAACCGGAGTACCTGGAGGAAACCCATGCGAACACAGGGAGAACATGCAAACTCCACACAGAAGGCACCCCAGCCGAGAATCGAACCAGAGAACCTCTTGCTGTGAGGCGACAGCATTAACCGCTGCACCACTATGCCACCCTCAATGAGAATCAACCAATTGGTTAATGATAGTTATAGAATAGTTATAGAACTATAAGTTGTATAAAAAGCTCTATAAAGTCTAGGAAATCAGAAATGATGAAGTCACTGTTTGTTAATTACATTAGACCCAAACTTGAGTATGGAATAACAATATGGAAACCTTATAAGAAAACAAGCATGAGTAAACTGGAAAGAGTACAGCAGAAATATACCAAGAGCATTCATGGATGTGAACAATTACGTTATTATGAAAGACTAAAATATCTGAACTTGAACAGTGTTTCATAGATATTTAAGAGGAGGTCTTATTCAGGTATATAGGGCATTTAGAGAACTACCTCTGGGAATGTTTGTGGCTATCAAAAAGTAGAAAATCATTAGACAACTTATGTAGAAGATTCTATAGGAATGAGAATTGCACTAATTGGTTCTCTGAGAGAGCAGATGATGCATGGAACAGACTACCAATTGACATTAAAGTGAGCACTAGTTTAGGTATTTTAAGAACAGCCTGTACACTTATTATGGGAATAACTGTTTTGGTATATTGGCAGGTTACAATGGCATTAATGCCAGTGCTTGAAATATTTTTATGAATGTATCTATGTATGTTTCCTCATCATATTGCAAAGCCTACATTTCCCACAACCAAAAAAAAAAAAAAAAAACATCTACTTTAACACACACACACAACATCCACAAAAAGGATCCCCACATTCAAAACATCCTTGACTAGACACTACTCAAATATAACATGCAGTTTGCATCATGAAATGCTTTATACAAATATTAACAAAAACAAAACTGATTTTACTTACAGTTACCTTCCCCCTTTGGTATTCTTCTAAACATTAATGCCACACAGTGGAGTTTATGCTTTACAGTCCACTCACAAGTTTAACAAAATCAACAAAAGTCCAGTCTTTTTCAGCCACTTTTTTCCTGCAAAGCTATAGTCTTCCTTAAATTCAGTTATTTCAGTGTTGCTGGTTTTCTTACATTTTCCAACACCAAAGATACTACTGATTCTTCAAGTCAACATCTGTACTTTTTCCATCTCTCAAGCATTCATTTTCCTTTGGAACATTAAAAAATGCCTTATTGGCAAGGTCTCTCTATGAATATTACTGTGAAAAGAAGGAGTCCCCTCTTCTACTTGCTGGCTCACCTTTTTGTTGGATATTTTTTATTTCCTCCTTAGCTTGTTCTTCATCAAAAATGTCTTTGATCCAGCAGGAATAATACTCTGAAGATAGCTGGATAGAGCAGCTTGAATCTCACACCTGCCTCTTGACATTCCCTGATTGCTGTGATAAATTTGCTTTTCTTCTGCCTGGTGTACAATGGGTAATCATTTTCCAGAAACACTCTGCTGTCTCCAATTTTTAACACTACTCTTCTACCACAGTTTTGTCAGGATTAACTTATGACTGCATCTTTACTAATGCAGGTCTTGGTTGCTTTCTCATGGACAGGTTTGGAACTCTGCCTTCTAACAACTATTTTTTGAAATAGCTTTTCTTGAGAAGGCTCATACTCACCCAACTTTTTCTTCATTTCAGTCTCGCAATTTTATCAGTTCATCTGAGCAGCTAGTTAAAGCTTCTCCTAGTTTTCCATTGAGTCAATATATTCCCTCAATGTTTCAGTTATTTAAATCACTTCTGAGTACATTTATTTTTTGCTTTAAATTATTAGAAGCCATCTTTTAAACTAAAGCTGAAGCTTAAACTGCTTTTGCTGAACAGATGCAGAATCCTTCCCAGTGTTCACCTTTTCTAGTTGATTTGATTTTCTTTCAAGTTTTCCAGATTTGTTCTTTGCTGGCATCCAGGCAGTGTACTTACTAACCCTAAAATGAATTTTACCAAATATTACAGTTTCAATGGCACTCCTTTTTCTCATTTTTTGTATTCACATTTGGAGAACTGAAATTAAGCTGTTGATCAGTATGCAGCAATCTTGGAAGTCCTAAAATGTTCTATGCTGGCAAAAATGGGATGCAGATACTTGCTTTATATACCTGGCAATTAATTGCGCTGAAGACTAAAGTAGATGAGATATCAAATATCAACCTTTTTCTCCAAATCTGTTAAAAGTATGACTGACGTTTTCATCTGGGACAGGGTAAGAAGAAGTTTTTTTGAACTTTTGTCTTATCAATTAAGAAAATACCAAGGCCAGCAATGTATTTTTTAAAAAAATGCATATGAATCTGAAACTTTATAAATTCAATCAGACTTTCTGAGATTATGGGGTTGTGAGTCAGGACAGATAGAAGCTGCATTAAAACCATCCTCCAAGCTCTAAGAATAGACGAGATAGCTAAATGCTTTGGAGACTGCATTCAAAGCAACACATAATATTATGATTTCAAAGCTTCCTTACCTTCCCATTTAAAGAAATCTTTTATTTTAGAAACAATATCAGATAAAGAGCTCTCTTCTTGGGGAGAATCTGAGGACAACAGTATCCTCAGATTCAGAATCACAGTGAATAGGAAAAGATAAATGTGAAGCATAGTCAAGTCTCTCCACATGTAATTCAGACGGAATCTCTCTGTATTTTAGTCTGGGTAGATGCCGGAGTTGAGGACTATAAAGACTGGATGCCCTTAAATAGAACTTTGGTAAAGTTGAACTAGTCATCCTGAGAGTCCATCTTTATAGTAGTAGTGGTGGCAGGGGAATATATGTATAGTTTTCCAAGTACTTTTCTTTGTATGATAGTTTTGAGTAAAGAAACTAAAAGAAAGACCTCCATAAGTGACCCAGCAACTTCCATCCTCACCATGACCTAGTGAATGCCCCCCCCCAGCCAGAATTAAGCAAAGTTCTTCTTTCTCAGCAAAGTCTGCCTGATGTATGGCCTGTGTGGACTTGCAATGTTCCCCTGCCTTAGTGACCTCCTATGGGATTACACTAGAGGGAACAAGACAATCAGACTGATGGTCTCAGCAGAAATGTCAGTCCCAGACCTCGGAAAAGTGGTATATATCAGAGTATGTCTAGAAACCTCTTTTGACAACATTTTCTCCTTTTTCTGCTGAGAGGGAGATTGCTGATGAGGAGCTGGATGACACAGTAGTGAGCACCAAATCCCTAAGGCACCTGTTTTCAAGAAAATGTTTCAAGGGGTTTGGTCTACTCCTTACAGCCTTATGAATGAAGGAAAGACACATTTCTCAAGATTTAATGTGCCAATCTCCTAAAAAGACAACTCAGGTATCTTTGTAATGGATTTGTCTACCACAATAACATTTGCTCTTTCTTACAAACATATAAAGGGTCTGACTAAAGTAATGAAATCAGCAAGAAAGGGGGAGTAGTATCACTGTACTGCTAGAACTGAATTCACCCTCAAATCTTGGAGTGTACCTTCATGTAGTGGTCCCTGTTGTTACAAAATCTCACCAAGACTACACTAATATGTAATCTGAATTTTATATACCATGAAGAAAGTTAGGTTAAAAAATAAAAAAAAGACTGAATGCACAGGTCCCAAGATAAAAAAGTACCTACTCCTGTTGTACACACTGATTCCAGAACTGGGGGGAAAAAGGCAGTGTAGAATCCTCAACACATGGAAACATTTCTATCACAGGGTTACGCCAGGTTCAGGAGGAGGAGAAAGCCACCCCCTGCAGAAGGAAGGCATAGGATTGATAAGGTGGACTGCTGGGGATAAAGAAGAAATGATGTATTATTATTATTATGCAAGAAGCCCAAAATTTTCAAAGAATATGCAGAAAGATTGAGAGAAAAACATTTGCACATGAAAAACTGTCAAAAAGCTACACACAAAATGTGTATTCATTAATACAACAGATCCATGAAAAAATATTGCATAGACAAAGAAATCTTGTGCTGCCTAGAAAAAGAAACTACAAAGGAGGTGCAAAAATACAAAAGAACAAACACAAGAGATTTTTTAAACAGCATAAAAAAGAAACATGGACATACGAAGGAAAACAGTTATTGTATGCTGCAATATTTATGCAATAGAGAAATATAAACAAATCAAATAAAAAAGCAGCTGCAAAGATATTGAAGAAAAATTCAGGCAAAGGTACCTGGATATGGAAAATTTCACATAAGAAAACAAAAGGGGAATATAGAAGAGAGGATTAGTGAGGTAAAAGTCTTGGATTATCTGCAAAGTTGAAGACAGGTAATGCTGCAGCATGATGGAACAATGGGTCCCCAGATTAAGGAGCAGTAAGTGGAGTGGGAGGCATCTGAAGAGCTGTCACATGGTGATGATCTGCAGCCTTCAGTAGACTTGTGCTAAAGTCCAGTTGCTGTTGCACAGCAGGGCAAGGAGCAGGAAATAGTGGCAACTCTGATGAACGTAATGTTCCAGAGTGACAGAGCAATGGGTTCCTACATGAAGGAGAAGTAGATGATGCAGGGTGCATCTGAAGAGGATATATCACAGGAAGATGTTTTGGAACTTTATGTAGATTAAAGATGCTCTCAGATGAAAAGCAAATGATCTAATGGAAGACCTGCTTAATTTCATAGAGATAGCTAAACATATTAAGAAGCATGAAAAATAGATCACAGAAAGTAAATAAGACCCAAAAATGTTAGAAGATTGATTAAAAAGATGAACACAGTAATCTGGACTATTAAGAGAAACTCAATTGATATAAAGTACAGTTTTGTACCTACCATAAATGTAGATGTCCGAACTGGATAGCATCTGCAGTCATAACAACTGGGTTGTCCTGTCGTCAGGCAGCCCTTCGGTCGGCCGGATTCCAAAGTCCGGGTCCGGCTTCGGCTGATGTCGCACTTCACCCGACGTCATCTCTGCTGGTCTTCGGGTATAAAGGCATCAGCCGACGCCATTTTCCTCAGTGTTTCTTGCCCCAGATGCCAGTTGCCCTTTTGGAAGGCTAAATTTTGGGTAAATGCCAATGTTTCCAAAAAGATAGAAGGCAAACACAAAAATAAGCATGTATGTACATATATACAAACAAATACACCATAAGAGACTCCCCCACCAGCTAGCTATTAGGAGGGTAAATACCTAGGAGTACCACAGAGGGAAGGAGGGAGGGTAATCCTGACTGCAGATGCTATCCAGTTCGGACATCTACATTTATGGTAGGTACAAAACTGTACTATGTCCTTCATGGATGCATCTGCAGTCATAACAACTGGGTAGAATACCATAGCCAACTAGGGAGGAGGAAGAATAGATTATGGTGTGGTTAGGATCCCTTGCAGTACAGCAGTGGCAAACCCTGCTCGGGATCTGGAATACAGAGGTAAATTATAATGCTTGGCAAATGTATGCACGGAGGTCCAAGTAGCCGCCTCAATAATGTCCTTGGTTGCCACTCCTCGTAAAAGGCTGTGGTAGTGGCTGTTGCCCTTGTAGAATGAGGCCTTATGTTCTGTGGAATTGGTTTTCCATGGAAGGAGTAACAGAATCGTATGCAATTTCCTATCCATTTGGAGATTGTCTGTTTGGAAATTGCTTTTCCTTCCCTTCCTGTTGCATAGGCTACAAAAAGCTGGTCAGTTTTTCTGTTACTTTTTGTTCTGTCCAGGTAGTAGCGTAGCTGTCTATGTACATCCAAGGTATGCAGCATTCTTTCCCTCTGTTTTGTGGGTTGGGGAAGAAGGTAGGTAGGTGGATTGCCTGGTTTAAAGACACTCTGGATACCACCTTAGGCATAAATGTAGGATTAGTCCTCATGGACACTCTATCTTGGTGGAAGATTGGGAAGGGTTGTACTGCCATTAGGGCCTGAAGTTCAGAAACCCTCCTTGCTGAGGTTATTGCCAGTAGGAAAGCAGTTTTCCATGATAGATGCTGTAGGTCTGCTGTTGCTGCTGGTTCAAAGGTGCGAGTGTCAACTTTTCTAGCACAAAGTTCAAATCCCAAGCTGGCAATGGTGGCTTCCTAGGAGGTTTTACATTCTTGATCCCTCTGAGGAACTGCCTGAGTAGAGGATGTGAAAAGACAGGTGGATCAAAGCTGTATTCTGCTGAAATAGCTGATGCATGTATCTTGATGGAGGAATAGGACAGGCCTGTATGTAGAAGCTCTGCCAAGTACTCCAGAATGTTGGCAATATCTATATTCGACACATCTTTTCCTCTTTCAGCACTCCAAATGACAAACCTTTTCCATTTTCCTGCATAGTTCCTTCTTGTTGAAGGTCTGCGGGCTTCAAGGATAATGTCTTTAACCCTTTGGGAAAGATCTGGATTAATTGCTGCTATGTGATGTTCCATGCAGTCAGTTGCAACGTTTTTAGGTTTGGATGCATGATGCTGTAGTTGTTCTGAGTTAACATCAAAGGCATCAGGGGTATTGACCACATTTTGTCCCGAGACATGCTCCTCAGTAATGGGTACCAGTGTTGTCTTGGCCAGTTCGGAGCTATCAGGATTATCCTTGGACGTTCCTCCTTGATTTTTAGTAATACCTTGTGTATCAAGGGAAGAGGTGGGAATGCATATGCTGTCAGACCTTTCCAGTTGAAGGAGAGCGAATCCACTTTCCATGCAAGTGGATGGAATGTCCTTGTGCAGAATTTTTTGAGCTGGTGATTGAGAGGGGAAGCGAATAGATCTATCTGTGGCATTCCCCATTTCTTTGAGATGGTCTTGAAGATGTCCGGGTGTAGCATCCATTCATGAGCATCCGAGGTGGTTCTGCTTAACATGTCTGCTAGAGTATTCTCCTTTCCCGGTACAAATATTGCCTGTAACTGGATGTTGTAGCTGAGTGCCAGGTTCCAAAGGTCCAAAGTCATTCTGCATAGGGGTATGAATGAGTGCCTCCCTGTTTGTTGATGTACCACATGACTGTGGTGTTGTCTGTCCTTATCATCAAATGGCCTTCTTTGAGAAATGGTCTGAATTTTTGTATTGCCAGTTTTACTGCCAGCATTTCTTTTAGGTTGATGTGCAGGTGAAGCTGGTCCTGCGTCCACAATCCTTGTACGCATTTGTCCAGCATGTGAGCCCCCCATCCTAGGTCTGAGGCATCTGTTGTGATGGTTTGGCTTGCTTGATAGTTGTGAAAGGGTAGGCCTGGGTTTGACTGGCATGCTTGAGCCCACCATAGGAACTCCTGTTTTAGGCATGGGATTAGTGGAATTTCTGCTTCTAGGCTGTGCCTGTGCTGGGACCATAAATTCTTTAGGTACCACTGTAGTTTTCTCATATGCAGTCTGGCATGTGGAACCAAGATTATGCATGATGCCATGAAGCCCAAGGCCTGCAGAACTTTTCTTGCTGTTAGCTTGTTCTGTTTTGTTAGTGCCAAGAAGTAAAGAGGTAGTTTTTTTTTTTGTTTTGTTTTTCTGCAGTTAGGAATGCCATTTGTTTTACTGTGTCCAATTCCGCGCCCAAGAATGTCCTTGTTTGGGATGGTATCAGCCTTGACTTTTGTAAATTGACTGTGTATCCCAGTGCTTGTAGCAAGTAAATGACCCTTTGTAAATCTGTTGTCAGCTTGCTTTTGTTGTCCCCTTGTAGCAGGCAGTCTTCCAGGTATGGATAGATTTGGATTCCCTGTAGTCTGCAGTGGGCGATTACTGATGCCAGGCATTTTGTGAATACTCTGGGCACAGTAGATAAGCCAAAGGGCAATGCTGAGAATTGATAGTGCTCTGATCCTGCAAGAAATCTGAGGTATCTTCTGCAAATTGGTCGAATGGGGACGTGCAGGTATGCCTCCTTGAGATCTAGAGTTACCAGCCAACACTCCTTGCCCAGCATGGGAAGAAGTTGCTGTAGAGTCAGCATTTTGAATTTTGGGACAATGATGTATGTGTTTAAGGTGGACAGGTCGAGAATAGGTCTCCAACTTTTTTCCTTTCTTGGAACTAGGAATAGTCTGGAGTAGAATCCTTTGCCTTGTTCTTGTTATTGGTACTCTTTCCACAGCTCTCATCTTTGTTAATTGCATTATCTGCTGTAGAGCTTCTGTTTTTTGGTTTGGAGGCAGGTTTGGCATTCCTCTTTTGACTGGTAAAGTGTGGAAGTGGAACCGGTAACCTTGGTCTATGGTTTGCAAAATCCACTTGTCTTTTGTGATATAGTGCTAGTTTTTCGAAAATAGGGTTAATTTTCCGCCTAATGGTGCTGCTATTTGTTCCCTGGTAGGCGGAGTTAGAATCAAGTCACTGTGATTGTCCTGTTGTAGTGGTAGTGGCTGTGTCTGTGCCTCTGTTATTACCTTGCCACTGTCGTCCTCTGTAGGCACCCCCTCTGGATTGATTTCTGCCTCTGGAACGTCTATTCCTGCCCCTTTGGGATCTTGTGGAGTCAGGAAAGGACCAATTTTTGGCAGGCCAGTTCCTGCTAAACCTTGGGGGCTGAACCTGTAAGAAATCTTTAACCGTTTGTACAGATTTTGCCTTTCTTCCATTTTCTTCATTACCTGCTGGGCAGGTGTACCAAACAAACTGGCCTTATCCATAGGAGCATCTAATAACTTAGCTTTAACATGATCCGGTAAGACCTGTTCCTTCAGCCATGCATGTCTTCTTATCACTGTGCCAGTCATGGCTGATCTAAATGAAGCCTCCAGTGCATCATAGCCACATTTTAAGGAATGGTTACTAACCTGTTGTATGTTATTTACCATTTCTAATACATATTTCTTATCTATAGAGTCATCAGAGGATAGCTTTTAGTTAACTGATCAAGCATAAACTCTTGGTATTGTATCATGTGAAACTGACAGTTTAAAGCTCTAGCTGAGAGAGTAGCAGAGGTGTAAACTTTTTGCCCCATCTGTCTAAAGACCTGGCTTCCCTTTCAGAAGGAATAGGGTTTTTGCTGTGGTCGAGGCTACTGCCTTAGGTCCCTGGGATATAGTTTCGGGTCTGCAAGTGGGGCCTTGTATAGGTGATGATGAGTGTCTGGCACCCTGTAAAATCTATCTGGTTTGGCAGGGGCTGGAGGTAAGGAATCTGGTGCAGTGCAGACATCATTAAATGCATCGTCCACAACAGAGAGGACAGGAGGTATAGCTAAGGGCCTGTGTTGTGGTAGGTGCAGAAAAGTCCTAAGTCTTTTTCTGGAATCTGAGAAATCCTGTTCCTGCCATTGGAATTGTTCTCTCATGGCATGTAAGGTTTCCCCAAAGGAGAATTCTCCTGGTGGAGAAGCAGCTGGAATGGATTCTTCAGCATCTGAGTCTTCATTATTGGAGAAAGGAGCCTCTGGCTGGTCTGTAATATCTGAGTCATCCGCAGAATCATCAGAGGACACAGGCTCGGGGGGGCTCTGCTCTAGGTCTCTTTTCTGGGGGCTGAGAGGCCCTGTCTGGGTAAGATTGAGATCCCCTAATTAAGGATATTAAATCTTCTGCCAGAGTAAGCATTTGTGAACTAGAAGTGGGCCTGGTTGAGGGGGGTTTAACAGGCACAGATTTAGTAGATTTGGCTGCTTTAGCCCTGGCAAAGGCCTTAATAGACATGGCTGCAGGAGGCCTAGCAGCACCACGTGCTGGGGTAGAGACATCCAAAGGGATGGTGTCTGATAAGTCACTAGTAGCCACTGTTGTAGGTAAAATTTCTGAGGCCGATTCCAGTAAAGTAGCCGGAACCTCAGTAGTAGTCATTGATTCGGCTGTACTTTGATCAGTTTTCTCGGTTTCGGCCGAAACCGAGACACTCGCGGTTTGCTTAACCATGGTTTCGGCTGAAACCGCGGACCGCGAGTGTCGGTCTTTTTCTTTGCGTTTTTTAACAATTTGGGTGGTCGGAGGATCCGACGGCATAATGTACGCAAAATCTGAGCCGAAAAACTGTTCAGCAAACTCCGACCGATGCCTAAGCGTTCGTCGGTTGAATGAAGCACAGGCCGAACAGGCTGCTACGTCGTGGTCTGGGCCTAAACAAGGCAAACAGTAAGAGTGGAAATCTTTATGAGGTATTTGTTTCCCACAAGTTAAACAGTTATTGACTTTTTCTGACATCGGCTGAGGCAAGAAAGAGTCCCCAACGGGTACTTAGCTTTAGAAGTCTTCAAGTAGTATTCGGTAGTAGTAATCTCTGGATCTGACCGACCGGCACTTGCGAACAGCTTCTGCTTCGGGCGCCATGCGGCAAGAAAGACTGGGGAAAATGGCGTCGGCTGATGCCTTTATACCCGAAGACCAGCAGAGATGACGTCGGGTGAAGTGCGACATCAGCCGAAGCCGGACCCGGACTTTGGAATCCGGCCGACCGAAGGGCTGCCTGACGACAGGACAACCCAGTTGTTATGACTGCAGATGCATCCATGAAGGACATCAGAAATAAATAGTATAACACTGTGCAACTAAACTAATAATGGATAAAGTGTTACCACAAAAATGCAGAGTAAAAAACAAAATGAACAAGTAAAATGCCAGCATGGAAGCACTGAATAGAGAAAACTAAACTTCAATTAAGACAAGAAATATCAAAGTTAGAAGAATACAGAAAAGGGAACAGATCATCAAAAATACTTTAATTTGGAAAAAGCAATACACAGTATCAAAATAGACAGGATCTATCATACATTTTTGCCAACAATAAACTAAAAATATCAGCATAAGCAGAAACACTTAGAAGGTATGCAGATAAGTATAAAAGAAAAGTAAAAATAAGCAATTCTTGATTACTCCCCCCCCCCAAAACAAAAAGGAAATAGGCACATTCTGGAGAAATATTTATGAAGACCCGTTAAACATAAGAAAGATGCTGTATTGCTAGAAGAATTAAAAGAAACAGTAAGGATGTCTACTTTAGAGAATATGAAACAGGATGAATTAATGAAGAGAGACATTAAGACAAAATTAAGAACATTTCCTAAATAGAAAACCCCGTACCCAGATGCAGTACCTAACTTCTGGCTAAAGGTATTTATAAGATTTAGCCACAAGTAAGAATTGCTTATATGTGCATCCTGAACAAACACCAGCCTAGTTAACAACAGGAAAAATTATGCTTCTCCTTAAGAGTGAACCTGTAAGCCACCTGAAAAACTACAGACTAATAACTTGCCTTCTGACAATATACAGATTATATACTGGAATTGATGCAGAGTTTATGGTCATTTAGAAAAAAAAAACAATTATAGCAATAGAACAAAAATGTAACAAAAATAAGTCATATGTGACAAAGGATCATTTGTTGCTAAATAAATCCGTACTAGAGAGCTATAAAAAGTATAGCATGAACAGACTGGAAGAAAAAAAAAAGAAAATTGATAGCAACTCACATTCATGAATAAAAGAATCCTTACAGATGTGTAAGATACATCATACATTAATCAATTACATTACAATGACCATGAAACAGTGGCAACCATGACAAAGGACAAATTATTATTCCAGGGATAAAAAATTCAAAGGGAGATACTCTAACTTGATTCTTTGTCTTAACACATTACACTATGGTCACAATTTGGCTCTGAAACACTAATCTTGTTTAAAGACTTCTCAGCTACTTTTTGTGGATGACTTAAAACTGTATAGTTTTTAAAACAGAAGTTGAAAACACAACTACAAATGGTTAACATTTTCACAGATGAGATAAGAATGACATTTAGTTTTGATAAATATGCAAAAGCAACATTTAAAAAAGGAAAGCTGCAGCACCAAGAAAACATTGGGGCTGGTATGTGATGTAAAGGAACTTGAGCAGGAGGGAGTGTAAACATTTTCATTTAGGAGTCAATGAAGGGTTGGCAATAAAACATGAACAAATGAGAATAAATCTCAACACAAAACATTTTAGAAGGGTAAAACCAATATTTAAAACTGCCCTGATATTTACAAATAAAGTCCAAGCTAGAAATCAATTTGTACTTCATGTTCTAACTAAAGTTTTGGGGTAACTGACTGGCCCAAAAAGTATTGAATCAATCGGACAAGAAAAATGCTTCATGCTTATCAAATGATATATAAAAATCAAGGTAAGATTATATATTCCAAACTGTGATGCAGCCTATACCTCCTTCACAGTGAGGAATATGTATAGCAAGATTATACATTCCTCACTGTGAAGGAGGTATGGGCTGCATCAAAATTGATTACATGTATAGATGTGTAATCATGGGACAATATACAAATCTGCTGACCTCTTCAGATTCAAGCAAAGTGAAAGATGTAAAAACACGAGAATTCCAAGATGACATCTTTGCTTAGTTTAGCAGATGCATTTCTGTATCAAGCAGGAACAGAAATCAAACCAGAAGAAGAAAAAAAATCAGGCTGCAACTGAAAATGCCAAAAAATAAAACCCAAAAGAATATAAGGCAAAGGATCTGATGAGATGAGAAAAAACTACAAAATCCACAAATAAAGTGGCAAGTATAGAGATTTTCTGGGCAACCTCATGCTAATCAAGATTTGACACAGAAATGGTTAAGGAGGTGAACTGAAATAAAAAGATGAAAGGCTAATAATGGAGGGTCAGGATAGTGGGCTACATACATATTTGTTTACAAAGTCCATTGAAAAGGTGGGAGAAAGACAAATGTAGATTCTGCAAAACATAATTGGAAACAGTTGCACATCTTGTTATTGGGTATCATACACTCATGGCAGATGCCTGTACATTGAAATGCACAATAATGTGTCAAAACACTGCAATATAGCCGAGAAGCAACATGAACCACAAAGCATTATACAGAACAATGTTTTTTATGGGATTACCCATAATCAACAGTTCAAAAAATGTTTGCAAAAAAAAAAGATACAGTGGTCCATAGACAGAGACAAAGTAATAAAATACCAGGATTTGCAAGCAGAAATGAGAGCAATGTGGAAGAAAAATATTACATTCCACAAGCAGCAGGAGCAACAAGTCAAATAAAAAAAGATTTTATAGTTGTACTTTGATATGACACCAATACATGTAACCCACATCTTGAATTACGGGAGGCGGCAAGCACTCTTGGCTAACATCAGAGACTGAAACACTACATCCACCTACCACCCCTGCGAATATCCACTTCCCTTAAAGGCACAGCACTCCCTTGTACTGTTCTAGCATGTCGAGTGGTAGATTACTGGCGTCCTCTCCAGTTCAGCTGGTTAATCTGGGTATCTTGAGACAATGCTACAATTGTCTCATGTACACAGACAACCCTCTCCTCCTCCCAACAAACACAAATACATGCGAGAGATGCAACTATATAGCCAAACTGGAGGCTGAACTCTCTCAACTCAGGGCTGGCATGACCAGACAGGAGGAGATGGTAACCACACACACAACAAACCCAGTCCCACATAGACCTACTACAACTGCAAACCAAACACATAACAACACAAAGACATACTTGGAGGCTCTAATAAAAAACTTACCAAAACAACAGAGGTTCCCAAAGCAGACATCCAAAAATCCACCACCTCAAAACAAAACACATGCAACACATACTTCAATAAATCAGTGTGTCAACCAATCACAGCCCTTAAGGCCAAACACCATGCCTGATACACTAGTAATAGGTGACTATAGTCAGACACACTGATGTCCCGCTTACCAGGCTGAACAAGGAGAGGGTGACTGTGAGCTGCCTATCGGGAGCTAGGATTCACCACATAACACACGCACTCAGGTCACACCACAGCAAGTACAAATATGACGCCGTCATTGTCCATGCTGGCATGAATGACCTGAGACGTACCTCCCTGGACTACATGAAAAGAGACATAAAGGAGCTCTCCGATTATGTAGCCCAGGCTGGTATGATCCTGACCCTGAGCAGCATCTTGCCCTCACCAAGAATGATGCCACAATACAAAGACAAGATGATCAGCTTTAACAACTGGCTTAAGTACTGGTGTCATTCTAAGGGGATCCAATGTCTGTCTGCCTGGGATGACATGTTGGACAAGCCACGCTGCTTCGCAAGGGATGGCTTACACCTGTCATCACTGGGCTTCCGGATATTGAAGAACAAAAATTCGAGGGAACAAGCTGCTAAGCGAAAGGAAAACAGATAATGAAGTAAAGTCCACAGTCCGATAAAACTGTTCCAAAGAAAGCAACAAAAGTCCGTGCGCTGTAATATTAGAGCTTTTATTAACCACAAGCACTTTCGGAGAGACTCCTATCTCTCCTTCCTCAGACAAAAATGAAACAACCAGTTGTAGTATCAAACTTTCTTTAAAAAGGGTGGTGTCAACTAATTAACCAATTAGTAAACAAATTGCCAATTACCAATTCAACAGCTTGTGAGTTTAAAATCATACAGAACCAGCAGCTAAAATATTAGAAACAAAACAAAACAAAACTTCACTTTAAAAATGCGAATATTTCGCCATTTAAAACGCAAAACTTCAAGTCTTTTCTATCATAAAAGGATATAATGTCTGTCAATACTCATATGCATGATATACACTGTTCTTATGTTGTATAAAAAATATATACACAAATACGTAAATTATAGATTACGTAATAAATGCAACTACATCCAAAGGCTAAGCCTTAAACATTTAAATTTAACTCATAGTGCTAACATTTAAATGATTGTTAGCATGGAACTGCAAAACTCTCATGAGTAGCTTTCCAAATATTAACACCTGTAAATTTAAAATTTTGAAATTTTAAAATTTTTAAAACAAAAACTTCTATACATTATCAAATATCCTGTTGTTATAAGAATACTCTAAGAAGAACCAATTGTTAATTTTTAATGTTTAATTTTTACAATACCTGCAGCTTATAATTGAGCGAATGTATGTAAACCTAATGTGTTTCAATATTTATGACGACGCTAATAAGTTTTGTGGTTTGTTAAAAATAGATACAAACCACAATATCCATGTGGCGTTATGTTCTCTTAAATGCAATACATGCGTTAAATAGTTAATCAATGTAAAATCCTATATAGGTCAACTCAACACTTCACTTCGTAAAGTCCCCTATGCATTTGTGTTAGACGCTAGGTACAGCGTCATTCAAAATGGAACCAAATCAAAAAATATGACTTAGCTGTGCATGGAGAATTTCCAAAAGCTCCCTGCCGAGTCAAAAGATGTTACCTTTTACAAGCTAATAGTTTTAAAATACAAGTGAGTGATATTGCTTCATTTAAGCCAGGGTGTGTGTGTGCAGATGTCCTAAGCTGCCATAATAGCTCTTCCTTTTCTAACAACAATTGCCATGGACCTGAAAACATTTGTGTTCTAATTTGTTTCAGAACCATAAATCTGAAACTATGTTCTTTGTTGTCCATAACATGGAAGGCTAGGCGTTGTTAGTGTCGCTCTTAGAAATAGCATATAAATGCTCATACACTCTTTTATGCAGTGCCCTCTCAGTCTTTCCTATATAGAAAGCAGGGCACTGCTTACAGCTTGCCACATACACCACTGCCTTAGATGAGCAGGTAAAGTTACCTGTTAATTTGTATTTCACATTGTTGATGACCACATAATTACCTTCCTGCATGAATTTACACTGGTTGCACAGTCCACATTTAACCATACCCTTAACTTTATTAAATGAACTATTTTTGTTCATTTCTAGCAATGCCTTTAAGTTAAATCCTTTCCTAAAGGCTATACTGGGTGTTGTGCCCAACAATTGCTGTAAATTTGTGTCTTCTTTTATATTGGCCCAATTTTTCTGAAGGATTCCCCTAATAAAATGGTGATCAATTGAGAAGCGTGCACAAGAATCTGACTTCTATATCAGCTTCTCCACCCTTTCTGTTCAAGCCCCCACAGAGTCTTGGTTAGTCATCAAGTTCGCCATGCTCTATTAAGGATGGGTCTAAAGTAGCGGATTCCTTTTATGTTTCACTTCAGATACAATCTCCAAAATGAGAGAATTGGGATACCCCTATTAACAAACATAGCAGTTAAATTGGTACATTCATAATGGAAATCCTCATCTTTGGTTATCATCCGCGCCGCCCTAACCATCTGCCCTTTAACCACAGCTCTTTTTTGATGGATAGGGTGGCAACTACCAAAGTGCAGGAATCCATTAGAATACGTGGGCTTTCTATAGATGTTACTAGTAAACATAGCCAGTTTTCTATCTTTGGTCAGATTAATATCTAAAAAACTAATTTCACTCTCATTCACTTCAAATGTGAAATCCAAGAAGTGGGTCATGGTCTTAATGTCATCAATAAAAGAAGCCACCATGTCCGAGGAACCCTTCCATAGCATAAACATGTCGTCTTGGTATCTTGTGTACCAGGCGACATGTTCTTTAAATAGTGGGTTGTTAAACAATAATGTGTTTTCCCACTGTGCCATTACACAGTTGGCAAAAGACCCCCCGCATGGTGAGCCCATTGCTACGCCAGAAACTTGCCTATATATAACATTGTCAAAACTAAAAAAGTTATATTTTAACACCATTTCTAGCAACGTTTCAACTGTGTAGACAATGTTTTGTTCCACATTCCTTGTCTCTAAGAAGTCCCTCACCCACTCCAATCCCAACTGTTGTGGAATAACCGTGTAAAGTTCCTTCACATCTACAGTTAGGCTTCCGGATATTGGCTAAGGCTCTTGCCACCCCCATAGTGCCTTTTTTAGGCAAGGCTCAAAAGACAAACCCACCTCCTTAGAAAACAAAAATGGAAAAAAACTAAGGGTAATGCTGCTCAACGCCAGAAGTCTAAATCTCAAGATGCAGGCACTCGATGCACTCCTCAGCATGGAGAACATCGACATCTGTGCAGTAACTGAAACCTGGTTCAAGGCTCCTGAGAGCACCCCAGCGCTACCAGGCTATACCTCGTATCATGCTTTTCGGCCCCAAAACCCGGGCAGAACCACAAAGGGAGGGGGAGTGTCCATATTCATCAAGGACACCCACACCTCCAGGTTAGTAGCAACACATGAAGCATCAGAGACCATACAGGTGCAACTAACCATAGGCAAAACTGCTATACAACTGGTAGCATGTTACAGACCACCTTCACAATCTCAGGAACCCCACTCAGCCTTCCTGAAGACATTGGAGGATATGAATGTATCACAAAATACCATCATACTGGGAGACTTCAACTACCCAAACATAGATTGGGTACATTATTCTAGCCCTAACACCCTAGCCCAAAGGTTCCTGGAATTCATAAATTCAAATGCACTGGAACAACTAGTCACCTCTCCCACTAGGGGAGATAATATACTAGACCTGATCATCACAAACATGGGGACAAAATGCTCCACACCAGAGGTATACCTCTCACTAGTGAGATCTGACCACAAACTAATCACCCTGGATATACATATCCCACCTCCACCCCCAGCACAAAAGACCACAGTGAAAAACTTCTCAAAAGCAGACTTCACTCTTCTTAAGATTGAGATGGTATCCTTTAAGCCCACTGGGCCAGTGGATACCACATCCCACAATGCCGAATCCTTCACAAATGCTTTCTATGGACATCCCCAAGAATGCATGGATCATGCAATCCCAAATAAATCCAAATCCCTCTCCACCAAAGGCAAGCGTCCTGTCTGGTGGACATCAGCCATTAACAAATTGTATAACAAAAGAAGGAAGCTACTGCACGTCAGAGCAAAATCCCATAAAGGGAAGACATCTCTGATCAACATTAGCAGAAAACTACGTTCTCTCATAAAAACATCCAAGGCCAACTTTGAGAGAAAAATCGCTAAGGACACTAAAGATAACCACAAAGCCTTCTTCAGCTATGTTAGAAACCTGGGCGGAAACCCTCAGATATGCTCAGAGTTAGTTCACAACAACAAAAAAATGCACTGAACCCACAGATATTGCCAACATTCTGGCTGACAGGTTCAGTGCAAATTTCTCCCCTCCCTCACCCCCAAAAGAAGAAATACTTATCCCAGCTGAATGTAATCTCCCTGTCATCTCAGATGTCCAAGTGAGAACCGCCCTCAACAAAGCTAAAAACACAGCATCAATGGGACCTGACGGTATCCCGGGTTGCATGCTACGTGGACTCCAAGAGGAGCTAAACCCGCACATAAAAATGCTATTTAACCTTAGCCTTACTACAGGATATGTACCTGAACACTGGTGTACAGCAACAGTGGTCACACTCCACAAAGGGGGTACCTCTACAGACCCTGGGAACTACTGCCCCATAAGCTTAACCAGCCTGGTCTGCAAAGCTATGGAAAGAATCATTATGGAACTCATAAACAGAGACATAGGGGACCTACAGACACTTGACCCCACCCAGTTCAGCTTTGTAAAGGGCAGATCCTGCCTTTTGAACCTGGTTGACTTTTTCGAAACAGTCACTAGAGCCATTGATGAGGGCAAAGCAGTCCATACAGCCTACCTGGTCTTGGCTAAGGCCTTCGACACAATACCCCACTCAGGTATCATAGATAAGCTCAACAGCTTAAATGTAAACCCTTATGTCACTAGATGGGTTGCAAACTGGCTAAAGGACAGAACCCATAAAGTTAAAATCACTGGAGCAATGTCAGACTCAAAGCCAGTCACAAGTGGTGTTCCCACAGGGATCTGTCCTGGGACCCCTCTTGTTCGGCATTTATTTCTCAGATGTTAAAGAAAACATGGGAGGGCTGTGGCTGACAAAGTTCGCAGATGACTGCAAACTAGGTGCCATAGTCGATACACCAGCGGACACATACATCCTACAAAAAGGCCTCACAGAAACGGACAACTGGTGCCAGAGTCACGGCCTTAAACTAAATGCCAAAAAATGTATAGTCATCCCCTTTGGGAAAAACAAAGTACCCACAAATTATCACATAGACAGCAACCCACTGAGTATGGAAAAAGTAATCAGAGACCTAGTGACCCAAGTCGACAGCGACCTCTCATTTGACACCCACGTTGCCAAAGTGGTTAGAAAAACATTCTACCTTGCACACCTCATCATGAAGGGATTCACATCCAGATCCAAGGATGTCATTGTACCCCTATACTCCTCCCTCATCAGACCCATGATTGAGTACAATGCCCCATTTGGTATGTACCTCACCTGGCATTTGCAACAGCTGGAGAGACCACAAAAGTACCTCACCAAGAGGTTCAAGGGTCTCCAACATATGTCTTATTCTGCCAGACTAAAGAAACTTCAGCTCTATTCAGTAGCATACCGCCTGCTCAGAGGTGATCTCTGCCTGATGTACAAGGCCATGTCCAATCAGGATCTGATGGACATGCTCCATCTCAAAAAATCCAAATCCATCAGGACCACGAGAGCTAAAGACTTAAACCTTGGCACAAGTATGAATAGGACATGCTGGAGGGATAGATTCATAACTCAGAGGCTTCCCATGCTTTGGAACAAGATCCCAGTTCATATTAGGCAGAGCCCCTCACTGACTCTCTTCAAGAGAAATCTTGATGAGTGGATGGGAGATCGTAAGTTTACCCCAGGGGTCACATCTGTGTCACTGCTAGACAGGGGCACAGTAAACTAATTCTGTTATATAAGGGAACCTTCATTGTGTCACTGCTAGACAGAGGCACAGTATTCTAAATTTATTCTGTACATTTTTGTACCATTTCATGGGGTGGCAAAAGCCACATCACTATGGCTAGGCTTACAAATGCCCCAGGGTAGATAGATAGCCTAGTACTAAGCTATGAAACTATAATATTAATTTCATGAACTCTAATCATGCCCTGAGTTAGGGATGGGTCCATTCCCATTACAAAACATTTGGAGAAATTAAACAGAAAAAACATATAAAAAATTAAGATAACATTTTCACAGAAAAAGAAATTTTTTTTCAGTGGAAATACTTACCTGCCCAAACCTGAAGCTCAAGCAGACTACAGATACTCAAGCCATTAAGCAGCAGTCTTGCTTGTGAGAGATGCATCTATATCAAGAACCTAGAATCCAGGCTCTCTCACTCACCAGTCAGTTCATCTGATACTAAGCAGGTTGTCCGCAGGCACACCTCACCTCCTGTACCTACCAAACCAACAACACATAAACATACATATGTGGAGGTCCTTACCAGAAGCTTACCTAAACATCAGAGACCTCTCAAATACAAACACAAGCACGATTCACATGATACATCCTCTGCAGAACATAGTACGCATAATATATCACATACCAGTGTCTCACCAGTCAGGCCCCTAAGGCATAACACAAAAACAAACATCTTAGTCATAGGCAACTCAATTGTGAGATACACGGATACCCCTCTTACCAGGTTTGAGAAGGAAAAAGTAACGGTCAGCTGTCTTTGAGGTGCCAGGATCCACCACATCAGACTCAAGTCTCTCAACAACAGGCACTGTTATGACTCCGTCATAGTCCATGTTGGTGTGAACAACTTGAGATGTACCTCACTGGACTATATGAAGAGAAACATGACTGAGCTCTCAGATTATGTGTCTCAGACAGGTATGTCCCTAGCCTTAAGCAGCATCTTACCTTCACCTAGGATGTTACCGCAATACAAATAAAAATGATTGACTTCAACAATTGGCTTAGTTTCTGGTGTCATTCAATGGGGATCCAGTATCTCTCAGCCTGGGATGACATGGTCAACAGACCTCGATACTTTGCCAGAGATGGTCATCTGTCAACCCTGGGTTTTTGGTTACTGGCTAAGGCTCATGCCACCCCATAGTGCCTTTTTAGGCAATGTCACAAGAACAAATTTCCTAACATAAACATACACTCTAAAAACAACCTCAAGGTTATGCTGCTAAATGCTAGGAGTTTAAACCAGAAACTGCACTCACTGGAAGCAGTCCTCACCTCGGAAGATGCTTACCTTTGTGCAGCCACTGAGATCTGGTTTAAGGCTGCGGGGAGCACCCCAACTATACCAAGTTACAATTCCTTCCATACGTTCAGACCACAAACTGAAGGCAAGAGAATTAAAGGAAGTGGTGTATCAATATTCATCAACTCATTACATCCCAGTGATGCCTCCAGGTGCATCTGCAGTTAACTCCTACTGACACCTCTAGCCATCAAATATTGCTTGTTCATATTTGCTTCAATAATTCCAAAACCATGATATGTACAATGTTTTGAAAGAGTTCCTCTTAAAGCATACACAGTGGCAAACTCAACTGCATTAATGTTGGACTTCTGTCTAGTATGGGTAAAGAGATATTAACTGTCATTTTTATGATATCAATTTATATACATAAAATTGTCACATTTTTCTAAATATCTCAACAACCAAGTAACACAGACAGAACTCCCTAGCCTCTTATAAAATAGCTCAGCTAGATGAATAAAATGCTGCTGACAGTATGTGTGTAACCTGAGTGGTTGCTGAGATATTGCAAGTTGTTTACAAAACATTGCAAATGTAATATTTACTATGTTTACTGTAACTTATAAAATTCAGTTTAAGGCAGAGAACTTAAAGAATACTACCACTATAGAAAAGGGTTTGCCATTTATACTTCTTTCATAACCCCTATGGTTCCAGAGATATGAATATTTGTTTGAAATGTGAGGACATAATTTATTTCTGTCAAAAAGGCTTAGGCTCTGCCCATTGGAAGTTACAGTGCAAACTTCCTGAGCTCCATTGGAGTGAATGAGTTAAGGATAAATACATCTCTAGATTGGTTAAACAAAACAATTCCCTTGAATTACTTCAGTTGCAATCAACTGTAGTAAGACCCCTCTTCAGGTCATTGCCAGCTATAGGACCCCCTCCATGTATTAGGACATCCACTCAGCCTACTTGGATCTACTTAAGGCAATCAAGATACAACCAAACACCCTGATTTTAGGTGACTTTAATTACCCATCCATTGACTGGGTAAATTATACATGTTCTAACTCACTTGCCCAAAGGTTCCTGGACTTTGTTAACTCCAATGCCCTGGACCAGATGGTTGAAGCACCCACAAGGGGCTCAAACATCCTGGATGTGGTGCTCACCAACATGGGGGACCTATGCACCCCCCCCCCCTGTGTGTGGCCATCCCTGGTGAGATCTGACTACAGATCAGTCTAGCTAGAAGTAACTATAACACAAGACCACCAATGCTTTATAAGAGCACCCGTACAATTGCACTGACTCTGCCGTACCTGATAGAACCAAAGCAAGTTCTTCGAGGAAAAACAAACCTGCCTGGTAGACAACTGTCATTAATAGGCTATACAATAGGAGAAAGAAATTGCTCTCTAAGAGTAGGATGGAATGGTCTTAAAAATGGAAAACCTCCCTCCTCAACTTAAACAAGCAAATAAGACTCCTAGTGAGTTCCTCAAAAGCTAACTACAAATCCAAATTAGCATCCCAAACTAAGGATAACCACAAGGTATTCTTTAATTACATCTGTAACCTGAAAGGTAAGAATCAGATATGTGCTGAACTCATAGTTATTGGTATTACATTTACAAAACCTGTGGATATAGCAAACCTGCTGACTAACAGGTTCAGTGAAAACTTCACTCCCCTGTCCACACCACATATACTCCGAAGCATCCCTAACAACTGTCCCTCACCTAGTATCTCCAGGGAGCAGGTCTTAAACGCCCTCTCCAAGTCCAAAAACACAGCCTCTATGGCACCAGATAGCATCCCAGGTTGTGTTCTACATGGGTTAAAACAGGAATTAGCATCATCATTGGGCACACTTCTCAATCACAGCCTAAGCAGTGGCTTCATCTCAGCAGAATGGAAAACAGCTACTGTCACCCCTTTGCACAAAGGAGGTGCATCCAAGGACCCCGGGAACTATAGACCCACTAGCCTGACCTGCCTTATCTGCAAGGTCATGTAATGAATCATCATGAACCTTATTAACAAAAACATAGGAAATCTCCAAATGCTTGACTCCACCCAGTTGTGTTTTGTCACAGGGAGATCATGCCTGTTAAACTTGATGGACTTCGTCAAGACAGTCACCAAAGCCCTAGATGAGGGTAGATCTGTGCATATGGCCTACCTGGACTTAGCCAAGGCCTTTGACACAATCCCCCACTCAGGCATCATTAATAAACTCACCCAGTTGGATATCAACCCCTATATTTATGGAGCTTTTCTCCCCGGGCCTCCACTGAAAAGGACCCATGTCCAGTCGGACTTTCCTGGTAAACAAATGTTAAATAAATAAAATAAATATTGTCAGGTGGGTTGCAAACTGGCTCGCTGATAGAACTCGTATGGTCAAAATAGGGGAATCCATATCCTCCAGCAGACCCATAACCAGTGGTGTTCCACAGGGATCGGTTCTGGGAACCCTACTGTTTGGAATCTACTTCTCCAAAATACAGGCTAAATCTAAAGGACTGTGGCTGACAAAGTTTGCTGATGACTGCAAACTGGGAGCAATGAAACCCCTAGTGATGTCAACATCCTTCAAGATGGTCTTACGCATACTAATGACTGGTGCCAAAGTCATGGTCTTAAACTTAATGCAAAAACTGCATTTTCATCCCCTTCCGCAAGAGTGATGTTCCTCTACCATATCAACAGCAATACCCTAAGCACACAGTGGTGAGAGATCTGGGCACACAGGTAGATAGCAACCTTAACTTTGATCATCATGTCTCCACAGTGGTAAGAAAGGCATTTTATATTGCTCATCTCATAAGTAAGGGCATTGCCTCTAGAGAAAAAGAGAGGTTATAACCCCCTGTACTCTTCCCTCATCAGGCCAATAATAGAGCACAATGCTCCCTTTGGTATGTTCCTTTCCAAACACCTGCAGCAGTTGGAGAGACCACAAAGATTCCTTAGAAAGAAAATTCAGGGTCTTCAAGACCTGTCTTATGCAGACAGACTGAAATCATTGCCAGTTTACTCTGTGTCATACAGACTGCTCAGAGGTGGCCTGTGCCTTGGATATATAGCCATCTCTGACCCACCTTTATCAGAAATGTTGCACATTCACAAGTCAAATGGCACATGGATCACTCGCTCAAAGGATCTTAACCTAGTATGCGACATCAACAGAACTTGCTGGAGAGGCAGATTTGTCTCACAGAGGCTGCCTCATCTTAGGAACAAGCTTCCTGTTCATGCTAAAGCCCCTTACTGGCCCTACTTAAGCATAATTTGGATGATTGGATGGGTAACCAGAAATTCACAAAGTACTGATTTATGTGTCTACTTGAACCAGACACCCTTACAAAGATGGGGTGAACCTAAGTTTGTAAGGCCCTGGGGCCATTAGCCTAGTAACCTCCTATGAGAAGTCTGCACAAGTGGACATATGGCAATAAAGCTCTGATTTCTGATTTGCCTGCACATCCCTCTAATACCACACACTTGTATAATTAGGGTGCATATACAATGGGTGTGGAAGACATCCAAAGCTTTGTAGACTGGCCAAATACCCAATATCCTTGGCAGGGTATGTCTTATATAGCTAATGGCAACTGAAACAGCCATCTAATGATATTTATTTATTTACTGCATTTGATGACCTGAAAAGTCTAACTGGGCAAAAGACCATTTTCAGTAGAGATCCAGACAGAATTGCTTCGGCAAGTTACACTGAACAAATTAAGGAGTACAGCTAAGTTATTCTGATAATGCACAGCTTTACATAGGATGTTCAGATGTTCTTAGAATAACAATATAAATAATATAAAAATATATATTCGACAGATAGAAAAACAGGTTTTTAAAAAATAAAATCATAGCATAATATTCAGATTAGAAGACCTAGCAGGATATTGCATTGAATATTCAAAAAAAAAAAAAACAATGTAGGTTCCAATAACTAAGATTTGATGCATAGTGAAGTGCAGCAGATCTTTAGAGTATATTCTTAACCATGAACATATAACCTTACTTCACAATGTACAGAAGAGTTTCTCCACTTCTGTTGTATTTTCCTTGAAAAATGGTAATTACAGGTGCACACAACCCACTGCACAGCAAAAATTTCTCAAGTCTGAAAACTGAGGCATTAATGTGATTTGCATAGTGAGAAGAGTTAATAGAATAGAATACGACAATGTGAGCTATATATGAGAGTCTTGCTCCAAGATTGAAACCAGTGTTGTTCCTCATAAGAAATACGGATAAGTTGAAAAATTCAGTGGTTCCCCAAGCCCTGCACATCCAGTGCACCAAGTGGATATTGGTGAGGCAGCATCTATTTGGCTGGGGAAGGCCCAGCTTGAAACATGTAGTAGCTCCCAGTGAGACCTGAAGATCTGTCCCACCATCAGAAGCAGACCAGCAAAGGCAAATGGTAAATCCCAAATAAAATATCTTACTATTAGAGTCATCCTCTCTGAAGATGATTAGTTTTAAGTTACTCTGGGTTTGTCTCTCAAGTGCCCACCTCTGTAGTGTGTGGCTTTGGGGAAGTCAATCAGTAAATTGTTCCAAGTTGCGCTTGTGCTTTGTGAGTCTTACTTAGTTAAAAGTGAATACAAATAAAAGCAGGCTCAAAACACTGACAATTAGCAGTAATTATGTACAAACTTTCATAAAGCTCTTCTTAAGAATGTAAAATGACGTACTTTCCAAGGGTGAAAGATGCTTCTAAGGTAGCAAGAACCCATTGAACACAGTGGTATTTTTAAGGTCTGCTTTTCAGATCACTACAAGAACTATTTAATAACTGAAGAACACTCAAAACTTTAAATGTTAAGTGTTAAACTTCAGGTGAAACACCAGTACATGGTTAAAACATATATGGTTTTACAAACATATAAAATGTATCTAGATTTTTTTTTTGGCACTTCCACTATGAGTGGATATAAGTGAATGCACTCAGGATTAGAATCCCTAAATTGCATTTGCCAAAGAAATTGCCAAAAACACTTTTAATTGTGCTTTTTGGGGGAGGCAAGCTCCCTACACCTGTGAACTTATATATATATATATATATATATATATATATATATATATAAAACTCACAGACAGGGATTTCCTATGGAGGAAGTCCACTTGTCAAAGGGTTGAACTTCAGACAAATGAAGCTTGAGTGTTCAGTCTTCATTTACCAGTAGGTCACCCATTATGCACGTCTTCCTACCTTTTCTTTAGGTTTATTATAAAGATTACTGCAAATTTTTGGATCATTTTTATTTACCCCTGCCAACACAAATCATGGAATGCTGATTATGGAAGTTTACTTGGAGGAGCTGTTAAATTATTTTGGCAACCATGCTGTTGTTTCAAAACTATGTATACACAGGGTAACAAAGATGAAACCTTGGAACTCAGTTCTTCAACTCATGGGGAGTGTAGGAGTTCTGCCCTTAAGCATAAAGGAAAGTTATTGGCAAACGTTTCTACTAATACCAAAGAAAAGTAGTTATGTAAGTAAACATACCATAACAGATGTCCAAATTCAGTAACCTTAGCTAGAGAGTAAGATCTGCCCTCTCCTATTTATCACATTGATTATAATCATACGAGGTGGGGCTCATCAGCTTGGGAAGGCAGCCCATCTAGGAGAAGTAAAAATGTTGATTTGAAACCTCTGCTGCCTAATGTCAGTACCTAGTCATGGGAAGGCTTCAGGAATAAACCAAGAGAAAAAATCCAAAGATGGAGCCCCTAAGGCAGTTTGAGGTTGTACTCAACCTCACTTTGGCAGCTCCTGTGATGACACTGATGCCAAATTAAACTGGCTTTGCCTTTCCTTTGGATTATATCAGTGGCATGGAGAGGGAGAACCTGCTGCTGGGCATCAGCTGTTTCTGCAAACTCACTTGCCCAGGGCTATGCCCTGGAGACCACATTCCAGTATAGCTTTCTGAGCAGTGACACAACACGGAAAGCAGTAGTTACCGGTACTATGACTCTGCACTCAGATGGAGTAGAGAGAGGTGCCAGGGTCTGCTTCTGATGGTGGGACAGATCTTCAGGTGTCACTTGGAGCTACTACATGTTTCAAGCTGGGCCTTCCCCAGCCAAATAGATGCTGCCTCACCAAGATCCACTTGGTGCACTGGGTGTGCAGGGCTTGGGGAACCACCAACAGGTGGATTGTTAATCATACACCTGAAACAAAAAAAGTAAGAAAACAAACCAGCCTTCAGGCTGGGCACATGGAATGTAATGACAATGACTCCTGGACAGATCTACAGAACATAAGTAATGCTCAGAAGACAGCAGTCATTAACAAGTTGAGCAGACTGCCAATGGATACTGTGGCCCTCCAGGAAACAAAGCTGGCATCCTTTGGATATCTCATGGAGAAAGACTACTTTTTCTGGCATGGGAAGCTTCTGAATAGACCTGGAAATGCTGTGTTGGTTTCACAATCAGGAACAACCTCATTAGCTTAGTCATACCACCAAATGTGGGAACTGAGAGAATGCTGAAAATTCAGCTACAAACACCAGTGGGGAGGATCAGCATCTTCAGTGTCTACTTGCAAACTTTAACTTCTGCCCAGGAAGTCAAGGACAAGTTCTACAATGAACTTAGTGCTGTCATTGGTGAGTTCCCTTCCCATGAACTGCTTTCTGGATGATTTCAGTATCAGAGTTGTTAGTGATCACCACAGCTGGCCATCCTGTTTGGGACAGTTCAGAACAAGACAGATGAATGAAAACAGGCAGTCTCCTTGAACTCTGCTCCCAGTATGAACTCTGCATAAGCAATACCTTCTTCAACATCAAACCCCAGCAAAAATTTTCATGGCAACACCCAAGACCAAAACATTGGCACCAGCATGACCTTGTCCTCATCAAACAGCAGTTTAGGTAGTGTCAGGGTTACACATACTTACTACAGAGCAGACTGTGATACCAACCACTTGTTCATGTATAGCAAGGTGAACATCCAGCTGCAAAGGTTTTTAACACTCAAAAAAGGAAGAGAGGCTACACATCGACTCAGGCAAGACTCATAACCTTTCAAAAATATGTGAGTTTGTCCAAGCACTTGAAGAGGCCTTGCCCAGCCTAGGCAGCACTGATATCAGCAAGAGATGGGAAAAAACTATGGGATGCTATCTATAACACTGTGATATCTACTTTTGTGAAGAAGACAGTCAAGTGTGTTGATTGGTTTGAAGCCCATAATAAAGTGCCAACACCCCTGACTGAGAAGAAGAGACAGACCTAGCTGCATACAGATCCTCTCCTAATTAGTAGAACTTGCAGGCACTCCAGTGTGCTCGGAGTCAAATGCAGGTAGCTCAGTGGTGTGCTAACAATTGACTCCAACTCTGCTACAAGATTCAGCAGGCTGCAGACACTGATAATGTGAAGAATGTACAGTAGGATCAAGAAAGCCATTGGTCCATCACAAAGTAACATTGTCCCACTTAAGATGGCCACAGGTCTTGAAGGACAGAACTATGCAGAGGGAACACTGGGTGGAGCACTACTGACAGCTGTATGCCAGAGAAAATGTAGTTACAAAGACAACCCTAAATGCCATCAAGCCTCTGCCATCCATGACTGAACTCAGTGGTGAGCCCACCTTGAAGAAACTCAATGACATGCTAAAAGCACTTTCTTCTGGAAAATCCCACAGAATACATGGTACTCCCTCATAAATCCTAACATGTGCCAGTGTTACTCTAATCTCACAGCTGCATGCAATAGCAATACTTTGCAAAGGCATACTGCAAAATATGAGATGCTAGCATAGTTATTTATAACAAGGGTGACAAAAGTGATTGAGAATTCCAAGATGGCTGCACATTGAGTAACAGCTTGCTTCTAGCTCTGCCAGTGTGAAAACAGAAACTCAGGCCATCAGACTTGTGTTTAGGAGTAAATTTCAGTAAATGGCTAGTAAGTGCACTGCCTAAATGCCAAGAATAAAGAAATCCAGAAGACCTGGAAAAAAATCAGCTACAAAACTGAGGAAGAAACATTGGCTGGGGAATGTTTTGCAGCTGTTCAGCAAAACGTAATGCAAACTTCAGACAAGACTTCCAATAACCTACAGGAGGATATAAGACAACTGCATACAGAGCTAGTTAAAAATAAACAACACACTGATGGTGTATATCAACATAAACAACAAAAGGCTGGAAAAAGCTTTAAACAGATATTTAGATGAGATGATAAAGCTGCAAAAACTGGAGGTCGAAATGAAGAAAAGGCTGGCTGAATATGAGACTGCTCAGGAAGAGAGGTTTAAAAAAATAATAGAATTACTGGACAGAGCAGTTAGGGAAAACCTGAGATTTTCAGCTATACCAGTGGAGCTGGAAGGAACAGACTGCATTACTTTTGTGAAAACACAAATAAGCAACTGGACTGGTATTCCACAGCAACAGTTGTTACTTGAAAGGGCACATCATGTGTATGCTCCAAACCTAGTTATAAGAAAGCAACCTAGAACTTTAACAGTTAAGATGCAATCCTACCAGCAGGAGTTGATTCTGACAAAACTGTGGCTGAACAAACTACTATAAGTGGGAGATAACATAGTGTTTGTGGAGAAAGATTACTCATTTTACACCAGGCAAAAGAGAATTAAATTCATTTCACTATTCAGGAAATGTCAAGATGCAGGTATGTGATTCAAACTGCTGTATCCAGCTGTCTTTAAGGTATTCTTCCTTTGTGGGATAAAATCGTTTTTCAATGAAGTGCATGCTAAGGAGGAAATACAAAAGTCTGTCCAACAAACAGTGACCTGTGAAACAGAAGGAGATTCTGCCTCTTGTTCCTCTGGTAGTAAAGACCACAGAGAGACTGTACCTGTGAAACCTTCACCAGCATTTCAGTGGAAAATGTTGGAGAGAAGGAAGGAAGCATGAGTGTTGGCTAGAAAAATAAGTACATTGGAAATGAAGCAGAGACCGGATCTGGGCAATGGAGAAGAACAGTAATGAAACAATGGAATTACAATGCAATAATTAAATTTGTGAAATATGACAAAACAACAAAATCTGGGAATACTGGAATTTTTCAAAATGTGTTGGATTTGTGGGAGACTCAAGTATTCTACTTCATGTCATTAATGTTCTGAAAAATGCTTTGGGGAGGGAAAGAGAGGGGAGAAAGCTAATAGTACTGCATTTGTGGTGCATGTTATTTTAAAGTGTAATGGGCATTGTACACAATTGGTGGTGTTTTTTTTTTTTTCTTTTTCTCTACTCTTCTCTCTTTCTTCTTGTACAGTTTTGAGAAATATAAGCAATGCAATAATAAAGGATCCTGGTTAAAAAGGCATAACAAAGTTAAAATTAATGTGCCTTTTCTTTTTCATTCTTGCATGGGGAAATGACCGGATTAAGGACCTTAAATTGATTTGTTTTGAGAGAGAGCAAGTAATGAAAGAGAGTATTGAATATTATGAGTTTTTTGTAATAGCAAATGCATGTATACTAAGTAGCAATTCTGCAGTTGGTCTTCATGTCTCCATGGAGATAATCTGATAAAGAGAAACTGGAGACAGTTTGGTGGAAGAGGATTGGCTGAGGGAAAAGTGGAACTGGATAGGCCATAATGTTCTCTGAAAACAATCAGAGGTTTTCCCAGTTGTGAGAGCTTTAAAGATAATACAAAACCAATTAGACTTGAGGAAAAGTTTTCTCAGTTTTTTTTTAAATGCAATGCGGGTACTAATATAAAATAGGTACTTTTTTTCTTTTTCTCCCTTCTTCTCTATTTTTCTTTGTTCAGTTTTAAGAAATGTAGGCACTGCAATGAAAAATGAAGAGGAAGAGAAGGGGGTAAGTGTGGAAAGGGAAACGACTGGGATAAGACCCTAGACTTGAGTAACAAGTTTATTACAAAGCATGTAAATGAAAAAGAATACGGAATAGTATAAAACCTTTTTTTTCTGGTAAACAGGGTACCCTTAGTAGCTTGGTGTCTGGTTTGCATGTCACTAGAATATAATTTGATAAAGATAAATGGCTTGGAGAAAGTGTTTACTGAAAGTACTTGAGTGTTTTCTCAGATGGGAGAGCTGTAAAGATAGACAAAATCAAATAGCACAGGCTGTACCATCCATCTTAGCATGATTAATCTTTCTTTTTAGTTAACTCTATCCTGTCTGTGTGGCTATCATTTTAGAACTTTTGTTCTTATTAGGAAGCAAAAGCTTCAATATTTGAAGATATACATAGTTTTGTGTATTATTGTTAATAGGTTTTAGGTGGGTTTTGGGGGGTATTTGTTCTGTTTGAGGGCTTTCAAAAAACAAAGTTATGTAAGATGTGGCATAGAACTTTTATTCTTATTAGGAAGCAAAAACATCAATATTTGAAGATATACATATAGTGGATATAAAAAGTTTACAGACCCCTGTTAAAATGCCAGGTTTTTGTGATGTAAAAATTTAAACCACAATAAATAATTTCAAAACTTTTCTCACCTTTAATGTGACCTATAACCTGTACAATTCAATTGAAAACAAATCTGTTAGGGGAAAAATATAAAAAATAAAAAATGTACAATACGCTGGTTGCATAAGTGTGCACACCCTTAAACTATTACTTTGTTGTGTGTGCATACCCCTAAACTAATACTTTGTTGAAGCACCTTTTGATTTAATTACAGAGTTCGGTCTTCTTAGGTACACATCTGCCATCAATTAAGGAGACTCTGATTAATCTCAAATAAAATTCAGCTGTCCTAGTAGGATTTTCCTGACATTTTACTCAGCTGCCTGCTACAGCAAAAGCCATGGTTCACAGAGAGCTTACAAAGAATCAAAAGGACCCCATTGTTGAAAGGTATCAGTCAAGAGAAGGATACAAAAATTTCCACAGCATTGGGTATACAATGGAACACAATGAAGACAGTCATCAGAAAGTGGAGAAAATATGAGACAACAGTGATATTGCAAAGAATTGGATGTCCCTCCAAAATTGATGAAAAGACAAGACAAAAACTGGTCAGGAAGGCTGCCAAGAGACCTACAGCAACAATGAAGGAGCTGCAGGAATTTTTGGCAAGTACTGGTTGTGTACTACGTGACAGCAATCTCCTGTATTCTCCATATGTATCCGTATGTCTGGACTATAGGGTAGGGTTGCAAGATGAAGCCTTTTCTTACACACAAAAACATCCAGGCATGGCTAAAATTTACAAAACAATACATAAAGTTTCCCAAAGGCATGTGGGAAAATGTGTTATGGTCTGATGAGACCAAGGTTGAACTTTTTGGCCACAATTCCAAAAGGTACGTTTGGTGCAAAAACACTTCATATCACCAAAAGTACACCATCCTCATGGTGAAGCACGGTGGTGACAGTATTATGCTTTAGGGTTGCTTTTCTTCAGCTGGAACTGAGGCTTTAGTCAAGGTGGAGGAAATTATGAACAGTTCCAAATACCAGTCACTTTTGGCCCAAAACCTTCAAGCATCTGCTAGAAAGTTGAAGATGAAAAGGAATTTCACCTTTCAACATGACAATGACCCCGAGCATACATCCACATCAACAAAAGAATGGCTTCACCAGAAGAAAATTAAAGTTTTAGAATGGCCCAGCCAGAGCCCAGACCTAAATCCAATGGAAAATCTGTGGGGTGACCTGAAGAGGGTTGTGCACAAGAGATGCCCTCGCAATCTGACAGATTTGGAGGAGCGCTTTTGCAAGGAAAAGTGGGTAAATATTGCCAAGTCAAGATGTGCCATGCTGATAGACTCCTACCTAAGAAGACTGAATGATGTAATTAAATCAAAAGGTGCATCAACAAAGTATTAGTTTAAGGGTGTGCACACACAGCAAAGTATTAGTTTAAGGGTATGCATACTTATGCAGCCAGCATATTGTACTTTTTTTTTAAAAATATTTCCCCCCCTAACAGATTTGTTTGTTTTCAACTGAATTGTACAGGTTATATGTCACATTAAAGGTGGGAAAAGTTTTGAAATTATTTATTGTGGTCTCATTTATCACAAAAACTTGGCATTTAATCAGGGGTGTGTAAACTTTTTACATCCACTGTAGCTTTTTGTATTATTAACATAATAGGTTTTAGGGGAGAGGTTGGGGGCTTGTTCTGTTTTGAGAACTTTCAAAAAAACAAAATTATGTAAGATGTGGCATAGGTGCAAATATATATGACAAGAAACAAATGTATAAAAGACCAAAGTGCCGAACTATATATGCCTGTAACATAAAAGTTGGAACTAGACATTTAACAAAAAAGTAGTTGCATACAAAACTTAGTAATAATAACTATATATGAAAATTATGCATTCTGTAATGTCTTTCAATCTGAGTGGTCTTACAGATAAATATAAAAAATTAAGAGTAGCGAACTATGTTAAAAATGTAGAGTACAAATAGTTATGGTATAGGAGACAGCTGGAAAGAACTGAACACGTGAATGTGATAAAGGTTTTCAGGATTGTTATTCAGCGGAATATCGGGGGCAAAGGAAAAGAGGAGTACTTATATTAATTGCAAGAGGAGCTCCAATAGTGATAGAAGAAAAAGAAATACATAATGGAAGATACATAGTACTAGGGGGCTACTGGCTAGGGAGGAGGATTACACTGGTATGCATTTACATTCCACCTAAAACTGCTATAATGGAGGTTAAAAGTCTGGGAGACAATCAGCTTTCATCAAGGAATATTACTTATAGGTGGAGACTGGAATTTGGTTTGCAACACTGAAGATGTGTTGGGGGTCCTACAAGGGAAAATATAAGAAAGGAAGGCAGATGTTTGAAGAAATTTATGAGCATATTTGGCATGGAAGATGAGAATTCAGTACTAGGAGTTCAGAGTAAATTTACATATTATTCAACGAGATACAAAAACTGGGCTATGCTAGATAGACTTTATATCTCACAGGAACATGGGCATTTAATTGTAGGTCTTGAAATGCACCCAATAACTATTTCAGATCATGCACCAATAATAACTAAAGGAAATATGCAAGGTAATAAAATAAAAATGAGACAGGCTTTCCTACCCATCGGTTGAAAAGACAGGAATTAAAGGAATGGGCTTTGGAATTAATTCAGCAGCTCCTAGAGAAGATATAATTTTCTTCTAAAATATAGCTAGGGAGTGGGATAAAATTAAAGTGTAATTTAAAGCTAGGGTGAAAATAAAAGAAAGGTAGATATGGTTAAGAAGTAACAAGAATTATTTAGGACTGACAAATGTTAAAGTATTGCAAAATGGGGGGATCTCTCAGAACAAGAAAAGGAGCAGCTGCAGAATGCTAAACAGAAAATAAGGGAATACCTCAATAATATGCATGACTTTGGAAAGATTGCTGTTAAGCAACTGTTTTTTTATAGTAATTCTAGAGCAAAAAAAATTTTAGCACAACAACTCATGCAACAGAAGGTAAGCAGGGCCGTCACCAAGCTTAGGGAGCATATAACAAGGAAGATAAAAGATCCTGTATAAGTATTAGAAATATTTCAGAAATTTTATTAAAGTTTGTATAAAGCTGAGAAATATGGAAATCAATTAAAAGTACAAATGGAAATGTTTATGAAAGAATTAAATATGCCAAGGTTAGAGGTAGATGAGGCTCAATTACTAACAGGATAGGAAGAGATGAGATAAAAATGGCTATGTATAACCAATCTACAGGAAAGTCCCCAGGAATAGATGGTATTCCTGTGGAAGTCTGGAAGCTAGGAGGGAAAAACTGAAAGATCTAGATGGTTTTAACAGTATTTTAAGAGCAGACAAAGTACCAGCATCCTGGAAGAAGGCAGTGGTAACAGTAATAACTAAAGAGGGTAAAGATCCATCTAATTCAGCTTCATACAGGCCCATTTCAATATTAAACTATTATTATAAAGTGTTTATGTCATTAAGAACCCCCAAAGATTTTGGGCTAGTATCAATAGACTCCTACACTCAGGACGCTCCAGTACACCAACCCCTTTAGGAGCTAATCATGACACTCCTTCCCAAACTGCTAATAACTAACTCCTTCTTCACAGAAGCCATCCAATCTCGAGCCAGTCAGCTATCCCCAGACACCTCCAGCCTTCCTACCCTCATGACTAACACTCTTCCAATCTTCCAACTATGAACCATTTCTACAAACTTCATTTTCAAACTTCTAGCAAAATGTAAGCTTTGTACCCCCTCTGCTGTCCAGATCCCAGCTAAATATCTGCAAAAAGCAGCTAAAGCTGTAGCTTATCCAATATCAATCCTGATAAATAGAACCATTAAGGAAGGATCTATCCCTGCCATCTGGAAAATCTCACACATTATCCCCCTACACAAATAAGGCAACTCAATTGAATATTCTAACGATCAGCCCATTGCTCTTCTATCCCCCTTGGCAAAAATAATGGAAAAATGTATCCATCATCAATTAATAGACACCTAACTGTCAATAACATACTAGCTAAAAGCCAGCATGGCTTTAGGCCATTCCATAGTACCACTACTGCCCTCTTATCCTTTACGGACACCATTAATAGAAACCGCAACAACAATGTACTCTTTTCAGCTCTACTTATTGATCTTTCAAAGGTTTTTGATATGGTAAACCATACATTGCTTATCTTCTCAAATCACTTTCCCTTGATTCTCTATCTGTAAAACGGTTCACATCCTACCTGAGCAACAGGCAGTACTCTGGGAGAATAATCTATCATCCTACCTGCCTGTCACATTGGGTGTCCCCCAGGGCTCCACTCTAGGTCCTCTCTTATTTTCAGTCTTCATTAATGATCTGCAACTTGTATACAATATGCAGATGATTATACTTTAATCTGCACAGCTAAATCTGCTTCTGAACTGCAATCCCAAACCCTTAACATAGTTGAGACCTGGTTCTTGAAACGCTGTCTCCTTTTGAATCCCCCCAAAAAAACAAAGCTCCTGCTCTTTACGTCTACTCGTAGGTCCACACCTATAGCTTTCTCAATTATCTCTAAAAATGGCACCCTCACAGCCCCTGACTCTACCACAAAACTCCTAGGGATCACAATAGACAACAACCTTAACTTTGATACCCACATTAACAACACTATAAAATCAGTTAACAGAAAAATGGGCTCCCTGTATAGAGTCAAGCCATTCCTTACACCAATAGCAAGAACTACCACTGTCCACTCCCATCTAATCTCTACTCTTCTCTATGCCTCACCAATATATTCCAATCTATCAAAACTTAATCTCCTCAGACTAGCACCTCCTATAACAACATTGCCAGATTTGCTACTGGTAAACCCTTCAGAACCCACCATTGTCATAACCTCAAACAACTTGGATGGCTTGAACTACAAAATCAGCTTCAATTCAACCAACTTATTATTGCCCATAAAATCCTTTACCAGCCTAACAATACTGCGTGAAGACAGATTACCGCTGAACACTCCTAAAGTATCCCGTAGCAAAAAACAGCAGCACAAATGAGTAAAACAACTAGCAGGATACACCACGAGAATTCCACAATGTAGAGAAAAGACTTCTTTATTTCACAACAAATAAGAGATAAGCGCTGTCGCGTGCTTCATGCACGCTTCATCAGATCTATTAACCATAAACATTCTTCCACTTATATAGTAGATCAACCATACAATTCAACACTAAGGATTGATTAATTGAACCTAATAATTGAAATTTAAAGCCCCATGCACCAATTTCATAGTATCGCTTGCTGCAACATTGTCAGGCTACCTACCAAATTCAACTAACATCAACATTAAATCAATAGTTAATAAATACATGAATAAATAATATATAAATATATAAACAGCTATATGCCTTTTTACCAAATACATAAAAGACATAAAAGACAACTACTTTAGAAATACTTTAAAAATAACATATGATATAATAATCACATGCAAGCATGGGAGAAATGCTAAGTTGCAGTTCATCTATTTATCACTGTCATCGCTTACATCAAGCTATTGGTGGAAAGCTGTGAGTATTACGTGAACCTTTCAATAAAGTGTCATCTCATCCACAAGTCAACTATATCACCATTCACCTATATAGCTAATATGCATGGCATGTGTTAAAAAATAATTCAGCATAATAAAACGAAAATAAAACAAAACACAATATGCAATAAGATACAATGTGCAATATAACTATCCTGATGTGACTCAAAACACTTCTTATAACTCAAAACAACCTAATATCAGGCAGTTCTCAGCAGCATTTCATCACATCAACGGATATGTAACTTCATGCTGAATATAAGGGTAAAAATATAGGAGTAAAAATATTAACATACTGGAATACATGTAGACGTGTTAAGATGCTTAGTTCCTACCAACAAGGGAAATCCCTATGCTTAGCGCATCGCAGTATAAAGTGACTTCCTGTATCATACTGCGTAATGTTGTCTGTATAATCAACAGTCCACAATATAGGGCTTGGAGAACAAAACTCAAGATATAAAAATCAATCATGAAATGATCAATATTATATATTTAAGAATTTAGAAACAATTAATTATCACTCATGTATATATATATAAAAGCGCTACTAAACCAATCAGTGACAAACATCAAGAAGCTGATATCAGACATTAAATATTAAATTCTATAAAATATCACTTTTAAGATGTTAAATATCAAACATCTACCTTATCATATAAACAATTAAATTAATCAATTCATGGTGGCAAATAATCAATAGTCAATTGATATACAAAAATGCTTAAAAAATAATTAAGAAATTTTAAAAAATTAAAAAAAATTAAAAATTGTTGATTATTAGAAATCCTGTAAACTCTATATCAATTCATGGCAGGGTATTTTAACATCTACTTTCTATGTTATATATCAAGCATATATGCCGTTTAATTGTAGTACCAAGATTAAACTGTAAATTTATGTTAGGAAAATGACAGGCTCAACCCCTTGTAAATTCTGTCTATATAACCAATAAAGGCTGAGTAAATAAATAAATAAAAAGCCAATTATAGAAATTACAGTTAGGATATAAATAATAAAAGGCCTTGGTTAAAAGTGCATCAAATCACGTGCTCCAATTGGTCTAAGGGTGTCAACATCTCATCAATAAGGATTTTACAAGTAGGGATACATGAAGTCCCAAACTAACAAAGTAACAAGATAGCAGAATAATTCATTCACTTATTAAGTTCTGTAGTGTATGAGAATATTATGGATAATATGAAAAAATAAAAAAATGAAGAAATTATATGAAAAAACTATATGAAAAGATATGTTTATACCAAGATTGGTTTCAAAGAGACATAATTATTAATACCAGGGTCTCTATGTGCACCTGATCTAAATATCCAGTCTAATTCTAATTTTGCTAGGGAATTACTATTGTCACCCATTCTAGGGCTGATCTTCAAAACTTGTAAGACCCTGAATCTAAATTGGTGTGTCGGATTCAAATTAATACGTTTAGCCAAAGCATTCAGTTCATTATGTTTATGGATATCGTAGACATGGTTGTAAATGTGTTCTTTCAGTCTCCTTTTAGTGAGCCCAATATAGAACGCCTGACAGTAAATGCAATTGGCCATATATATTAAATTCATGGTATTACAATCCGTATATATTTTGGGTGTAAACTCAAAATGCCCTTGTGGATGTTTATACTGTTGTGTGGTCGTAATATATTCACACATACTGCATTTCTTGCACGGGAATGTGCCATATGTCTCAAATTCATTTACTCTCATAGTAAAATTACTATGTAAGTTCTTGGAAAAAATCTCTTTCAAATTGTCACAGGTCCGAAATATAAAGGCAGGCTTTTCACCTACTAATGCCTTTATATCATCTATAGTGGTAAGTATATTCCAGTGTTTGGTTATAACACTTCTAATCTCACTGTTGTCATTAGTGTATTTCAGTATAAAAGTAGTTTTATTCTCATTGAAGCCCTGTGTACTAAGGGCTGATTTGCCTTTTTTAGTCAAACTCATAGTATTCCCTTTCTCTGTTTTATTGTGAGAGTTGAACAGATTTTGATCAACTACAGGAGATATAACGTCCTGTCTTATTTCTTTAATTAAGGTATGGTTATAACCCCTCACCAAAAACAATGATTCCAAATTATCAGCTTCTTTTTGTAGGGCAACAGGATCCTTACATATCCTGGAGAGTCTCGAAAATTGTCCCCTCACTACTCCAGAGAATACAAACCTATTATTTTTAACACATGCCATGCATATTAGCTATATAGGTGAATGGTGATATAGTTGACTTGTGGATGAGATGACACTTTATTGAAAGGTTCACGTAATACTCACAGCTTTCCACCAATAGCTTGATGTAAGCGATGACAGTGATAAATAGATGAAATGCAACTTAGCATTTCTCCCATGCTTGCATGTGATTATTATATCATATGTTATTTTTAAAGTATTTCTAAAGTAGTTGTCTTTTATGTCTTTTATGTATTTGGTAAAAAGGCATATAGATGTTTATATATTTATATATTATTTATTCATGTATTTATTAACTATTGATTTAATGTTGATGTTAGTTGAATTTGGTAGGTAGCCTGACAATGTTGCAGCAAGCGATACTATGAAATTGGTGCATGGGGCTTTAAATTTCAATTATTAGGTTCAATTAATCAATCCTTAGTGTTGAATTGTATGGTTGATCTACTATACAAGTGGAAGAATGTTTATGGTTAATAGATCTGATGAAGCGTGCATGAAGCACGCGAAAGCGCTTATCTCTTATTTGTTGTGAAATAAAGAAGTCTTTTCTCTACATTGTGGAATTCTCGTGGTGTATCCTGCTAGTTGTTTTACTCATTTGTGCTGCTGATTTTTGCTACGGGATACTTTAGGAGTGTTCAGCGGTAATCTGTCTTCACGCTTTATCTTTTGGTTTTGTGCCGCTACCTCCACGCTATGGAGAATACTAACGTTGAATTGGATTATAACCCTGCAACAAGAACGGGTCCACTGGATATAGATGCATTTTTACCATCAAAAGGTAACCCGCTATTGAATTTAGACTTTTTAGAAACAACTGATACAACGATATTGAGAAATGATCAAGATGTGAATATGAGTGACTTCTACAATTTAATAAGAGACTTGGAGAATAATTTATACAAATTGCAAAGACTTTCTTGGCAGAGAAAACATTTACAAGCATGCCTTAATTTTAAAGTAATACCGAGAGGCATGCGCATTCTGTGCATGCCTACTTATGGTAAATTATATCCGGATTTACTGAAAAAATGGCAGGACTTAAATTTAGAACTGAGTAATAAATATATACACTTGTTACTTGAGTATTTTGAACCGCTTGAGACTGCTTTACAGAAAGATATTGATACATCTTATCGGATAATTATAGAGCGGTTCAACTCTGAGGTGTGTACAAGGAAATTGAATGGTATATCGACACAAATCCACTTGTACAGTGAAAAATTAAGGAGCATTAAACAAAGGAAGTTAACCAGGGATGTACATGATTTCAAAATGGGGAATATATTTGTTTGGCCGAGGACTGTTGGTAACGATACAACACGAACGGATCGCACTTTCCGCCCTTACACCAGGGAACCGGAAGCCAGAGATGTGAGCAGTTCGAATTTGGCGCCTTCAGCTGTGGCTACTACTACCCCAGGGGAGCTGACTAGTGCTAGAGCTGGTCTTCCTGCTGGTTCAATGGACAATCAAACACCGCCACCTAACCAGCTAGCTTTACATCAAATCGATGACTCTATTAGAACAGGAACAGTAAGACGACATACCGCGGCATCTAATAGAAACATGGATGCCCCTTTTCCAATCAGGTTGAACAATACAACCAGAGGGAGATCCGTGAGTCGGGGACCGAGGAAACGGAAGTTCTCGACAGACAGGTGCGAACAGCAACAAAAAAGGATCTGGAATTGACTTTTCTGGTATCTAATTATTCTAAATATGATTTATCTGTATCTGACTTGTCACTTTTAAATAGAGGTTTAAACTTCGTTCCCTCGCAGTCTAGTAAACTCTCTGAAACCTTGACTGATTTGAGACTTTTTCCGAGGAAAGTGGCTATTCAATTGTTTTTTAAAAACAAAGGTGACTGTGGGACTGTCGTTAAGAATGACTTTAAACGTAGAAGCATGTTTTCCCCTCAATTGCCACCTATGGTGGAATGTTTTGTAAAATCATGCGAGAAAGACCTGTATGCCTTATATTCTAGTAAGCAAGTTAGGAATAGATTTTTTAACTTAAGCAGAGATGAATATGATTCCTTGGTTAATTTACGTAGGAATAATGATATCATAATAACAACTGCTGACAAAGGGGGTAGTGTTGTTATACTGGACAAAGCAGTCTATATAGCCATTATAGAAACAACACTTACATTTGACAATACGTACCAGGAACTTACACTTGAAGGTGTTATGGGTGTTATCAATAGTGTTAGTGAAAATTTGTATGACTTGTTGATGTGTCGACAAATTAGTCGAGAAATGTATGATTTTTTATACATTGAAGAACCACTCATACCAGTTTTAAAAGGCCTACCAAAGATACACAAAAAAGTTGAGCCGTTACCGATGAGGCCTATTGTGTCAGGTAGACAATGGGCAACCTACAACATCTTCATATTTTTGGAAAAAATGTTGAGACCACTAGTTAACAGTATCAACACCATTTTAAGGGATACACAACACCTATTGAATGACCTAGAATCTACTGAATTTTTGAATATGAACAACAAGAAATTGCTTTTAGTTACATTAGATGTACGTAACCTATTCACATGCATCCCCAATGAATATGGTTTGCAGGCTGTGAGAGAGTTAATGGTCACACATAGTAATTTTTCGTGTGATAGACAGATCCTGATTAACCAATTACTAGATATGGTGTTATATTGCAATATATTTATGTTTAATAGCAAATATTATCTGCAGACTTGGGGTGTCGCTATGGGCACCCCATGCGCAAATTCTTATGCCAATCTAGTTTTGTATTATTGGGAGCAGAAACATTTATTTAATAGCGTGTGGATGGACAAGATACGGTTATATAGGAGGTTTGTGGATGATGTGGTACTGTTATGGGATGGTACTATTGAGGAATTGACGAGATTTGTGGAATACCTAGAGGACAGCACCACATTTCTCAAGTTCACATATGAATGTTCGAGTGGAGATATTAGTTTTTTAGATTTGACTTTATATTTTGATGGAGAAGGGAGATTGACCTCAAAATTATTTAGAAAAATGTGCTGGAGAAATACAATGTTAGATTATAACAGTACACACCCTAGGTTTGTATTCTCTGGAGTAGTGAGGGGCCAATTTTTGAGAATCTCCAGGATATGTAAGGATCCTGTTGCCCTACAAAAAGAAGCTGATAATTTGGAATCATTGTTTTTGGCGAGGGGTTATAACCATACCTTAATTAAAGAAATAAGACAGGACGTTATATCTCCTGTAGTTGATCAAAATCTGTTCAACTCTCACAATAAAACAGAGAAAGGGAATACTATGAGTTTGACTAAAAAAGGCAAATCAGCCCATAGTACACAGGGCTTCAATGAGAATAAAACTACTTTTATACTGAAATACACTAATGACAACAGTGAGATTAGAAGTGTTATAACCAAACACTGGAATATACTTACCACTATAGATGATATAAAGGCATTAGTAGGTGAAAAACCTGCCTTTATATTTCGGACCTGTGACAATTTGAAAGAGATTTTTTCCAAGAACTTACATAGTAATTTTACTATGAGAGTAAATGAATTTGAGACATATGGCACATTCCCGTGCAAGAAATGCAGTATGTGTGAATATATTACGACCACACAACAGTATAAACATCCACAAGGGCATTTTGAGTTTACACCCAAAATATATACGGATTGTAATACCATGAATTTAATATATATGGCCAATTGCATTTACTGTCAGGTGTTCTATATTGGGCTCACTAAAAGGAGACTGAAAGAACACATTTACAACCATGTCTACGATATCCGCAAACATAATGAACTGAATGCTTTGGCTAAACATATTAATTTGAATCCGACACACCAATTTAGATTCAGGGTCTTACAAGTTTTGAAGATCAGCCCTAGAATGGGTGACAATAGTAATTCCCTAGCAAAATTAGAATTAGACTGGATATTTAGATCAGGTGCACATAGAGACCCTGGTATTAATAATTATGTCTCTTTGAAACCAATCTTGGTATAAACATATCTTTTCATATAGTTTTTTCATATAATTTCTTCATTTTTTTATTTTTTCATATTATCCATAATATTCTCATACACTACAGAACTTAATAAGTGAATGAATTATTCTGCTATCTTGTTACTTTGTTAGTTTGGGACTTCATGTATCCCTACTTGTAAAATCCTTATTGATGAGATGTTGACACCCTTAGACCAATTGGAGCACGTGATTTGATGCACTTTTAACCAAGGCCTTTTATTATTTATATCCTAACTGTAATTTCTATAATTGGCTTTTTATTTATTTATTTACTCAGCCTTTATTGGTTATATAGACAGAATTTACAAGGGGTTGAGCCTGTCATTTTCCTAACATAAATTTACAGTTTAATCTTGGTACTACAATTAAACGGCATATATGCTTGATATATAACATAGGAAGTAGATGTTAGAATACCCTGTTATGAATTGATATAGAGTTTACAGGATTTCTAATTAATAATTTTTAATTTTTCAAAATTTTTTAAGTATTTTTAAGCATTTTTGTATATCAATTGACTATTGATTATTTGCCACCATGAATTGATTAATTTAATTGTTTATATGATAAGGTAGATGTTTGGTATTCAACATCTTAAAAGTGATATTTTATAGAATTTAATATTTAATGTCCGATATCAGCTTCTTGATGCTTGTCGCTGATTGGTTCAGTAGCGCTTTTATATGTATATACATGAGTGATAATTAATTGTTTCTAAATCCTTATTATATAATATTGATCATTTCATGATTGATTTTTACATCTTGAGTTTTGCTCTCCAAGCCCTATATTGTGGACTGTTGATTATACAGACAACATTACGCAGTATGATACAGGAAGTCACTCTATACTGCGATGCGCTAAGCATAGGGATTTCCCTTGTTGGTAGGAACTAAGCATCTTAATACGTCTACATGTATTCCAGTATGTTAATATTTTTACTCCTATATTTTTACCCTTATATTCAGCATGAAGGTACATATCCGTTGATGTGATGAAATGCTGCTGAGAACTGCCTGATATTAGGTTGTTTTGAGTTATAAGAAGTGTTTTGAGTCACATCAGGATAGTTATATTGCACATTGTATCTTATTGCATATTGTGTTTTGTTTTATTTTCGTTTTATTATGCTGAATTATTTTTTAACACATGCCATGCATATTAGCTATATAGGTGAATGGTGATATAGTTGACTTGTGGATGAGATGACACTTTATTGAAAGGTTCACGTAATACTCACAGCTTTCCACCAATAGCTTGATGTAAGCAATGACAGTGATAAATAGATGAACTGCAACTTAGCATTTCTCCCATGCTTGCATGTGATTATTATATCATATGTTATTTTTAAAGTATTTCTAAAGTAGTTGTCTTTTATGTCTTTTATGTATTTGGTAAAAAGGCATATAGATGTTTATATATTTATATATTATTTATTCATGTATTTATTAACTATTGATTTAATGTTGATGTTAGTTGAATTTGATAGGTAGCCTGACAATGTTGCAGCAAGCGATACTATGAAATTGGTGCATGGGGCTTTAAATTTCAATTATTAGGTTCAATTAATCAATCCTTAGTGTTGAATTGTATGGTTGATCTACTATATAAGTGGAAGAATGTTTATGGTTAATAGATCTGATGAAGCGTGCATGAAGCACGCGAAAGCGCTCATCTCTTATTTGTTGTGAAATAAAGAAGTCTTTTCTCTACATTGTGGAATTCTCATGGTGTATCCTGCTAGTTGTTTTACTCATCAGCCTAACAATACTCCAATACTCTCAGACCTCATAACTCCTTATAAAAATCTTAATACCTTACGTTCATCCAACAAACTTCTAGTTAACATTAACAAGTCTAATAACATGGCAGGGGACTCACTGTTCTCTAACACAACTGGGAAAAACTGGAACCATCTACTTAGTGAACTTACTTCCCTTCCTACCGTATCACTCTTCAAACATAAACTCAAAATTTTCCTTAATACACACTGGCTTTAGTCTTGTTGTAAAACCCTGATTAAACTATTAGTACTGCTACTAATATCTCTACTAACTCTATTTCTCTCCACTAAACTTAGGTCCTGTAGTGCAACAGTAAAACGTAAATCGGAAATGAGATATTTTTTTTTTGTTATTATTACAAGTAAACATCTTGCTCTACTTTTTGTAAATAGCTCTATCAAATGTGTAGAAATAGCATCTATGTCTTGTATATTTTTTAGAAAAAAAAAAACCTTGGTCTGTCTTATCTGTGTTGGAGATTTTCTCCCCGGGCCTCTACTGAAAATGGACATATATCCACTTAGACTAGCCCAGTCAACAAATGTAAAATAAATAAATAAAGAATGGCAAAAGTGATACCAAAATTGATAGATATGGATCAGAGTGGTTTTGTTGAGGGTAGGCAAACATTTGACAATATTAACAGAACAGTGATGATCCAGAAGGAAGCAGAATGTACAAAAATACCACTTTTATTGGTGTGTCTTGGTGTAGAGAAAGCATTTGACAGAGCAGACTGGAACTTCGTGAGTACGGCAATGGAAACAAGAAGTTATGTACTCACCATAACGTTCGATGTATGTAGTCCATCTCGTCCCACATTCTTACCCGTAGGTTCGGAGCCAACTCGGCCAAAACTTTTCTAGCTCGAAGTCTTTCTATTGGCTGGGCTAAGATGGTATCCCATGCTGCACTGCTCTATATCCCCAGATCTAGTTTGCTGCGAACACCAGCACTCACTCTCTATGCATAACAACAGCCAAGGAAAGGAAGAACAAACCAAGAATGACGGGAGCTCTGAAATCAGACCTATCCTCCAGGAAGGGGGAAGGAGGGGGGGTAAGTAAGAATGTGAGGTGAGATGGACTACATACATCGAACGTTATGGTGAGTACATAACTTCTTGATGTTATGTAGTCCAATCTCGGCTACATTCTTACCCGTGGGGTCCCTAGTGCCTAAATCCTGGGAGGCTCAGTGGAAAATACTCCTGAGCACTGTGGAATCAAAGGAAGACCTGCCCCTAGATACCACATCCAACTTGTAATGAGTAAGAAAGGTGTGAGGAGATGCCCAAGTAGCCGCAGCACAAATATCATCCATAGACAATCTGGCCTGATAGGCTGTAGATGTAGATACAGACCGAGTAGAGTGAGCCTTCACCGGAAATGGTAAATCTTTACCCCCTGAGGAATAAACAAAGGAAATACAGCTGGAGAGCCACCTGGACAGAGTGACTTTGGAAACAGGTTCATAGGTTCATACTAGGCTATCTGCCCTAGGGCATTTATAAGCCTAGCCAGAGTGTGTTTGGCTTTCGCCACCCATTTTAAATTAATTTTGCTATGCCCTTTTTCGAGGTTAGTATACTGTGCCTCTGTCTAACAGTGACACAGAAGTGATACCCGGGGTAAACCTACGATCTCCCATCCACTCATCAAGATTCCTCTTGAAGAGAGTCAATGAGGGACTCTGCCTAACCTGGACTGGGATTTTATTCCAGAGTGAAGGGAGCCTCTGGGTCATGAATCTGTCCCTCCAGCATGTCCTATTTATTTCAGTGCTGAGGTTCAAGTCTCTCGAGCACGTAGCTCGATGGGATTTGGATTTTCTGAGGTGCAGCATGTCCATTAATTCCGGGTTGGACATGGCTTTATACGTCAGGCACAGATCACCTCTGAGCAGGCGGTATGCCACTGAGTAGAGCTGGAGTTTCGTTAACCGGGCAGCATATGGAATCTGTTTGAGCCCTTTGATCCTCTTGGTGAGGTACTTTTGGGGTCTTTCCAGTTGCTGCAGGTGCCTGGTAAGGTACAGCCCAAAAGGGGCATTGTACTCAATTATGGGCCTGATGAGGGATGAGTAAAGAGGCACGATGACCTCCCCTGATCTAGATGTGAATCCCTTCAAGATTAGGTGGGCTATATAAAATGTTTTTCTAACCACTTTGGCCACGTGGTTGTCAAATGAGAGATTGCCATCAACTTGGGTCCCCAGGTCCCTAATTACTTCTTCTGTATTTAATGGATTACCACCTATGTGGTAATTTGTGGGCACTTTGTTTTTGCCAAAGGGGATGACTATACACTTTTTGACGTTTAGCTTGAGGCCATGGCTCTGGCACCAGGTGTCTGTTTCTATGAGGCCCTTTTGGAGGATGCTTGTGTCGGCTGGAGAGTCGATTATGGCACCCAGTTTGCAGTCATCTGCAAACTTGGTCAGCCACAGTCCTTCTGTTGGCCTGTACCTCCGACAAATATATACCGAACAAGAGAGGTCCCAGGACTGAGCCTTGTGGGACATCACTTGTAACTGGTTTGGAGTCTGACATGGCTCCAACAATTCTAACCATGTGGGTTCTGTCCTTGAGCCAGTTTGCAACCCATCTAGTGACATAGGGGTTTATATTTAAGCTGGTGAGCTTATCTATAATGCCCGAGTGGGGTATTGTATCGAAGGCTTTTGCGAGGTCCAGGTAGGCTGTGTGGACCACCTTCCCCTTGTCAATGGCCTTGGTGACTGTTTCAAAGAAATCAACCAGGTTTAAGAGGCAGGATCTGCCCTTAAAGCTGAACTGGGTAGGATCCAGTGTCTGTAGGTCCCCAATACCTTTATTTATGAGGTCTATGATGATCCTTTCCATAGCTTTGCAAACCAAGCTAGTCAGGCTTATGGGTCGGTAGTTTCCAGGATCCATTGAGGCACCACCTTTGTGGAGAGGGACCACTGTTGCTGTACGCCACTCTTTGGGTACATATCCTGTAGTAAGGCTGAGATTGAACAGTAGTTTTATGTTTGGGTTTAGCTCTTCTTGGAGTTCATGTAGGACGCAGCCCGGGACACCATCTGGTCCCATTGATGCTGTGTTTTTTGCTTTGGAGAGGGCAGCTTTTACCTGAGCATCTGAGATGTCAGGGGGGCAGCACTCTGCTGGGATAGATATTTGCCCTTTTGGTGGGGAGGGGGGGTTTGCACTGAACCTGTCAGCTAGGATGTTGGCAATGTCTGTGGGTTTGGTGTATTTTTTGTCATTTTGGACTAATTCTGAGCATATCTGGGAATTTCCACCCAGGTTCCTAATATAACTAAAGAAAGCCTTGTTATTATCCTTAGTGTCCTGTGCAATTTTTCTCTCGAAGTTGGCCTTAGATGATTTTATGAGTGCCCGTAGTTTTGTGCTAATACTGATCAGAGGTGCCTTCCCTTTTTGGGATTTTGCTCTATCATGTAGTAGCTTCCTCCTTCTATTGTATAGTTTGTTTATGGCTGGGGTCCACCAGACAGGAAGTCTGCCTTTGGAGGATTGGGTCTTGGTTTTATTTGGATTGCATGATCCATGCATTCCTGAAGGTGTTCATAGAATGCATTTATAAAGGATTCTGCGGTCTGGGCCATATTTTCCACAGACCCGGGGGCTTTGAAGGTTTCCACCTCGGTTTTGAGGAGTGTGAAATTTGCTTTAGAGAAGTTTTTCACTGTGGTTTTCAGGGCAGGGGGTGGAGTCGGGATGTGAATATCCAGTGAGATTAGTTTATGGTCTGATCTTACCAATGAGGGATACACTTCTGGTCTGGAGCATAGAGTCCCCATGTTGGTGATGATCAGGTCCAGTATGTTTTCTCCTCTTGTGGGAGTGGTAACAAGTTGTTCCATAGCATTTGAGTTTATAAATTCTAGGAACCTTTGGGCTAGGGTGTTGGAGCTAGAGTAATGCTCCCAGTCTATGTTTGGGTAGTTGAAGTCACCCAATATAATGGTGTTTGGAGAGACCTTCATATTTTCCAGTGTTCTCAGGAAGGCCAAGTGGGGTTCCTGAGTTTGGGAGGGTGGTCTGTAGCAGGTTATAAACTGGAAGGCAGTTTTACCCACTGTTAGTTGCACATGGATAGTCTCTGATGCTTCGTGCTGTGCCACCAACCTGGAGTTGTGGGTATCTTTGACGAATATTGATACTCCCCCTCCTTTTGTGGTTCGATCCAAGTTTTGGGGCCGAAAAGCATGGTATGAGGTATAACCTAGTAGTGCTGGGGTGCTCTCGGAAGCCTTGAACCAGGTTTCTGTTACCACACAGATATCGATGTTCTCCATGCTAAGGAGAGTTTCGAGTGCGTGCATCTTGAGGTTTAGATTTCTGGTGTTGAGTAGCATTACTCTTAGTTTCTTATCCCTTGTGATACCGATGGCGGTGGGTTTGTCTTTTGAGCCTTGCCTAAAAAAGGCACTATGGGGGTAGCAAGAGCCTTTGCCAATATCCAAAAGCCCAGGGGTGACAGGTGCAAGCTGTCCCTAGTGAAGCATCGTGGCTTGTCGAGCATGTCATCTCAGGCTGACAGGTATTGGATCCCTTTTGAATGACACCAATACTTAAGCCAATTGTTGAAATTGATCATCTTGTCTTCATATTGTGGCATCATTCTTGGTGAGGGTAAGATGCTACTCAAGGTCAGGGTCGTACCGGCCTGGGCTACATGCTCAGAGAGCTCCACTATGTCTCTTTTCATGTAGTCCATGTACATCTCAGGTCATTCACACCAGCATGGACAATGACTGAGTCATATTTGCACTTGCCTTGGAGTGACCTGAGTGCTTGTGTTATGTGGCGGATCCTAGCGCCCGACAGGCAGCTCACTGTGACCTTCTCCTTGTTCAGCCTGGTGAGCGGGACGTCAGTGTACCTGACGATAGAGTCACCTATTACAAGTGTATCAGGTGTGTAGTTTAGCCTTAAGGGCTGTGACAGTTCGGCACACTGGCTTTGTGAGCTATGTGTTGCACGTGTTTTGTTTTGGGGTAGCGGTTGCTTGGGTGTCTGCTTTGGAGGTCTCTGATGGTTAGGCAGATTTTTATTTAGAGCCTCTGCGTATGTTTTTGTGTGTTTATGTGTTTGGTTTGCTGTCGTGGTAGATCTATGTGAGACTGGAATTGTAGTGAGTGTGGTTTCCTTCTCCTCCTGACTGGTTTCACCAGTACTGAGTTGAGAGAGCTTAGCCTCCAGTATGGCTATATGGTTGCATCTCTCACGTTTTGGAATTTGTTGGGAGGAGGAGAGGGTTGTCTGTGTACATGAGGCAGTTGTAACATTGCCTCAAGATTCACAGATTCACCAGCTGTACCGGAGAGGAGATTGACAACTGACCTTTGGACATGCTTGAATAGTACTGGGAATTCCTTTATAATTGAAAAAAGGGCCAATGGGGAACAAGGTACTCAAGGGGAGTTTGTGAGGGTGTAGTGCTTTTAATTTTTTAGTGCTGACTTATATAATTGCTTTAGTGAGCAAGTGCCAGGTAACTTAAATGCAATGTGTTACAGGTAACTTAAATGCAAAAACAACAAACAGTAACTTTCTTTCAAGTGAAACAAGGAAATAAGTACAGTAAGCAATGCAGATATCACTAGGGATCCACAGAAGTGCTGAAAAGCAACGTTTTGGGTGGAATTAGCGTTTCAGGGAAATAACAAGCAAACAAACAACAAGCATACAAACAAAGCTAGATTCAGCAGGCTTGGATCTAGTCTATGCTACAACAAACAAGGTGCACCAATTTCAGTAAGAAACAGTTCAAATATGCAGGCACTATAAGCCTTTAACCAGAAATTCCCAGCTCAGAAGGGCAGAATCCAGCCTCTCCTCCCACAAGAGTGCAACGGACCTTCTTAATGTAAAATAACTGGCCTGAAGCCCAAGTGCTTAAACCAGAACTAATACACTTTTAGAATAACAGACACTGAGCCCTCTATCAGCAGCTCCCAACTTAGAAGGATGTAAGCTACCTGTCCTGCCACCACAGTGCAGGCCACAAACCTTCCTAATGTAAAACAACTGGTCTGAAGCCCAAGTGCTTAATCCAAAAGACTTAGAATGATAGGTACACTTTAATCAAGTTACTACCAAGCAGTAATAAATACAATTGAATACTTTAAAGAATGCCTGGATTAGTGCTCAAGTTATACAAACAAAGCTAGATTCAGCAGGCCTGGATCTAGTCTATGCTACAGCAAACAAGGTGTACCAATTTCAGTAAGAAGCAGTTCAAATATGCAGGCACTATAAGCCTTTAACCAGAAATTCCCAGCTCAGAAGGGCAGAGTCCAGCCTCTCCTTCCACAAGAGTGCAGACCACGAACCCTTTTAATGTAAAATAACTGGCCTGAAGCCCAAGTGCTTAAACCAGAACTAATACACTTTTAGAATAACAGACACTGAGCCCTCAATCAGCAGTTCCCAACTTAGAAGGATGTAAGCTACCTGTTCTGCCACTACAGTGCAGCCCACAAACCGTCTTAATGTAAAACAACTGGCCTGAAGCCCAAGTGCTTAAAACATAAAATAAAAGTTCATAAAATATGAACTACAGGAGACCCCATTCTGTCTTCCGAAAAGGAAACAATTGATCAGATTTTCTGAGGTTTTTCATTCTGTGCAGATAAAAACGTAGTTGTCTCTGTACATCCAATTGATGGAATTTGAATTCTGCCTTTTTTGAGAACTGGGGAAAAACACTGGCAATTCAATGGATTGATTAAGGTTACTGACTGACGCCACTTTGGGAAGAAAGGAGGGGTTCGGTCTAAGAGAAACCCTGTCCTTATGAAAAATCAAGTATGGGGGTTTGATTGATAGAGCTTGAATCTCTGAAATGCGTCTAGCTGACATGATGGCTACTAAAAAGGCAGTATTCCAGGTCAAGAATTTTAAATCACAAGTAGCTGCAGGTTCAAAGGGGGATGAAGTAAGAGCCTGTAGAACAAAGTTTAAATCCCAAGGCATGATAAGTTCCGATACCAGAGGATGAAGTAACAGAGTGCCCTTCAGGAAAGCCTTACAGAGTCTATGAGCCAGCAGACTAGGCTCATTTGCGACATGAAAGGTAGAAATCACCGCCAACTGGACTTTAATGGTGGCGGCCACTGAGCCCTGGTGAAAAAGCATAGACAAGAACTCCAAAATAGATGAAATTGGAGCCGTGTAAGGGTCAATCCTTTGGGTATGAGCCCAAGTAGAAAATCTCTTCCATTTGCTGGAATAAAACTTCCTGGTCGAGGGCTTATGAGAGGAAGATAAAATATAAACTACTTCCAGTGAGAAATGATGAAGCCTAACTAATGACGGAAGTGGAGTAGCCAGGCTGTCAACTGGAGGGTCCGCAGAGAGGGATGGAGCTGCCCTGACATATGTGTCAGTAAGTCTGGTTGTGGGTCCAGAATCCAAGGAGCGTCCATGAGGTAGGGATGGAGAAAGGGGGACCAAATCTGATGAGACCCGTGTGGGGCAATCAGAATCATTCTGCTTCCCAAGGATTGCGCTTTCTGAATAACCTTTGACAGCAAGGGGACCGGAGGGAAGGCATATAGTAGACCGGAGGGCCAATCATGGACTAGAGCATCCCTGGGTGACTCCCCCTGAGGGGGGATCCACATGAAGTAACTGCTGCATTTGGCATTGAGGGGACTGGCAAAAAGGTCGCAACAAGGCTGACCCCACCTGCGGAAGATCCATTCCGCAACATGACAGTTCAGGGACCACTCGTAAGGCATCAGAATAGCTCTGCTTAGCCTGTCTGCAATCACGGACTTCCCTGGAATGTGCATTGCCACCAGAAAACATTGGAAAGACACTGCCCACTGCCACACTTGCATGGCCTCTCTGCACAGGGGATATGACATGGTTCCCCCCTGCTTGTTCAGATACCACACCACTGACATATTGTCCGAGTGGACTGCAATAGTCCCGAGAGGAAGAAAGCTCTGAAGTGCCTGCAACGCAAGTAGCACAGCTCTCATCTCCAAGACATTGATATGCAGATGCATCTCATGCTCTTGCCACATGCCTTGACTGTCCTGCCTAGATAATGCCCCCCCCCATCTGGGAGGCATCCGTGGTCACCGTGGCAATTGGAGGCGCCAGAACAAAGGGCTTTCCTGTGTCCAGATTGTCGGTGCGAAGCCACCAACTGAGATCCTGTTTGCACCTGTCCATAAGTAGAATAGGTTGAGAAAGAGGAAGATGTTGAAGAGACCACTGGGCAAAGAGAAAGCCACTGAAGGAGTCTCATATGTGACCTTGCTAGAGGAACTAACAGTCATCGCGGCCATAGTCCCCAACAGTTGGAGAACCCATCTTGCCTTCACTCTTCTCAGAGGGAGCAGGGCGTGAACTTGTTGTAGGGCCCTGATTCTTTCCTGTGGTAGAAACGCCCACATGAGGACGGTGTCTAGTTCTGCACCTATAAAAGTGACATGCTGTGAGGGCAGCAAGGCATATTTTTCCCAGTTCAATGTTATGTCCAACTGTTGACACAGATTTATAGTGGCGTCCCTGGCCTGAAGTAGTAGATGCCTGGTGGTGGCAGTGAGGAGCCAGTCATCCAGATATGGAAACACTTGGAATCCTTGACGTCTCAAGTGAGCAGTCACCACTGCCATGCATTTGGTGAACACCTTGGGGGCTGTGGTAAGACCAAAGGACAGGGCTCGAAACTGAAAATGACTGGCTCCCAGCCGGAAGCGTAGGTGACTCCTGGATGCCCTGTCCATTTTGATGTGGTAGTAAGCATCCTTGAGGTCGATGGAGCACATCCATACTTCTTTTCCCAACAATGGGAGAATAGACAGCAACGTGACCATTCAGAACTTGGACTTCTGTACATGGTTGTTCAATCGGCTGAGATCTAATATGGTTATCAGGTCCCCTGTTCTTTTCTGCACCAAAAAGAATCTTGAGTAAGTCCCTAATCTGATCTGGTCTGTGGGGACATGTTGGATGGCTCCTTTTTCTAGCAGCTTTGAAACTTCTGAAGCTGCGTAATTCCTTTGACTGGTGGAACATCTGGGATTTTTCTGACTGGAGGGGGGGGGGTCTGATGAAAAGGGAATGACATAACCTCCAGAAATTATTCGTAAAATCCATTGGTCCTGGGTGATGCCTTGCCAGGTCTCCGGGTATAAGAGATCCTGGTCCTGGGTGATGTCTTGCCAGGCCTCCAGGTATAATGAGATCCGACCCCCGACTGGCTCTGGAAATGCACAGTCAGGCCTCCCATCAGGAGCGATGGTAGGGAGAACCGCGAAAGGAATCGCAGTCTCCCGTATTGCGGGGGCCTCCTCTGCCTCTAGGGTGGCGTCTCCCTGAATAACTCCCCCTCCTCTGCCTCTGGAGAGGGGCTCACCATGTGCACCGGGAAAAAACCTCTGTGATTTCTTGAACCACATTTTTTCACCCCTCTGGGCCTTGGGATAAGGCCTAGAGGGAAGGGAAAAATGGACTCCTACAGCAGACAGAGTTTTTCCCTCCTGCTCGTACCTGGTGAGGATGTCTTTCACCATAGTTCCGAACATAGAGGAACCATCAAAAGGGGCATCAGTGAATGAAGACTTGAAGGCCTTCATGAAATGACAAAGGTGCATCCAGGCCTGTCTCCTAAGGTTGACTCCTGAACTTGCTGCCCTACTCGCTCCCTCAGCTGCATATGAAATCAGCCTCATGGAGGAGTTAACAATGGAATTGAGGGTAAACATCTGGGCATTAACCATCTGGGTCACCACCTCAGAAACGTTACCTGTGAGAGTATCTCCAAGCTCCTTGAGGAGATCTCTCTGGAGCCATGTAAAGTGAGATAAATAATTCAGTGACCGTAAGGTAAAGGTTGCTGAAGAGAGGGTATGCTTCCTGTACCAGTCCATGGTCCTAAACTCCTTGTTAGGAGAATGGACAGTGGAAGACGTCTTGGCTAATTCCTTCTGAGTGGCCACAGCCACCACCATGGCATCCACAGGGACTCCCTTGGACAGAAACTCCTTACCCGGGGGAGCAGACAGAAATTTATTGGGTCTCCTGGGGACTGCTTCCACAGAGTCAGGGTTCTCCCACACCTTCGACAAATCAAATCCAGGAGCTCATCGAAGGGTGGAGACACCCAGGAGGTTGAGGGCTGAGCACCGAAGGCCTTCAGGAAAAAAGACTCCTCCTAGGAGGGGGCTTTGGATGGCCAGTCACCTCTTTGTTTCAAGATCTCTAGGATGTCAGAAAAAGAAACATCCTCAGAGGATGACTTGGGGGATCCCTCCGATTCCTCGAGGTCAGTATCTGATGTGAGAGACTCATCCTGGGAGTCTATGTGCTTCCTCTTGCATGTTTTCTTTCTAGGGGGCTCCTCAGGTAAGCACTCTGAGGGGCCCTCAGAAACTTGGGGACCACTCATGGGGGTACCCTGAGGCCTTGGGGCTCCACTGTCTAAAGATAGGTGGTGATCAGAGACCCGCACAGTAGTAGGGGACAGAATGACCGACCCACATGATGTTACTGACGATCTGGCCAGTGCACTCCACATGGCCTCAAAGGCTGGTCCCCCTGAGTCCAAGGAGCGACCAGCCTCCGAAGCTACGACTGGAGTTGGACTTCCCTGCGCTGAAGCACCAAGAGAGAGACTAGGAACCGAGAGATGTCCCGAAGTCTCTCCCTCTGGTCCGACTGAAGACTCCCAAGTCCTGAATCCCGTGGATGGCGCAGACGGGGTCGGAGCTGATGTCAGCACCGATAAGCCAGGAGGGGCCATAGGAACTGACCTGGAGACATCACACAGAGCCAAGCATTCCAGTTCCGAAGGATGGGATGCGCTCAGAGGAGGAAGTATCTAAGTAGGTTGCAGGATGGGCTCCGGAGCCGACTGGGATGGAGCCGGGAACAATTTTGCCAAAACCGGCGACTGAAGGAGTCTCTGCACCACTCTATTGACGTCCACATCCGATAATGTCCTGGAGGATTTGGAGGACAGGGAGGGAGATCGAGACCTCCTCTCAGGTGATACTTGCCTAATACTAGGCGATCGTCTCAGAATAGGTTCCAACATGATTGGAGCCGACGCCGGTTCCTTCACCACTGACACTTCCTGCGGCCCTGAGGATGGTGGAGCTGAGGTTGTCGAAGCTGATTTAGCTATTTTCTCCAATGACTCCGTGGAGACTGAAGGAGCCAGAGATCTCTTTTTTGATTTAGTGGTTTCAGCTTTAGAGCTGGAAGCAGTTTCCAGACCCTGTTCGAATGACGGTTTCAGAAGTCCCTTTAAAATCAACTTATTCTTTCTTTCCTGAAGGACCCTAGGACTAAATGCATGACAGAAGCTGCATGACTCCTGCAGATGGATTGCTCCCAGACAATATACAAAGACAGAATGTCCATCGGAAATGGACATTTTATAGCCACACTTTGAGCATTTCTTAAAGCCCGAGGGCTTGTGCTCCTTAGAATCTTTAGACATCATAAACAACTATCACAAACACCAAGACAAAAAATTACAGGTACGGAACCAACTGGGAAAACAGTCAGAGACTTGCACCACACTTAGGGCGGGAAAAAACTACCACTAACAAAATACTCTAACGAACGATCCTCTGACACACACAAGAGCGGGGGTAGGACTAAAAACCTCTAATTTAAATGGTTTTAGACCGGAAAGTTTGTAACACAGGGGAGCAAGGGGACAGACTAGGTCCTCTAACTGAAACTGAAACAGGCCTAGCTCATTGGAACAGCTAGTGGGATACCACAGAAACAATCACACACACACAACTTTACCACAAAATAATAATACCAAATGAACAATAGCTATTAAAATAGCTTTTTGTTTGCAATAAATTCTCTCAAGAAGAAGAAAAAAGGGTACTTAGCCACAGCCAAGAGCGAGACCACATCACAGCTATACGAGCGGCAACTGAGATCTGGGGATATAGAGCAGTGCAGCAAGGGATACCAGCTTAGCCCAGCCAATGGAAAGACTTCGAGCTAGAAAAGTTTTGGCAGAATCGGAGCCGACATTCGGCTCCGAACTCATGGGTAAGAATGTAGGCGAGATTGGACTACATAACATCATTCATTTCCCTTATAGCATTATAAGGTTGATTAGAAGTATATATGAGGGATTGGAGGTAAAAATTAAAGTGGGTGGGGTCCTCTCTGATAATTTCTGCTTGAGTAGAGGAACCAGCCAGGGCTGTCATCTTACCCCTTTGTTGTTTATATTATATTTAGAACCATTGGCAAATAAAATAAGGGACGCAGAAATTCAAGGATATAACTGGTATGGTAATCAGGAAAAGCTGGCTCTATTTACAGATGATATTATTTTATACATGACAAAACCAGAAAGGGGCATTATGGTGTTGTGGAATATTTTAAGACCATTTAAAATCTTCTTGGGATACAAAATTAATGAAGCTAAAACAAAGGCAATAGTGGTAAAAAATGTAATCACACACTAACTGGCCCAACAATGTCCATATTTATGGAGACATGAAAAAATGACATAGTTAGGAGTATGGATTAGAAATTACTCTGTTCTGGCAGCTAAGGATGTGTGAGAAGAGACTAAACAGAAGATAATACAAAAACTGAGAAACTGAAGCTTTGTTATATGGATATGGATACTAAGATACAAGCCATTAAAATATTTTAGTCCCTTTACTCTTATACACAAGTCCGGCATATTTGTATCAACCAGAGGAGAAGCTCTGGATAGCAATAAAAAAAAAAAAAAACAGTTGAAGAATTTTATCTGGGAAGGGAAGACAGCAAGGGTCAAGTGGGATAAGCTGATACTTCCAACAGAACAAGGCGGACTAAGATTACCCAATTTGAGGGGGTATTTTAGAGCAACACAGTTAAGGCTTTTATACATAACACAAGCAGAAAACTATAATTCAAAGTGGAAAGGAATGATGATGATACAGGGAGGAAGCTCAAGAAATAAGGAGAGATTAAGAGTTTGGATGCAGACTCTTAAGGAGAACAACAAAAATCATACAGAGTATTATATTTATAAAATAGCAGGGAGTATTCTAAGAACTAAACCAGTATGAGACTGGAGAGAAAATATTCTCCCACTAGGGATGATTGTGGTTAAGGATACAGATAATAGGCAAGAAGAGACTGGAATTTATTGGAGAAAACTGGCAAAGGAACCAAGGTATTGGGAACAAATAACTAGAAAGGGAAAGGTAATAGAAAAGGAAAACGCCAAGAATTTATTTGGACTGCTGGTTAGAAATTGTCTTCTCTATCAAGGACTGATATCAGAGCATAGGCAAAGAGAAAGAAATAGGGTGGTCCCTAAATGAAAGACCAGCACTGGTAGAGTTTTTAATAGAATCTAGAACAGAAGCTACAGTTAAAAAGAATTAGTAAAGTATATAAAATATTGCATGATAATTATAAGAATCAATCAGAGGACCTCAGAAAGAATTGGGAAAAGAGACTGGATAAGCAATTCACAAAGAGACAAGGGGGGGAGGGGTATATCTCCCAAATATACAACATCTAGAAGATTTAGGATCTTTGCCTGGAAGTGTTTACATAGGTATTTTTATACCCCAAGTAGACTACAAATTTTTTTTTCTCAGATGGATATCAAATGTTGGAGGTGTGATGGGCAAGAAGATGTGTCTGGGAGCATATTTTTTGGGGAGTGTAATGAGCTGGCAGACTTTAGGGATTCCCTGCAGTCCACTCCGTCAGAGATGCTGGGTGAATGGATTGGATTGACTGGGGAGATTATGTTTTTTGAGCTATGATACAGAATTGGAACTGCCTAGACATAGCAAAGTTTTGTTGAGTCTAATTATGGTGGCTGCCAAAAAAGAAATTACTAGAAAATGGAAGTAGTGAACACAGTAACAGAGATAAACAACTGGAATTGGGATCTTTAGAAAAGAGAAGGAGCAAACTACATAGGAAAAAAGAGAAGTATGTGAACAATATATGCAGAGAAAGAACAAGGTTTAAGAGGCATGATTTGAATGAGCAATATAATGCCTAACTGAGAATGACTGGATAGATTTTAAGTGATATATAAAGTTTGCAACTACAGTTGTTTCAATGTTGTCTGCAATGTATAATGTTTGCAACTAAAGTGGTGTCATTTTGTTTCTTTTTCATTTATATAAATGTAAGATTGCCTATGTAATGTGTGATAATTTAATAAAGCTGTTTGTTTTGGGGAAAAAAGGGTGACAAAAAGTGATTTCAACAACTACTGTGGCATCTCCCTTCTCAATACCATGGGTAAGCTGTTTGCATGTGTTGTCCTGAACAGGCTGTATGTTCTAGCTGACAGAGTCTACCCCATGTCTCAGTGTGGGTTCAGAACTGAATGGTCTACCATAGATATGGTTTTCTCTGTTAGGCAACTACAAGAAAAGTGTAGGGAGCAGAACAAATCTCTGCATATTGCCTTCATTGACCTAACCAAGGCTTTTGACTTCCTTAGTAGGAAAGGTCTGTTCATGATTCTGGCTAAGAATGGCTTTGCCACAACATTGCTCAGCATTATCAGGGCCTTCCATGAAGGCATGAAGGGGACCATCATGTGCAATGGATCCACATCTGAAACTACTGAGATTCTCAGTGGAGTGAAGCAGGAGTGTGTACTGGCTCCAATATTTGTCATCATATTCTTTTCAGTTCTTTTGAAATTTGCTTTTGGAACTGCTACAGAGGGTATCTTTCCCCAAACCAGAATGGACGGTAATTTCTTCAAACTGTCAAGGGTTAGATCAAAGACCATAGTGCTTAGGAAGCATTGAAGGGAGTTCCTGCTTGTTTATGACACAGCTATTGCTGCTGACACTCAACAGGAACTTCAGTCAGTCATGACTCGCTTTGTGGATGCATGCATGGAATTTGGCCTCACAGTCAACTTAAAGAAGACTCAGTGATGTGTCAAAACATGGGCAATGAGCCATCAATCTTGTTGCTTGATAGTGAGATCAACACACACATTGGAAAAGCCTCCATAATGTTTTCCAGGATGACAAAGACAGTATAGGTTAACAATAAGCCCACTGTGCACACCAAAGTGCAGGTTTACACAGTCTGTGTTTTGAGCACATTATTGTATGCCTGTGAAAGAGGCAGTGCATACTTGTTATCTTATGGCAGGACAAAATCTTCAACAGTGGAAAACGTGAGAGGGCGGGAACCGCCTCTATGTTCACCCACCTGAAAGAGTCGTACACGCCAGTTGGGTCATATCTAACATATGATGAATGGATGAATACTGAAAGACCACCTGTTTGGAGAGTTGGAGGCTGAAATGGCAACCTAAATTGCACTACAAGGGCATGTGCAAGTGTGACCTCAAAGCTCCATCAGCACAAACACTTGGTATTCTCTCACCTCAGACAAGTATGCCTGGAAACAGGTACTGAAGGCAGCTGTCCTATGTATGAAACTACCTTGGCAGAAGAAGTGGAAGACAAGAGTCCTGAAGATGATCCATGTCCATGATACCAGAATGACATCTGCCTACTGCTGCTCAGAATGCAGAAAGGACTGCCACTCCTAGATTGGACTGCACAGCCACAGAAGCTGCTGCTGAAATCACTCCAAAAGGGGTGCAAACCCATGATCCCTTGGTACTGAAGGATGCCTGTAGACTGTGGTGTAGCCAGTAACCACTTGTAATGTTACTGGGACCCATAGATAATTATGAGAGGGTTAAAAGCCTTTCTAATGCCAACATCTCTTTTATGTTTACGTGTAAGGGTCTGTCTTTATTTTGCAAATACCCTGTACTTTTACACCCATAGGCACAGCTCCTCAAGCAAAGTCTGAAGTATCTGTAGTTATAGACAGTGGTGGAGCTTAGAAGAAAATGGGAGACCTACAATAAAATAAAACTGGTCTCCCCACCAAAGAAGTTACTTTTCACCAATCCAAAACAGGAATGTGGAATGTCAGTGGATGTTGAAGGTGGGATCATATTGATTTTAGGTACCAGTGAATTTTTCTCATCTGGAGTCTGGCTAGAGGAATCATGATATTCATGGATGCCATAAATCTTAGTATCCTGAGAAATTCCATTGCTGAGACCTTGGATTGCTTGGAAAAACTTAGGAATAGATTGGGATACTGGTCTTTTTTTTCCCCTGGAAGAAAAGCTCTTTGAACCGAAACATCGAGGAGATACCCCAGGAAAAAAAAACACGTGAAAAGGAGTCAAGCAAGACTTTTGGATGTTCTCCTGAAACACCAGTCTGCGAAGATCTCTCACCCAAGTAAGATATTCCTGATAGTTTGAAAAAAGACAATGATAAGTAAATTGTCTGAATAACGAAAATGTGAACACCTTGCAGTCTGCTGTTGGCTATCATAAGATCTAGATACTTTGGGATTATACTTGAAGGAGTGGATAACAAAGGGTAATCCAGAAAATGTTAACTGTGATCTGGACAAAGGAAACCTTAAGAAACATTTGAAATCTGTTGCTATAGGAATATAAGCATCTTTTAAATCCAGGATCACTAAAAAAAACTTAAATAGGGAAATAGGTAATGATGAGATAGTAGTTTGAATTATTTTGAAACATTCACAAAATGGTTTAGTTGGGAGACCACCAATACTGTTCTCCATAATGCTTCTTTCTTTGGTGCCAGAAACACTCTTGAATAAAAAAAACTTCCTCTTTCCAAGGAGCAAGGACAACTTCCATCACCCCTAGAGTTATCAGATACTGTATGATAAGAGGGACAAAAGATGCCTGATCTGGTGGATGAGAAGGAATCCCCTCAAAAGGAGGGACAGAGTCCTACTGCCATCTGTATCCTTGGTGAATCACTTTCAAAATGCATTTGTCTATCTGTTGCCAAAGTAGAGCAATAGAGCCAATTTTTGAGGGATAATCAGGGGCTTGACATGGTGGGAAGTGAGGAGCATTCTGTAGAAAGTCTTGCAAACATGTTAAACTTTGTTTATGGAGGACTCCTTTCCTTTTGGAGCTTCCTCGCCACTGCTTTTTAAAAGTTTGCTTACCAACAGCTTGCTGTGTCAACTTAACTTGCTTTTTTGTAAAATGGTGCAGAGGTTGATGTAAAACCCTTCAAAATTTTGAAGGAATACTGAAAAATCTGAGGAACTCCCTGAATCAGCTTCCCTCTCATCTCACTTTTTAAGGACCTCTGCAGCAGATAGTCCAAACACAACCTCTCTGTCTAAGGAAGAATTCAAAATTTCAGCTTTTACATCCTCAGGAAGGTGTTAGGTATGCAACCATGCAAACATTTTCTTAACAGTTTTGATAACAGCTGCTCTGGAATTGAAATCAACTGAATTGTAAGCATGTTGCAAAGAGTGCTTAGTCACTTAAAACAAAAGAAATAAAATTACACGAAGATGATTTTTTCTAAGACAAGGAAAAATAAACAAGTATTTCTCGTATTTTCATAACAAGGACAAGTAAACTTTAGTACATATTTGACAATTAAGAAATAAGTGTTGCTCTTCCCAAATCTTTCAAAGGCTTTCCCGTCCTTGTCAAAAGAGGATTGATTAGAGGGTCAATATTATTTGAATGAAAGTTCAAAATGTCGATTGCTAGAAACAGCGAAAATGATAATCAAATCCTGTATTGCAGGGGGCTGCGCCTCCCACACCCCCCGCTAATTATATATACCAACTCAGAGATCGCACTACAGTGAGGAAAGGGCAAATTTCCCAATCTTCACTGTACCGTGATCTCACAAAACGGACATCAATTATTGGCATTTTTGCTGTTTCTAGCGATTGACATTTTGAACTTGCATTCAAATATAGACCCTTGATTAGTATCACATTTCAGCTGCAGCAGGATTTATCAAGGAAACCACTACTTTGTTTAATAGGGGATTACAAAATAAAAACTTACAAGGCTGAGGAACTTTATATAATTTACCTGCTTCATTAGGGGCAGCAGAACTGTTACTGGTGAAGTTACAGTTTTTTTTTTTTTAAACAAGAAACATCTTTACTGAATTATCACTTGTTACATCAACAATCATGCATTCATTTAAATGAAAACAAACCACACTGACATTTTCAGTTGCAAACACTACACATCACATCATTTTCTATAGTCACTGTCAACTGAACATTACATAGCTCATTCAATTCTTGCCTTCCCCTGAAACCTCACTCCTTCACCAAAACACCTTTCTGTATGTATTGTTCCACAAATTCCCATGTTTTTCTATGTAATTTGCTCCTACCTTTTTCTAAAGATCCCACTTCCAGTTCTTTTATCTCTGTTACTATATTCATTATTTCTAGCACATTTGGTTCAGACTTTGATTTCTACTTTCTAGTAATTGATTTTTTTGTCAGCCATCAGAATTAAACTCAGCAATGCCTTGCTATGTCTAGGAATTCTGATTCTGTATCACAGCTTAAAAAATAATTTTCTTAATTACACCAATTTGCTCATCCAGTATTTCTGACAGAGTAGTCGTAGTCTGCAGGGCATTTTAAAGTCTGCAACTCATTACTCACTCAACAAATATGTTCCCAATTACCACTTTCTTTCCCATCACACCTCCAACATTTACAATCTACCTGAGCAAAAATGCTTTGGAGTCTGCTTAGAGTACAAAGACACCTATGCAAACAATTCCAAGCAAAAATCCTAAATCTTCTAGACTTTGTTGCATATTTGGGAGCCATACATATTTCCCCCATTGTTTCTTAGTGAATTGCTTATCCATTCTCTGTTACCAATCCTTTCTAACCTCTCCTGATTAATTCCTATAGTTATCATGCAATATTTTATATGCCCTACTAGTTAACCCTTTTTAACAGCAACTTCTGTTCTAGATTCTACTAAAACTCTTACCAGTGCTGGTCTTTCACTTAGGATTCCCCCCAATTCCTTTCTCTTTGCCTATACTCTGGTATCAATACATTATACAGAAGGCACTCGCTAGCCTGCAGTCCAAATGCATGCTTGGACTCTTCCCATTCTATTACTTTTTCCTCTCTAATTATTTGCTGTCAATACCTTGGTTCCTTTGCAAGCTTTCTGCAGTAAATTTCAGCTCCTTCTTACCTATTTTCTGTATCCCTAACTACAGTCATCCATATTGTCAGAATCTCCTTTCTACATCCTATGTTGGCTTAGTACTTAGAATACTTTCTGCTACTTTATGAATTTAATATTCTGTATGGTTATTGTTATTCTCTTTCAGGAACTACATCCAAAATCTCAGTATTTCCTTATTTCTTGAGCTTCCCCCCATTTCATCATCATGCCTTTCCACTTTGAATTATAGCTTTCTGCTTGTGCTATATATAGGAGTCTTAACTGTGTAAATCTGAAATACCCTTAAAAATCAGGTAATCACAAACAACGTTTACTGGAAGGATTAATTTATCCTATTTGACTCTTGTCCTCCTCCTTTCCCAGAAAAAAATCCTTTAACTCTAATTGTTATTCAAAACTTCTCATCTGGTTGAGAAAAATATGACTGACCTGTGTATAAAAATAAAGTGACTAAAATTTTCACTGCTGGAATCTTGCTATCTATATCCATAAACAGCTTCCAGTTTCTCAGTTTTTGTATTATCTTTTGTTTAATCTCTTCGCACACATCCTTAGCTGTCATAAAATCTTTTTTAACCCATACTCCTAAGTACTTAATTTTATCATGTGCCATAAATACGGGTATTGTCAAATCAATTTGTTTCTGGGTACATAGTTTAAAGCTATTGCCTTTGTTTCGGCTTCACTAATTTTGTGTCACAAAAAAGACTTAAAACTGTCTCAGAATGTTCCACAACACTGTAATGTATTTTTCTGATTTTATCTGGTACAAAATAATATCTCCAAATAAAGCTAACGTTTCTTGATTGCCATACCAATCATATCCTTGAATTTCTGGGTCTCTTATTTTCCCTGCCAATGGTTTTAAATATAACAAATAACAGAGAAAAAGGACAGGACCCCCCAATTCCCCATATATCCTCTTAATTAACCTTATTACTGTGTCAGGGAATGTGAATGCTTCCATTGCCCTACTCATAAAATCCCAGCTTACTTTGCTGAATACTTTCTCTGCACCAATAACCACCAACAACATTTGGTATTTTCTTACATTCTGCTTCATCTGGATCATCATTGTTCTATTAATGTTGTGAAATGTGGGAAGTTACAGCTTGTAGTAAATATATCCCCCAGTGCTGAAAGAATTTGGGGGGGGGGGGCTGGAGTAGGTTCACAAAATTCCAGTTGTAATAAATCATACTTCTTTAATGACGGTGAAAGATCATTGTGTTCCCATTGAAACAACTGATTCATTCTGTATACTGTTTCAGAAAAAGAAAATCCTTTCAATGGACTTGAAAAAACACTCTCCTTAGAATCAGAAACCTAAGGGGAGGGGGAGTTGACCACTCACAATCATTTTCCCTTTCAATGTCCTGAACATCCTTATTTTCTCTTACCAGTAACACCAGAACTGGTGGGCACAACAGCCTGAACTTAGCCCAATAAATCACCAGTGTCCAAAGTAACCGAGACAGACAAAATGTCCAACTTTTTGCTTATTTTTTATAGGAATTTGTAAAGCAGCAGACCTACTTTTGAGAGATAAAATCTCCTTAGGGGCAGGCATCGCAGAGATGCATTCCCTGTTCCTTCCTCTGAGACTTACAAGAGTGGCTCTCCCTTGCCTACCAAGGACACTCCCAACAGCTGCAGAAGATGTGTCTAACCCCCAGTCCATGGTGACTGTAAGGACTAAAATAGAGGGAGAAAAAGATGAATGAGTCACCCATCTGCGATGAACAAATTAGTAGCCTGCAGAAAGGGCAAAGGCTGCTTGCAAATTATTTTCTTTTTGTGGCTGGAAGAAGGCAGAACTGAGAAAATGGTATGTTGTGCCATGGTGAAGGCGGAAAAGGTGCCTGAATCCCAGGGGAAGTCTAACATCAGTAGCCAGTGAAACAGGCTAGTATTTAAAATGACTTTTCCACCAGCAGCACAGTGAAAATCATTTTAAATACTTGCCCTAAACATAAATTAACACAAGTTTTAGATAAAACTAATTTAAAACTTACTTTTTCTATTAACTTCTCTCTTCAAAAGTAAAAAGTAATGTTCACAGTGAAAGGGTATATAAAAGTCATGTGACAGGCTATAAAACACACTTTCCTAGATTTTTTTTTTTTTTACAGAAAAACTTAAGATGTGGAAGTCTCCCCCCTCCAAAGGGAAGTTATCTGCACAATAATGAAGACACATTAGGTGACTGCTGATCCTTGAAAGCCGGCAAGAGGAGAGCTTTTCATTGGCAAGAAAAATTTGAAGGGCTTGGCACCCAAACTACTCCTTTTTTCCGTACTACTCAAACTGGTAATGGTTTGGGCATGTGGAAGGTGGCCTTAAACTTTGGAAGCTGGACTGCTGTTATATCCTTCGCAGGACAGAACGCATACAGATAAGGCTACTGCAGCAGGCATCAAATGATGAACATTAGAGGCAACCCAAACTATGGACACTAACCTAATGACGAAGTGTACTATTGTAATACTCACGAAATAGTTGTGTTAATTCTAGGGCTGAGATCAGTCTTTCACACAGTGTAAAGCCAGAAGGCACCATTATGCTAGAAAACTGCTCTGAATGTGTCTGTTAATTTATCTGTGATGCACCCAGTGTTTGGAGAGACTTATTTTTACCTGTGCGTGGAACAGAGTTGATGAACAAGTAATCAGTAATCTGACAGGCCAATTTTACATGCCTTTTTTAAATTGGTGCCTATTATGCTAATTTAGTCTAAAAGGATGCCAAATGCTGAAAAAGAAAAGTTGAATATTCTTCATACTGACTTAATGCGCCAATATACTCCTATTCATAATGGTAGGCTAATATCTGAAGTAATGTTTTTGATAACACTGTTTAGATTGAACAGCACAAGTTGCCTCCATGTTTTGTGAAAAGCAGCTTATAAAGCACGCACATATTGCTAAATTTTAGCAGACTTATTAACACAAACAAAAAAAAAACTGTCCCTTTTACTACACATCTCAAATGCATAATACTAAACACAAAAATACACAATGAAGTTACAGCCAACAAGTTGTGGTCAATCCATTACCACAGTGGTCATTTTTTTAGGAAGAATAAAGCTGTCAACCTCATCAACCCCATTTTTTCTAAATAGGGTCCAGATGTGACAACTGTCACCACCTCTCAAGTGCTGATATCCTACCTTCAGCAGTCATGCTTGACTGTCACAGGTCTCACACACAATCAATTTCTCTTATCCATCTATCTTTTTGCTTGCCATCCTTGTTTTCTCTTGCCTTTTTCCCATCTCCCCCAAATGTTCTTCACTAAACTGTCTTCTGCTTTCCTGCACATGTATCTGAAATACAGTAATCTGTGCTCCTAAGCACTCTCTTCAACTGGAGCTACTTTGACTTCAGCTCTGATGTCATCACTTTTTCAACTAATGCTATCATTAATAACAATGTATTAAAATATTCTTATGGATAAATGTACATACTGCCACATTCTGAAAATGCAGAAAACTGCCAGTATTCATTTATTAAATATTCTTTATTTATTTACTTACTGCAAGACTGATTTTTACAATTGTTATAATATACTTTAATACAAAAGAGTTGCATTGTGCTTTTTAACAAAGACAGATTCCTTCTTTGCTGTAAATTTATGTTTACTTTATTGCAAGTAATTATCGACCTGTCAATGTGGGCAATGTACATATGGTGCTGATTAGGTGGAAACCATCCTGAGTATTAGTCCAGCTAAGTTCAGGGTGTTGTGGTGATATCAAGTGCTGTAGGAAGATACTGCAGTCTGAAAACATGGGTAATTCCTGAAATCTGCTGAAGCCCTGCAAAAGCTTACAACTGTGAATTAGACAGAAGGATGGCCCAGAGAAGGCTGTTGGGAAAGTACTGTCACCTGGGAAAAAAATGGCATAAGAAGATGCATGAGCTTGTATCATCCTCTCATCACCACACCAATACTCTACAGCAGGCTGCAGAGTACTCAAGATATATACCACAGGAAACCACCCTGATGGTACAAAAGGATTACTATTTGAGATACTAGCAAGTCTGGTTCAATTAGTTGCCCAGGCATGAAATGGTGATCTGGGAATGCAGCACTTACAAGTCAAAAGCAACATCTCCTCTCATGGCTATGAAACTGGATAGGGTTTTTGCACAGCCTAGCAACCACAGGTCAAATATGAAGGGACATGTAGCAAGAAAGTGACTAATGAAAGGAGATGTTGCATATGTCTGTAGTATTGGGCTCAGTTCCTGTAATAACATCACTGTATCCGTGCAATGGGATGGGGAGGGTGGTTACTAAAATAAAAATAAATTTGGTGTTGCTTTACTTGTACTTGTTTTCCATAGTATAACATTGATCTCCATGGACCTTTTTCAGATTCAGCCAGGACCAGTGACTTGTTTAGACTCACACAGGCAATGAAGGTTGAGAGAATCAAACCTTGCACCACTGGGCCACAGGAAACTGCTCATAAGGAATGAAAGACCTCGGGGCAGGGTCTTAATGCACCTGGGATCTTTGGAAGGCAGGACCAAGAAAAACATGAGAAAAAGACTTTCACTATAGAATTCTATTACGAAAGTAGAAATGAGAGCAGAAGGAACCATTTGAAGTAGCTTTATGTCAGATGTGCTTAATGGCAAATGGGTAGAACAGGCAATACATTTCAGAAAGATAAAAAAAAGGAAGAAAAAAGCAATGTGGTACTATTACCTTCAATATTTTACAAGTTTTTTTTACTGCAGCATACTAAGGAAAAGTTCCACATACAGTCAGAAAAACCTTTATGTCCACTATTGTGGTCATGAAACTGCAAGCAAGATGAATCCTCAGATCAGGTATAACTGCAACAAAGAAACTGATTCCAAGTCTGTTGATGCTAGAAAAATGTAAACGGCAACTCATCCCATTTTAATTTCAGTTGCTCCAACCTGCTGAGAATGTTGGCTGTTTTGCATGCATAGGAATGCAGCAGCATCTCAGTTGAATGTTTTTTTCCAAGTGTATATTTAACCAAATCAAGAACTTGTTATTCCTCTGAAATGATGACCACATAAGCAAGAATGGCTGTAAGCTACACATATGTCCCAAGACTAGATGAGGTAAGAAACACTAAAGTTCACTTATGGAACCATGAATCAGCAAAACAAAAATTATGATGAATAAGAGGTGGACTTGCAGCTGGCCCTCAATTGGGAGTACTCTAGTTAAAAAGCCTGAAGCCCTGTATATGCTCTAAATTGCTATAAAGTAATTTGCCGAAGCAGCATTTGCTGAAACAGAACTGCCAAACCTGCCTGAATAGGAGACTAGTACTGGTGTGCCTGTAGTATGCTGAAACGACCAATGATCGAAAGAAAAGACATGTTGGAGGGTCCGCATGAAAATATGGCTGCATTTCACCAAGAATATCAAAGCTACTATTTGAATACAGAGATGATCAAGGTCAAGTGCAAGCAGCTAAGTATCCTGATAGTTTTGCAGATGCCAGCTATAGAACACAGGGAAAGCTTCATACTATTACTGTGAAAATTAATCAAAATCTAACATGCAGGAAAAATAAAATGACCAACAATCAGTCAGAAGTGCAAACAGTGACTGCAAAAGCTGGGAAATGTCCTGATACAATGCAGATACCAGCTGTACAACATACATAAATCATCACATTACCAACAAAGTAAATGAAAATCTGGACATGCAGTACAAATAAACTGGCCAGTCAGTCAAATAGGTCAAGCATAAGGTTGTATGGCATACTAGAAGAAATACAGTGTCAAAAGTTTCCTTGGATCATATTCTGAATATTATCAAAGCTCATATCTGAAACCAAAGGTACTGGCCCCCCCAAAAATAGTTGTATAAAATCGTACCATAACCATAGATGCCCTTCTCTTACATTTTGCAGTATTCTGTACTCTTGGGTCTCCCCCTCTTGCTACCTGAACGTCTGGCCAGTCTTCAGAAGTTTGCAGTCACTGGTAGGTGTGTGGGATGTCTGACGTAGTTAGACTAGTGTGGGCCATAAAAATGACATCTGCTTGCACCAGACCTCAGAAGTCAGTGCCCCAGTTGAGCCCCAGTCTTAGGAAATGCTGTGCAAGTCCAGTGCCATCCAAGAAGGAAACACACTTTAACAGAAGGGGCAGGAGGGAGGGAAGGAATACAGCAAAATGGCAGAGGACATCTATGGTTATGGTAAAATTTTACACAACTATTCTATGTCTTTCTATTCACATGTTGCAGTATTCTGTACTCTTGGGTGACTGACAAAGCTCACTGTGAGGAAGAGGGTGGTGGCGTTGAGGAATTCTCTATGAATCCATAGAGGATAGCCCTGGTAAATCCAGCCTTGGATATAGAGATTTGGTCTAGTTTGTACTCTATGGTGAATGTGTGAACAGATATCCAAGTGGCTGCCTCTAAAATGGTAGAGGTGGCCAGACCTTTAAAGAAGGCTCCAGTAGAGGCCATAGCCCCAGTGGAGTGTGCTTTAACCTTGGATCCCAATGATTTCCCATGGTGGGCATAGCAGAAGGTAATTGCCCTGGAAATCCAGGCTGAGATTGTCTGTTTTATTACGGCTTTCCCCAGGGCTCTAGGGTGGAAACAGCCAAACATCTGGTCAGACTTCCCGAGAGACTTATTCTTGTCCAGGTAGAATCTAAGCTGTCTGTGCACATCAAGGGAGTGTAAGACTCCTTCACTATCACTTTGTGGGTGGGCAAAGAAGGTGGGGAGGAGGGATGGCTTGGTTTAATTAAAGCTCATTGACCACCTTGGCATGAAGGATGGATTCAGGGACTAAGGGTTACCCTGCCTTTGTGGAATATGGGGAAAGGGGGGAATGGCCATGAGAGCTTGTAGCTCAGACACACTTCTAGCTGAAGTCAAGGCCACTAGGAATAATGTTTTTGACGTGCAGTGCTTCAGAGAAGCCTTGGATGCTGGTTTGGGGGGTGGGGCATGGGCTTCTCCAAGACATAATTCAGGTCCCAAGGAGGGGGAATAGGTTTCCTGGGTGGGCCTGAGATGCAGCACTCCTTTTAAAAACAACTTTGGAGGTAATCTGGAAGGCAGAGGCAGACAAGCTGAGATGGCAGACAGATGAGCCTTGATGGAGGAGTATGCTAATCCTGCCTGCAAAAGTTCACACAGGATAATACCAAAGGCACTTGGCTCTGTAATGGGTCCAACTGTCTCTGAAGACACCATACGGAGAATCATTTCCATTTGGATACATAAGATCTCCTGGTATTAGGTTTCCTGGCCTCCTGCAGGACTGTGAGTGCATCCTCATTTTATAGGTGTCTGTAAGGGATCAGAATTCTGTCACCCACAGGATGAGGTATAGAGATTGCCAGTGTGGATGGATTAGAGATCCCTGGTCTTGTGTGAGAAGGTCCACTCTGTGGGGTAACCTGTGGTGACTGCCCTTGGCTAAATGCAGGAGGAGGGGGAACCAGTGCTGTCTTGGCCAAAAGGGGGTCACCAACAAGATTTTTGGTCTGTCCTGTTGAATCTTCAATAGGACTTTCTGAATAAGAGGGCAGGCGGGAATGCACAGAAAAACATCCCCTTCCAAGATATTGAGAAAGCGTCCGTTACCTTCGCCAGAGGTTTAGGCAGCCTGGTGTAAAAGGATGGAAGTTACCTGTTTATGGGGGAGGCAAACAGATCTATTTGAAGTGTACCCTATCTGTGGACTAAGTCAAAGAACACATCCCTGTGGAGCATCAATTTGTGGGACTGTGACATGCACCTGCTTAAGGTGTCTGCCTGAGAGTTCTGTTCTGAAGGGATGTAGACTGCCTGAAGTGTTACTCTCTGTTTTATGGCCAGCTCCCACACTAAGAGAGCTAGCCTGCATATCAAGTACGATTTTGTCCCCCCCCCCCCCCCCGCTTACTGACATACCACAGAACTGTAGTTTTGTCTGTGAACAGTTTAAGAGGGACCTACTTCTACTTCACTTTGGGCTGAAAGGCCTTCAAGGCCAAAAGAATTGCTTTCATCTCTGTTACACTGATGTGTTCCCATTTGTTGGAGTCTGACCAGATGCCCTGGACTCTTAGGGGGCCCATAGTCACCCCCCACCCCCGATCTGAGGCATCTATGCACATTTCTTGCACTGGTGGGGGGGGGGGGAGTTGAAGAGGTATGCTCAACTGATTCAACCACCAATGAATCTCCATCTTGAGACAGGGTAAGAAGGGGATTTTGTACTCCAGAGAATGAGAGTGCCGAGTCCAAATGGATCTTGGGTAGCACTGAAGCTTTTTCGTGTGAAGTCTCACCAATGGTAACATGGAGATAGTTGAAGCCATGTGGCCCAGGAGCCTGAGGCACTACCTGGCAGTCAGTTCTTTGGCCTGATTGACCAAGAGCAGGTAACATTTCCACTTTTTGGGGTGGCAGGAAGGTCTTTATGATAGCCATCTGAATCCTGCACCATATGAAGACTAGGTCCTGAGCGGGGGTCAGGTTGGACTTGGGATAATTTATTTGGAAACCCAGTGCCTGCAGGAGGGGAAGGGTTGCCTGTAAGTGGAGCAGGAGGGATTCTTTGCAATCCACCTGGATGAGCAGGTCGTCTAGATAAGGGAAGATTTGGATACCTTGAATCCTGCAAAAAACCATCACTGGTGCCAGGCACTTAGTGAAGACCCTTAGTGCCCCAGAGAGACCTAAGGGAAAGGACAATAATTGATAAAGAGAGGAGGCCACAGACAAACTTAGTTATCGCCTGAATTTGGGCCTTATGGGCTTGTGAATGTAGGCATCCTTGATGCCCAAGGTGGCCACGAACCCCTGAGGCAAGATCAAGGGGAAAAGAGTTTGCAAGATGAACATCCAAAAGGTGGGCACTTGCAGGAAAAGATTTAGGTAGGAGAGATCCAGAATTTTCCTCTAGGGGCCATATTTTCTTGGGACTAGGACGAGGCTGGAATAAAATCCTTTTCCCCTGTCTGAAGGACAGTTTGGATTGGTAGCCTGGGCCGTGAATTTGCCCAAAACTGGTTGAAAAAGGAGGGTCTGAGGGAGTCCCCTTCCCAGACAAAGTAGTGATCCATGTCATAAAGCAATCATTTTCTATTATGGATAGGACCCACCTGTCTGCGGTGATGTTTCTCAACACCGGGAGACTATGAGAGAGCCTTAGTGATAGTGGGATGGGGGGGGGTTTAAGAGTGGCAGGTAGTCACAAACTACCTGCCCTGTCCTGAAGTTGAGGCTTCTGGGCTGGAGGCTGGGTAAGTCTGGCAGGAGTGGTTTGCTTCCTGGCAGCTTTCCTAGGTCTGGAGGAGGGAGTGGTAGCAGAGTGTTTCCTGACTAAACTGAGTTTTTGATGGGTAATTTCTATGGAACCTGGAGATAGGAGAGACAAATAGGTGTTTATGATCTTGTAGCTCTCCTTCCCCTTTTGTTGCAAGTTGTCTAAAGGTGCATCTAAGAGTTTTGCCCTGATGTTATCAGGTAGTGGCTGAAGTCTTAGCCATGAATACCGTCTGAGGAAAAAGTACAGTTTTGTACCTACCATAAATGTAGATGTCCGATAGGTATGCATCTGCAGTCATCACATATGGGTTGTCCTGCCTCAGGCAGCCCTTCGGTCTGCCGGATTGCAAAGTCTGGGTCTGGCCTCGGCTGATGTCGCACTTTCCCCGACGTCAGAGCGTCTGGGGTATAAAAGCATCAGCCGACGCCATCTTCCTCAGTTTTTCTTGCCCCAGATGCCAGGTGCCCTCTAGGAAGGCTAAATTTGGATAAATGCAATAAAATTCCAAACATTTGCAAAAATATATATATATACATGCACATACAAACAAATACACCATAATAGATTCCCCCAGCTAGCTAAAAGAGGGGTAAGCACCCTAGGAATACCACAGAGGGGTAGGAGGGAGGGTAAACCTGACTGCAGATGCATACCTATCGGACATCTACATTTATGGTAGGTACAAAACTGTACTATGTCCTTCAAGGATGCATCTGCAGTCATCACATATGGGTAGAATACCATAGCCAAACTGGGGGTGGAGGTACTAAGTGAAGGACGGTGTAGTTAAGATACCTTGCAGGACTGCCATAGAAAAACCTGCTCTGGATCTGGAGTATAAAGGCAAATTGTAATGCTTGGCAAATGTATGCACGGAGCTCCATGTAGCAGCTTCTAAAATGTCTTTGGTAGCCACCCCTCTTAGGAAGGCTGTGGTGGTGGCTGTGGCTCTCGTGGAATGAGGTCTAATGTTAGCTGGCACAGTCTTTCCATGAAAGGAGTAACAAAAACAAATGCAATTTCCTATCCATTTCGAAATTGTCTGTTTGGAAATTGCTTTTCCTTGTACCCTAGCAGCATATGCTACAAACAACTGGTCAGTCTTTCTGTAACCTTTAGTTCTGTCCAAGTAGTAGCGTAGTTGTCTGTGTATGTCCAGGGTGTGCAGAAGTCTCTCCCCTTTATTTTGTGGCTGTGGGAAGAATGTAGGCAAGTGAATAGCTTGGTTCAAAGATACCCTGGATACCACCTTTGGCATGAATGTAGGATTGGTCCTCAAAGAAACTCTGTCCTGATGAAAGATAAGGAATGGCTGCACCGCCATTAAAGCTTGTAGCTCAGATACTCTTCTTGCTGAGGTTATGGCCAGAAGGAAGGCAGTTTTCCAAGACAAAAACTGTACATCTGCCGATGCTGCTGGTTCAAAGGGAGGAAGTGTTAGCTTTTCCAACACGAAATTCAGGTCCCAAGTAGGTAGAGGTGGTTTCCTTGGAGGATTAATGTTTTTGATTCCTCTTAGAAACTGTCTTAGTAGAGGGTGAGAGAAGACAGGTGGATTTAAATTGTATTCTGCTGAGATTGCTGAGGCATGTATCTTGATGGAAGAGTAAGACAGGCCACTGTGGGACAATTCTGCCAAATATTCCAGTATATATGCCATATTCATCACAGTCACATCTAGGTCCTTTGCTGTGTTCCAGGTGTGAAATCTTTTCCATTTTGCTGTATATGCCTTCCTTGTGGAAGGTTGGCGAGCTTCCATAATAATATCCTTCACTCTCTGGGATAGGTTATCCTGAGGAGGAGTCATGGTATTCTCCAGGCAGTTAGCTGCAAGGTTTTTAGGTTGGAGTGCAGAGTCCTGAAATTGTGCTGCGTCAGTAGGAGTGGCCATAGGGGGAGAGGCCATGGTTTCGTCTGTGACAAGCTCTTTAACAGTGGGTACCAGTGCTGTCTTGGCCAGTTTGGGGCTATCAGGATTACTCTGGGCTGCTCTGTCCTGATCTTCAGTAGGACCTTGGTCATTAGTGGAAGAGGTGGGAAAGCATACACTGTTAGAGCTTTCCAGCTGAAAGAGAGAGCGGCCACTTTCCATGCTTGTGGGTGGTATGTCCTTGGGCAGAATTTCTTCAGTTGATGATTTAGGGGGGAAGCGAACAGATCTATTTCCGGCCTTCCCCATGATTGTGTGATTTGTAGGAAGATGTCTGGGTGCAGCATCCATTCGTGTGCATCCATGGTAGTTCTGCTTAAGCCTTCTGCCAGTGTATTGTCTTTCCCTGGCACGAATTGGGGCTGTAGCTGTATGTTGAGTTTCAATGCTAGTTCCCATAGATTCATTGTCAGTCTGCAAAGAGGGTAGGAATGGGTGCCTCCTTGCTTGTTTATGTACCACATAACTGTGGTGTTGTCTGTCCTTATGAGCAGGTGGCCTTGCTGAAGGGAAGGTGTGAAGGCCTCGATTGCGTGCATCACTGCCAGCATTTCCTTTTGGTTTATGTGCATGAGCAGCTCTCTTTGTGACCATAGCCCTTGGATACATCTGTCCTCCATGTGCACTCCCCAACCTTGGTCTGAAGCGTCCATGGTGATGGTTTGGTAGGTTCTTGGCTTGCTGAAGGGCAGCCCGCTGTTCGACTGGCAGGCTTAAGCCCACCACAGGAATTCCTTTTGAATGCAAGGAATGAGTGGGATCAGAGCTTCTAAGCTGTGACGAGTCCATAAACTTCTTAGGTACCATTGTAATTTCCTCATATGCAGCCTTGCTTGTGGAATCAGAAGAATGCAAGATGCCATGTAACCCAGGGCCTGCAGGATTTTCCTTGCAGTCATCTGAGTTTGTCTTGTGAGATTCTGAAAGCAAACTGGTAGCTGTTCTTGTTTTTCTTCTGTGAGAAAAGCCATCTGGGTGGTTGTGTCTAGATCCACACCCAGAAAAGTTATTCTTTGGGATGGAACCAGTCTTGATTTGTGGATGTTGACTGTATATCCCAAGGCCTGTAACAGGTGGATGGCATAGTCCAAGTCCTTTAACAAAGTTTGCTTGCTGTCTGCTTGTATTAGGCAGTCGTCCAGATAAGGGTAGATTTGTATCCCCTGAAGTCTGCAGTGTGCAATTACTGATGCCAGGCATTTCGTGAATACTCTGGGCACAGTAGATAAGCCAAAGGGCAATGCTGAGAATTGATAATTCTCTGACCCTGCAAGAAATCTGAGGTGTCTTCTGCAGCTTTGTTGAATAGGGACATGCAGGTATGCCTCCTTGAGGTCTAGAGTCACCAGCCATGACCCCTTGCCCAGCATGGGAAGGAGTTGCTGTAGAGTCAGCATTTTGAATTTTGGCACAATGAGGTACGTATTCAGTGCAGACAAGTCGAGAATAGGCCTCCATTGATTTTCTTTTCTTGGAACAAGGAATAATCTTGAGTAAAATCCCTGGCCTTGTTCTGAAAGAGGTACCTTTTCTATGGCTTTCATTTGCATTAAGTTGGTAATTTGCTTCAAAGCCTCTGCCCTCTGATTTGGTGGCAGGTTTGGCATGCCTTTTCTTTTTGGCAATGAGTGAAAATGGAACCTGTATCCTTTGTCTATTATTTGCAGTGTCCATGTGCCCCCTGTAACGCTGTGCCAATTTTTTGAGAATAAAGAAAGCTTTCCGCCCAAAGGTGCTTCTAATTGAGCCCTGGTCGGCGGAGTCAAAATAAAGTCATTGAGTCTGTCCTGGTGTAGCAGTTGTAGTTCCTGCACTACCTCTCTGGTTGGGAGGCTGCCACTGACGGCCTCTGTAGGAGCCTCTAGCTTGCCCTCTACCTCTGGCATGTCTATTCCTGCCTCTTTGAGATCTGTCTGAGTCCGGAAAGGACCAATTCTTAGTAGGCCAATTTCTGCTGAATCTCGGTGGATGGACTTGCAGAAAGTCTTTAACTGTTTGCACAGATTTTGCCTTTTCTTCAAATTTCTTTAAAACCTCTTGAGCCGAGGAACCAAATAAATTTTTCTTTTCCATAGGAGCATCCAAAAGCTTAGCTTTAACATGGTCTGGCAGAGATTGTTCCTTCAGCCAGGCATGCCTACGTATAACTGCACCTGTCATAGCTGATCTACATGAAGCTTCCAATGCATCATAACCACACTGCAAGAAATGGTTACTAACCTGCTGGGAGTTATGCACCAGATCCTGAAGGGATTTACGATCAAGGGGTTCAGAAGAGGACAGTTTCTTATGCAATTCATCTAGTAAATACTCTTGATACTGTATCATATGGAATTGACAGTTTAAAGCCCTCATGGAAAGAGTTGCAAAATTATACACTTTCTTACCCCATCTCTCTAATGCTCTGGACTCCCTTTCAGAGGGTAGATGATTTTTAGCAGTGGCAGCTGTAACCCCTTTAGGGCCCTGGGAAATAGTTTCTGGATCAGCAGAGTGGGCCTTGTACAGGTGAAAATGTGAGTCCGGGACCCTGTAGTACCTATCAGGTTTGGCAGGAGCCGGAGGGAGAGAGTCAGGGGCAGTACAAGCATCTGAATAGACATCAATGACATTCAAAACAGGAGGAATAGCTAAGGGCCTGTGCTGAGGTAAATGTAAAAAAGTCCTTAATCTCTTTCTGGAATCAGAGAATTCCTGACCCTGCCATTGAAAATGTTCTCTCATAGTGTGTAATGTTTCTCCAAATGAAAACTCTTCAGGAGGGGAGGCCGAGGGAATAGATTCCTCAGCATCAGAATCCTCGTAGGCCGAATAAGCCTCCTCCTGGTGGTCTGACAGAGCAGAGCCATCCGTGGACTCATCTGAGGACTGTGGATCAGAGGGCTCAACCCTGGGCCTTTTGTCTGGAGGTGGTTGAGAGCCCCTGTCCAGATGAGGTTGGGAGCCTCTAATTAATGAAATCAGATCCTCTGCTAGAGTAGGAATCTGAGAGCTAGAAGAAGGTCTCCGAGAGGAAACTTTGGGAGGCAAAGCCTTAGAAAGTTTAGCAGCCTTAGCCCTAGAGAAAGCCTTAATGGACATGGAAGCAGGGGGTCTGGCTGCACCACGTGCAGGAGTAGCTTTATCTAAAGTAATGGTGTCGGAAGGTTCCTGGACACCGGATTCAGTAGGTAATTCAATGACCGACTCGGCCGGGCCTCCAGGGCCGAGGTAGTCGGTTGTGTGGTTTTGGTAGTAGGAAGTACCAAGGACTCGGTTTTAGCCGAGACCGAGACACTAGTGGCAGGCCTGACCGAGGTTTCAGCCGAAACCGCGGCCCGCGTGTGTCTGTCCTTGTCCTTCCGTTTTTTGACTAAATGCGAAGTCGGAGTCTCCGACGGCATTTTATAAGCAAAAGTAGCCCCAAAAAACTCCTCTGCAAACTCCGACCGACGTCTAAGAGTTCGTCGGTTGAAGGAAGCACAGGCTGAACAGGCAGAGACGTCGTGGTCTGGGCCTAGGCAGGGGAGGCAGTACGAGTGGAAATCCTTATGAGGTATTTGTTTCCCACAGGTTAAACAATTATTAACTTTATCTGACATCGGCTGAGGCAAGAAAGAGTCCCCAACGGGGTACTTAGCTTTTCCGAAGTCTTCGGTAGCTGAAACACAGGAGCTGACCGACCGGCACTTGCGAACTGCTTCTGCTTCGGGCACCACGCGGCAAGAAAGACTGAGGAAGATGGCGTCGGCTGATGCTTTTATACCCCAGACGCTCTGACATCGGGGAAAGTGCAATATCAGCCGAGGCCAGACCCAGACTTTGGAATCCGGCCGACCGAAGGGCTGCCTGAGGCAGGACAACCCATATGTGATGACTGCAGATGCATCCTTGAAGGACATCAGGCTGATGCAGCTGACCTTGCTGAGGCCTCAGCAGCATTGTAACTGCACCTAATGGAGTGTCAAGTGACCTGGGAGGTTAAGGAAATGAGGCTGGACAGTTGAGCTTTGGCTGGGGAATCAGGAAAGTCAGTTAACTGTTCTGAGACTTTTTCCAAAAGAGCTAAGGCATACTTGGACATGTGGGTCTGGTAGCTGACTGCCCTGAATGCCAGGGTGGAAGATGTATAGACCTTTTTTCCCCAAACATTCCAGAGCCTTGCTATCTTTGTCAGTAGGAAGGAGGGAAGAAGAAGGAAGAAGTCTGGATGCCTTCTCTGCAAAAACTGAGATTGTACTTGGGTCAGCTGCAAGCCATTTCACCAAGAATTTAGCTCCCTCAGGAACTTTGTAGAACCTGTCAGGTATGTGGGGGGCAGGGGGCTGAGAGTCTGGGCTCACGGAAGCTGCACTAAAAGCATCAAGAAAGGCTGGCAGTACTGGAGGAATAGCTGAAGGAGCAGGAGAATCCAACTGGAGAAGTTCGTACTACCTTTTCTGAACCTCTGTCACCACAGATGAATCCCATTTAAAGTGCTCCCTCATCTTAGCAATGGTCTCTGCAAAGGTGAGATCTTCTGCTGGGGAATCTGCTTCAGCCGATTCTTCCTCGGGGAAAGCATATCCAAGAGAGTAGAGAAGTTGGGAAACATAAGAGAGGTTCCTCTGAGGAAGAGTCACAGGATTCCTCCTCTTCCACCCAAGGAGGAGTCTAGGGCTTGGTGCCTAGGACTCAACACAGGGGTAGTCACTGGTAAAGGTACTGAAGAAGCAGGTCTTAAGGCCATGAAGGCACTGAAGAGGCTTTGCAAGAAAGCCTGCCAATCTAGCTAACCTTCTGCTGGAGGAGAGGTATGCTTCCTCTTTTCTTTCTTTTTCAGAGAAGGGCTAGCAGGTGTCTGGGCCAAAGTAGGCCTGGAGGGATCCGTCCAGTCGGCTGGTGAAAGCATAGGTTCCCCTTCAGTGTCGGAAGCAGATGTCTGCAGGGCCCCAGGGGACATGCCTTCTGCACCGGATTCTGCAGCTTCCACTTTGGTACCTGCTGCACCCTAATCAGCAGTAACCAATCGTCACTCCAGGCCGTTGGCCACAGGAGGGATGTCGGGAGGCAGAGGCACAGCTATGGTTTCAGGCCTTGAGGTCTTGGCCTTTTTCTTGGATGGCTTGACAGGCAGACTGGAGATCACCTCCATGCCTAATGCTAAATGTTTGCGTCACTGATTCTCTAGGTATATGTTTAAAGTGTGTTATCTGCTACGCAGGGTTTTCGGGACGAATGCCTGGCAAATGGAGTGAGCCTTTTGGTCGTGAGACGGTCCCAGACAAAAGAGGCAGAGCTTGTGAGCATCTTTGTGGGGAATCTGATGACTGCACTTGCACTTTCTGGAAGACATGAACATATACCAGCATGCAATGACCCAAAACAAAAGATCCCCAACAGGGTACTTATCTCAATAATTCTTGATCTGACAGATGGTACGGCAGGAACAGCTGATGTTTGACTGACCACAGAGAAGTTCTGAGGTCTGGTGCATGCAGACTTCATTTTTATGGCCCACACTAGTCTAGCCATGTCAGACGTCCTACGCACCTAGCAGTGACTACAAACTTTTGAGGACTAGATGGACATTCGGGTAGTAAGAGGAGGAGACCCAAGAGTACAGAATACTGCAACATGGAAGGGGAGGACATCTATAGCTATGGAGGATTTCACTACCCACACTTATTTCTATGAATAGATTTGCAAAGGAGGTGATCCTCTGTAAGACAGAGTGAAAGCTGATAAGTGGCATGGTAAATTACAGCTGTGTGAGGTACTCGCTGTAAAAGGAAATTTCAAATAGAACCTTGCGGCATTAGCAATAGTTTAAGGACATTCTGATGTTAGCCCGAAACCTTCTCCTGACACATTTTTTTCAAAGCTATCATGAGTTGATACATCTGTATCTCTCAGGGTCACAAGGAGAGTCTAAGTGTATATAAAGCCCCTTCCCCTAGAGTTTCTTTTTTTTTCTACGTGATAAAACCTCACTGGAAGGCATATGTGCATCTCTAGCTATAGGAACTCAAACAGACTTGTTACCTAAAAGATGGAGTAATACGATGGCTTGGAGGCAGAACTCAGCTCCTGAGAACAAACCTGAAATATTTTGTTATGCATTTCATAATTGAGGCATAACTTATAAGGTCTCCCACTCCATTAACTGGAACCTCTGCGGTGTGCATGCGCACACAAACACACTTACCTGAAATGGGAATCCAGCTGAAAGTTTAAATGCTTAACAGCAAGACCCTACACTTTGCTGTGGTGACTATTTCATGCATCTGTACAAACTTCTTCCATCTTGTCATTGAGATAAAAATGGACAGTCAGACTACAATCCTATTCATAGATATGCAGCACGAAAATAAATCATATGATGGGCTACTGCGGTGTGTCAAAAACACATGAAAGCATGGGTATCAAAGTAACTGCTTCGCAAACAATCTGAGCAGCAGTATTTTGTGTGCACGTGTGTGGCACCTGCCTGATTGACTTAATGGCTATCCTTCTTGCACTGCTGTTCTTTTATTCTTCTCTAGGGCCAAAACCAGGTGTCCCCAGAGAGGGCAAGGGACCTGGGTCCCATTTACTCACTGTCCAGAAAGCCTTATTAACCATTCTTTCCTCTGAAAAGTGTGAGTCAGGAGTAGGAAGTTGACCAGTTTGCTGATGCCATGGACTTCTCCTCATCCTTCCTAAACCCTCCCAATAGGTGGCTTCCAGGCATTTGTAGTCTCTGTTACTAGGAGGGGTGGATGTAGCCTATTACACATACTTCCCCGTTTAGATAGCAAATGGTTAATGCAGTGTGGATCTGCTAGGCTCCTTCTGTCAGTGATCATCTACCCCCGGTACGCACTGCTAAGGCAGCAAACCAAACTACCTGCTCCCCCAGGATCAGCAAGCCAATATCAGCCATTCAGTACCATCTATCCCGTCCTAGCCCTTCCAGAACATGTATTGCTAATGAAGCACTGGCCATCTGGATCACAGTCAGAACTACATCCCTCTGCACTAGGCTCTGAGCAGCAGTAATCTTGAGAAAGATACTGCTATGGAGTCTATCAACGTGGAGTCAGCCTGGATGATTTTTATGGGAACATTCCCAAATTTATCATAGCAGAAAGTAAGCCGTTAAGGAAAGTCACACTCCTGTCTTCCTTCCCAGAAAAGGGGGATAAAGAGAGAAAACTTACCATTACAGTAGATGTCCTACTTATCATTGCTGTATTCTTTACAATACGGAAATCCTGTCAATGATAGCTGTATGTCTCATGAGAAAACCAAAGCCTTGAACCTAAGTGCCATACGTCAGATACTTGTCCAACTTCTGAGACACAAGGTATGTAAAATGACATAAGGGAGACAAATCCTCAGAACTGAACTGCCCCAAGAGAACAGTAACAACAAATAAGGAAAAAAAGAAAGATGGTACGTGTACATCTAAAAGAAGGAAAAAAAGATGACTCCCTGTGCCACAGGCAGAAGAAAAAAAAAACAAACAGGGAGAAGGAGGGACAAAATACTGCAGCAGTGACAAGTAGGACGCCTACTGTTATGGTAAGTTCTTACACATCTGTACTTCTTTCAATAAGGAGAGTACTACAGCTACTGTAAAAGATGGAAAAAGGAAATGAAGAACCATCCAAAATCCCATGGAGGATGGACCTGGCAAAATCTGTTTTGGCCCTGGAAATCACATCCGATTTATGATGCCCACTAAATGTACATACCTAAGACCAAGTAGCAGCTTCAAAATGGATTATCGAGACCCTTAAAGAAAGCTCCAGAAGAGGCAACCGCCCTATTAGAATGATCATGAGCATTGCCATGAAAGCAATAACAAAAAGAAATTGCTTTAGAAATCCAAGAAAAGATGGTTTACTTAGAATGGGTAAACAATTTCTTGTCTTGAAAAGAAACCAAAAGCTGCTCAGATTTCTTAATATCTTTAGTCTTGTCTAAATAATATCTGAGCTGTCTATGCAAATCCAAAGAATGGAGAACCCTTTCACTACTACTTTGAGGAGAAGGAAAGAAAGAAAGAAAATGTCTGGTCTGATTCAAGGACAAATCACTGACCACTTCAGGCATAAGAGAGAGAAATGGTCTTTGTAAAAAAGAAAAATAAGAACTGCCATAAGGGCGTGATACTCAGAAACTCTCTTGGTAGAAGCCAAAGCCACCAGCAAGACAGTTTCAGAGTTTTAAAGAGAACAGGCTACTGACTCAAGAGGAGGCTGAATCAATTTTTCAAGAATAAAATTACGTTCCCAAGGAGAAAGTGGTTTTCTTGGAGACCTAATATGAAGGATACCTTTTAGGAACTGTTTAAACTCAAACCTAGAGGACAGTGGTGGTAGATCCAGAGGCAGACAAGCAGAAATGGCTGACAAATGTGCTTTAACAGAAGAGTATATGCCACACCAGAACTGAGCAACTCACAAAAATAAGAACAGTAGGAATACATACTAAAAGATGGTCTTATTCATTTTTGACACCAAGAAGAAAATATTTTGCATTTACCAACATAAGGTTTTTTAGTAGTGGGTTTTGGCCTCTTGCAAAACCCAAAGCATGTCCTCAGAAAACTGGAGTCAAAAAGAAATCAAAACCCTATTACCCAGAGAGCCAACTGTAGGGTGAGAAGATGCGAGTCAACCTGTCCTGTGAGGTAACTTCAGATGATTGCCCTGGCCAGGTGGAAAAGAAGGGGAAACAATGCTGTCTGCGTCAAAAACAGGATTTTGGCCTGTCACACATGATGTTGTACAGGATCATCTTTGGCAACTGTGGGAGAGGAGGAAATGCATACAGGAACATCCCTCTCCGAGAAAAACACATGGTATCCACTTTTCAAGCCAGAGGACTTGGCACTCTGGAACAGAGATGAGGAAGTTGTCTGTTCTGAGGGAAGGCAAAAAGATCTAACAGAGTATCCCATAATGGACAATGCCCAGGAACATCTCTCTTTGAAACATCCACTCGCGTCTGCCCCGGACATGCTTACATTGTCTGCCATAGCATTGTGTTCTGAAGGAATATAAACTGCTTGAAGAATCAATTGTTGGAAAGAAAAATCCCATGCAGCAAGGGCTAGTCTAAAAGAGATGGTAAGACTTTGTCACCTCTGTTTATGTACCAGATGACAATGGTGATGTCTGTGAAACCTCTGAGTGGCCCTGGAATCCAGAGAAAATGCAGAGCCAGGATAAGAGCTTTTATTACCTTGATGTTGATGCTCTCCTTAAAGTCTTGCACAGACTAGACCCCCTGAACCCTAATGTCGTTGGAACAAGCTCCCCCAAGCCAGGTCAGAAGCATCTGTAAAAAGCTCCTGAGTCCGGGAAGGAACCTGAAATGGAAGACCTATATTCTGAGATATCTGGTGCATCCACCACAAGAATTGTTTCTTTAAGAAAGGCAAGGCAGGAATGGGGAAGTCCAGAGGGTGACCATCTTGCAGTCATATTAACTTCATACACCACTGGAACTTCTTCATGTGAAATGTGGTAAATGTAACTATTGGAATAGCTGATGCCATGAGCTGAGAAATTCTCTCCCTGGAATGTCTTGCAAAGGAAGGTGGCACTGAAAGAAAACTATGAAAACTCTTGAGTGGCCCTGGAATCCAAAGGTATGGTCCTTCACATCCTATGGAGACCAGAGCCCTTGGACCCTGATGTTGGAAGAAATTCCCCAGGGAAAAGGAAGAAAGTACAGTTGTGTACCTACCATAAATGCAGATATTCGAGTGTATTCACTGTTGCAGTCATTACTCTTGGGTTATCCTGCTGGCAGGCTACCCGTGGTCAGCCAGAATTCCAAAGTCTAGGTCCGGCGTCGATTGCTGTCGCCTCTTCCCTGACGTCAGTGCGCCAGGAGTATAAAAGATGCAGCCGATGCCATTTTCTTAAGTTTGGTAGGCTGAAAAAAATATGCCAATAAAAAAGTATGCACAAAAATAACATTTCCTTCATCTACAAGTAAATACACCAAATAGGTTGTATAGGACAGAGAAGTGCAGATAAGTCCCAGTAAAGAAAAGGAGGATGGTGGGTGGGTAACCTGGACTGCAACAGTGAACACACTCGAACATCTACATTTATGGTAGGTACACAACTGTACTATGTTCTTCATGTTTCACTGTTGCAGTCATTACTCTTGGGTTGAATCCCAAAGCTGAGGAAGGGTGGCTGGGCTAAATAGGATTAGGAGAGGCTATGAGGCCCTGCAGGACTGCAGTGGCAAAGCCTGCTCTGGACTTAGAGTAAAGAGGTAAGTGGTAGTGCTTTGTGAAGGTGTGCACTGAAGTCCACGTTGCAGCCTCTAAGATATCTTTGGTTGGTACTCCTCTGAGGAAGGCTGCTGCTCTGGTGGAATGAGGCCTAATGCCCTTAGGCACTGATTTGCCATGTTGAAAATAGCAGAAACGGATGCAATGGCCTATCCATTTTGAAATAGTCTGTTTTGAAACAGCTTTTCCTTGTGATCCTGCAGCATATGACACTAAAAGTTGCTCAGTCTTTCTGAAAGCTTTAGTTCTGTCCAAGTAGAAGCATAACTGCCTGTGTATGTCCAAAGAATGCAGAATTTTCTCACCCTTGTTCTGTGGATTAAGATAAAAGGTTGGCAAGTGAATGGTTTGGTTAAGGGCCACACTGGACACCACCTTAGGCATAAATGTAGGGTTTTGTCCTCAGAGAAACTCTGTCTGGATGAAAAATGATGAAAGGTTCCACAGCCATGAATGCTTGTAACTCCAAGACCCGCCTTGCAGAGGTTATTGCTAGGAGCAGAGCTGTTTTCCAGGATAAGAATTTTATATCTGCTGTTGATGCTGGCTCGAAAGGAGGCAGTGTGAGTTTTTCCAAAACATAATTGAGGCCCCAGGCCGGAATTGGTGCTCTCCTTGGAGGCCTAATGTTTTTGGCCCCTCTGAGGTACTGCCTTAATAAAGGATGAGAAAAAATAGGTGGTTCCGTGTTGTAATGGGCTGAAATGGCAGAGGCATGAATCTTAATTGATGAGAAGGAAAGGCCTTTGTTCAGCATCTCAGTTAGGTATTGTAAAATCTGAGGAACATTTGCTACACGTGTCAATGCCTGGTTCCTGGTTCCAAGCACAGAATCTCTTCCATTTTTCTGCATAAGATTTTCTGGTGCTGGGCCTCCTGGCCTCCAAGATAACATGCATAACAGCTTTTGAAAGAGGAGTGTTCTGAATGGTTACATTATCCACCATGCTGCCAGATTTAAGGTCCTGAGTTGGCTGTGCAGGATCTGATTGTTTTGTTGGGTCAGCAAGTGAGAAGTTTGAGGCAATATCCATGCTGGACCTTGAGACAAGCTCTTAAGGGTTGGGTACCAGTGCTGGCGTGGCCAGTCTGGAGCAATCAGTATAATTTTTGGCTTCTCTTGTCTGACCTTTAGGAGTACCCTGGGAAGGAGAGGCAGTGGGGGAAAAGCATATACCGTTAGATTTTTCCAGCTGAAGGATAGGGCATCCACTTTCCATGCTTGCTTGTGATAAATCCTTGTGAAAAATCTCTGCAATTGGCAGTTGTGAGGGGAGGCAAATAGATCTATGTCTGGGCATCCCCATTTCCTTATTATCATGCTGAAGACTTGTGGATCCAGTTTCCATTTGTGGGGATCCATGAGGTTTCTGCTTAGTTCTGCCAGAGTATTTGTTTTTCCTGGCAAGAATTGTGCTTGCAGGTGAATTTGAAATGCCAATGCTGTGTCCCATAAGGTCATTGCTTGTCTGCATAGGGGATAGGAATGTGTACCTCCCTGCTTGTTTATGTACTACATGACCGTAGTGTTGTCTGTCTTTATCAGTAACTGTCCTGGATGAAGCAGGTCCTTGAAAGCTGTCAGGGCATTTTGAACAGCTAGCATCTCTTTTTGATTGATGTGAAGATGCATCTGGTTTGCAGACCATGTGCCCTGAATACATTTTCCTGCCATATGGGCTCCCCAGGCATAATCTGATGCATCCATTGTCAGTGTCTGTCTGGCTGTGGGTAAACTGAATGGCAGACCCTTGTTGTGGTGACAGGCTTCTGCCCACCATCGAAACTCCTGTTGTAGGCAGGGAATGAGTGCAATTACTGTCTCCAGGCTGTGGCAATGCTGAGTCCAAACACTTTTTAGGTATCATTGTAGTTTCCTCATATGCAGTCTGGCATATGGAATTAGTAGAATGCAAGATGCCATGAAACCAAAGGCCTGCAGGATTTTCCTTGCAGATAAGTGTGTTTGTGTTGCCAATTTCTTGAAGTAAGTAGTCAGATACTTTTGTTTGTCTGGTGTGAGATAAGCCATCTGGGCAGTTGTACTTAAGCTTGCACCCAGGAATATTATCTCTTAAGAGGGCACTAGGTTTGATTTCTTTTTGTTTATTGTGTATCCTATGCCAATTAATAATCCTTTTACAAATGCCAGATGCTTCAGAAGAATGTCTTTGTTCTCTGCTTGAATTAGGCAGTCGTCCAAGTAGGGATATATTTGAATTCCTTTTTGTCTGCAAAACGCAATTACTGGTGCCAGGCATTTTGTGAAGACCCTGGGCGCAGTAGATAAGCCAAAGGGCAGTGCGGAGAATTGGTAATGCATTGAGCCAGCTATGAATCTGAGGTATCTTCTGCAAGATTGTCTGACTGGAACATGCAGGTATGCCTCTTTTAGGTCCAAAGTTACGAGCCAAGCCTTCTTTCCCAGCATGGGCAGTAGCGGCTGTAGAGTCAACATCTTGAATTTTGGAACTTCCAGAAACGTATTTAAAATCGACAGGTCCAGAACTGGTCTCCAGGTTTTGTCCTTTCTGGGTATTAGAAAGAGTATGGAGTAAAATCCTTGCCCCTGCTCTTGTTGTGGTACTTGCTGAATGGCCCTCATTGTCCATGAGAGCTGTAATTTGTTTCTGTGCCTCTGCCCATTGATTGTGTGGCAGGCCTGGCATACCTTTTGACCTTGGTAGGGTTTGAAATTGAACCTGTAGCCTTGGGACACTCCATTTGTCTTGGGTAATCATTTGCCAATTTGATGAAAAAAGTGCTAGTTTTCCCGCTAAGGGGGCTGCCAAAAGAAAAGTGCTGGGATATGGTAGAGGAAAGTCATTGGGACTCTTTCCTGTAAGGTTGTGATTTGTCTTCTCCGCTTTTGGAGGTAGGAGCACCCCATTGTTTAGGCCTGTATGAACCTTGGAGCTGAGATCTGCCTCTGGGACGCCTGTATCTGCCTCTTTGTGGTCTGTCTGACACTGGAAAGGACCAATTTTTAGTGGGCCAGTTCCTGCTAAACTTGGGTGGCTGTACCTGTAAGAAATCCTTGACTATCTGCATGGATTTTGCTTTATCCTCCATTTTTTTCAACACCTCTTCCGCTTTAGTACCAAACAGAGTATCATGCTGTAATGGTGCATCTAATAATTTTGCTTTAACATGATCAGGCAGATTCTGTTCCTTTAACCAAGCATGCCTTCTAATAACAGAACCTGTAACAGCGACCCTGCAAGAGGCCTCCAGTGAATCATAACCACATTGCAAAGTATGCTTCCCCACTTGTTCAGCTGCATGCAATAAATCCTGCAATTCTTTGTTCTCTGAACTTTCACTATTTGTCAACAATTCCTGTTTAAGCAGTGACATTAAATATTGCTGATATTTAAGCATATGAAATTGACAATTTAAAGCCCTCACAGCCAGGGTAGCAGAAGTGTAGACTTTTTTCCCCCATCTGTCTAGAGCCCTAAAATCCCTATCTGAGGGGACAGGGTTTTTTGCAGTGGAAACTTTAACCCCTTTGGGAACCTGAGATATAGTTTCTGGGTCAGCAGCAGGGTTTTTATATAGGAATTTATGAGAATCTGGGACCCTGTAGTACCTGTCTGGCTTAGCAGCTGCAGGGGGTAAAGAGTCAGGAGATAGGCCGGACTCTGAAAATACATCATCTACAATATTCAGAACAGGTGGAACAGCAAGGGGTCTGTGCCGAGGAAGTAGCAGAAAGTCTCTGAGCCTTTTCTTAGATTCAGAATATTCTTGGCTCTCCCAGTGGAAATTCTCCCTCATGGTATGCAGGGTTTCCCCAAAAGAATAATCCTCAGGAGGAGAGGCTGAAGGAATGGATTCTTCAGCATCAGAATCCTCATAGGGAAGCATGGAGTAATCCTGTTCAGAAGAGGAATCAGAGGAAATAGAAACCTGATCAAAAGAATCATACTCAGTCTCTTGCCTAGGCCTCTTATCAGGAGGGGGATGGGAGCCCCTGATCAAAGTAAATAGGTCTTCTGCCATTTTGAGCATCTGTTTTTTAGGCATGGAAGTCTGAGAAGGAGAATGCTGTACTTGTTTCTTTGTCTTTAGAGCTGCTTTAGTCTTTGAAGCTGAAGATGGCTTAATATATAGCTGTGTAGGTCTGAAGACGCTCTCAGAAGCTGATGCCTGTTCAGCGGCTCCGGACCCATCTGAGGGAATGATTTCCAAGTGTCCAATACCTTGAGTTTCCAGTGGCCCAGTCGGCTCCAAGTGGGAGTCGGAAGCGGCCTGTGGCTCTGAGGTAGCGGGTGCCAGGGGCTGCAAAAGCACCTCACTGAGAAGCGGCGAACCGGTGACTGGCCTAGCAGAGGCTTCGGCGTCGGTTTTGGACCTCGGATGCCTATCCTTTTCCTTGCGTTTTTTGTAAACTCCGGTTGTCGGCTGGTCCGACGGCATTATATAATTAAATCTTCAGCCAAAGTAATGAAATGCAAAATCGAACCGACGCTTGATAGTGCGTTGGTTAAATCTAGCACAAAACCGACAGCTAGCAACGTTATGATCAGGGCCTAGGCAAGGAATACAGTAAGAGTGAAAATCCTTATGAGGTATTTGCTTCCCACAAGAAATACAATTGTTAACTTTTTCTGACATCGGTCTGGAGCAAGAAAAAGTTTCCCCAATGGGGTACTTAGCTTTAATGAAGACTTCGGTTCTGAAATTCGGATTTGAAAATCTCAGGAGTCGGCCGACCGGCACTTGCGAACTGCTTTTGCTTCGGGCACCTCGCGGCAAGAAAGGCTGCAGAAAATGGTGTTGGCTGCATCTTTTATACCCCTGGCACACTGACGTCACGGAAGAGGCGGCAGCAACCGACGCCGGACCTAGACTTTGGAATTCTGGCCGACCACAGGTAGCCTGCCAGCAGGATAACCCAAGAGTAATGACTGCAACAGTGAAACACGATGAACATCTTCCATCATACTATGGGTCTGAATTCTGCACCCCAATAAAATCTAGTCCTGAGAAGAAATTAAAATGGACTTTTTTATATTTAGAGTGAAGCCCACCCTGTGATGAAGCAGCATAGTGAATTCTAGGTCCTGTACAGCATCTGTGGAGATGGGTCTGAATGAAATGGTCGGCCAGATAAGGACAAATTTGAACACCATGGAGCCTGCAAAAAGTTACAACTGAAGCAAGACATTTGGCAAAAACTCTCAGAGCTGCAGAAAGACCAAAAGGCAACTGAGAACTGACTATGTATGGAAGAAAGAGAGAATTGTAAATTCTTCCTGAAGAGAGGGGGTATAGGAATATGGAGCTATGCATCCTTCAGGTTCAGGAATACCAAGAAGGCCTGAAGCAGCAGAAAAAAATGGAGAGTCAGCATTTTGACTAAAGCAACATTTGGGAAGATACAGAGAAAGGAACGGTCTAGAATGGGACTCCCAACAGCCCTCTTTCCTGGGAACCAAAAACATCTTGGAATAAAAGCCTGTGCCCCTCTGACGAGGAAATATTTGTTGAATAGTACTCTGAACCAAGAGATCTTGAAGAAGAGGAGGAGGAAAATAAGACAACTGGCAAGAAGGAGGTTGAGGAATCCCTGAAAACGGAGGAAGAGACTTTCACACCAAGAAATAACTGTTGTGAATGATTGGCAGAACCCAACAATCCATGGGGATGTGTTGCCAAATGGGAAAAAACACAGTTAAGTTAACCTCTGGGAAAAAGGACTCAGGCTGAAGGGAAGACGAAAGTGATTGTTAAGCAGAAGCTGACTTGTCCAGGAAGGTAGAGTTCTGACTCCTGGACTCTTGACCAAGTGTCTCAGAAAACTCTTTTAGAAAGCCTTTTCTCCCTTAAAGACAGTTTATTTTAGTTTTCAACAAAAGGCCCCTTAGATGGGTAATTCATCTGCTCGTGTAAGATGAACAACTTCAGACAGAATTCAAACACAATGTTCAAACTGGTGGCAAAGAAGTTCTGAGGATATGGTGCTCATATGTCACTTATGTACCTTATATCTCATACTTAGGACATGCATTTGACATACAGTGCTTGGAAGAGCCCAAGACTTTGGTACACCAGCTGGATGTACAGCTATTCTCAGCAGGATATCCTCACTAAGGAAAACTGCAGCAGTGATTAAGGAAGGACATGTAATTGATCATTTTCTGAATGAAGTACAACCAGCATGATCTAAAGGTACCTTGTATGCAAGAAACCAACATACTAATGTGCAAAATGGCATTCTTTGTATTTACCGACACTGCCCTGGTACTCTGCTACAGCAAGGGTACAATCAGCTGGAGAGTTATCATCCACAATTAGACATACTAAATGTGGTCACTGATGTCAGTGACATCCCAGATGGCATAGATGTCTCACATAACCAAAGTCAGGAAACAGAAGGAGTCACCACGGATAAATGAAAAGCTCCGTTTGTAGTAAAAATTAAAATCCGTTTAATGTGATCACCACATTAAACGGATTTTAATTTTTACTACAAACGGAGCTTTTCATTTATCCGTGGTGACTCCTTCTGTTTCCTGACTTTGGTTACTTGTTTCTCATTTGTCGGAAGGCGTCTTTGAGTACCAATAACAGTTCTTACCTACGATGTCTCACATAACCTTTGGAACAAGGACAAGGGGGATCAAAGTTCTGATTTTTTCTTACTAAAGTGGTGCCTCTATGGTTCCTTTGAAGAACACAAATAGAATTAGTTCAACTGCTCTGTGGAGACTGCTTGATCCCTAAAACAGAGCACTCTCTCTCTCTCCCGTCCCCCTCTTTCTGGGCATAACCCGATAATTCTCAGACATGGTCATCCATGATCACATCTTGAATCCACTGCTCTGTGGTGATGTCACTCTAAGTTGCAGTAAATTCGGAGAGCTGACCTCTAAATGTCAGTCTCTGAGGTAGCTAGGACACTAACTTCTGTGTAAATGGAGTCAGTCTTCACAGAAACTTAGCTTGTTCAGCTGAAGAAAGAGAAGGTACTTGGTCCTTGTGGGAGTCCTCTTCTTTCTGTGGAAGAATTACTTTGTTCTTTTAGAACTGTGAAGTTTTACAACAAGCTAAGTAAGCCAAGGGAGTTACTAAACAGACTTCCAAGGTGCTCAATGTGTCTCTCCACTTCTGGAGGTCCCTCAATCAGGTCCACAAATGTTTTTCCCCAAGGAGGAGGCCTCTGGGATGGTCTGCCTGAATTCATCATTAAACAGGTTATATCATGACATTGCACAAAGACACACTTCTGAACTTGCTGTCCTCACCACATCATCAGTACAAAGTCACAGCAGACCACACGAATGACCACTATAGAAGCTGTGGCATCCCCCCCCGAACATCCCTGATCCCAGATATTAGGAGGTCTACCAATTCTTTCCAGAACCTAGTCCATTGCAAGCATACTGAAACTGTGCAGTTGATGCAAACAATTACAGGGCAACAATTCCAAATTAGTAGGTAGAAAGATGCTGTGGACTCTGTCACCTGTGATGGATAGAATGGCTCATACAGGAATCTGCCATGAGATACACAGACAGCACATCACTCCACTCTGTTGGTGACATTTAGGAGGACTTGTTTTCTTGAAAGCACAGGGAGATGACTCTGAATGCTTCCAAGCTCCAATTCTGACAGCCTTTAGGGGAGGCATAACACAACACTCCTCATTCTTCGTGACCAAATACTGTTTTGGGCACTTCTGGAGTGGAAAAGGCACAGGGGAAACAGGCTATTCCATATTGGACTTTATGAAACAGAGCATCCCTCCACAGCAGGTAACTGGTGGGCAGTCACAAGGACAGGAGGTCTCATTATCCTTGTCTGATCTGAAAAAAGAACTCTGGATTCTGCCATTCCCCTTGATAGGGTAAATGGGTAGACCCCCCCCCTTCAACTCATGCCTCCAGCAGGAGGCAACCTGGGCTCAATTAATACACGAGGTGACAAGTCCAGGTGTGCACTAGGTGTATGCATGCTGAAGCACAGACTACAGCTATGAGCTGTTAATGAGCTGCTTCCATTAGTCCAGAGTTTGACTTACCCAGATTCCATTTGCCTATTGTGTGATTCTGAACAAGTCACATAATCAAATAGTGCTATGTGGCAATCAAGAAATGGGGCTATGCTCTTCAGTGGTCTGTTGAATCATATGCTTAGTAACTCCCTGTGAACCTGAAGTATATGTTGAAGGCACTGTGGGCCTTAAGAGATCTGCACAGAACCTAGGATTGATGAACTGTGTTCCCTAATAGCGCACTTCCAAATCACTGAGGGCAATCTCACAAATTATTGATCAAAGCTCATATGCCCAATATTTGGGGCACCACCGTGGTGAAAAACTGGTGTAGGAAAATTTTTGGAAGTCTTCTTGATCCTAGCCACTAAGTCTCACTCAAGTCAGACAAGGCCATGGAAAGACACTATTACAAATTCATCTAATAGGCTTTCTGTTGGTGGACTCAAAGGTTTGCTGCATGTGAGTTGGCTGTGCATGGTAATTGTCAGGAAGCTCAAATGTTGAAGACATGGTTGCGGACACTATACAAGTTATCACCTTGCTATTAAACGTGAAACTGTTTATCATGAAAAAAGCAAGGCAATCTCATGCCTGAATTAAGCAGGAAGTAACAGACAAATGGATTGATTTTGTTGCCCTCCTTATTGGTGTACATTTTTCTAGGATCACCATTAAAACAATCCTGCTTGTGCTTGCCCTGAGCACCCTCCTCAGCCACTGTCATCAAATAACTAATACTGACTTCAAGTTCCCTCTTTATTTCCTGTATGTGGCCAGCTTGAAGCAAAGACATTTGCATCAATAACTCACAATTTACTTATTTTCCAAACAGTACATATGAAACAATATCGGTACTAATGATGTGACAATTACAGAAATACCTGACAAAGCTCTGTAGTGTACAGGGATAAAGCCCTGCCTATAAAACAACATCAAAGAGTTTGACTAGTGACACAGATGCTGGTACAGCTAGGTAGGAGACGCTACGAATGACTGGTTTATTCTGGCTCACCTATTCCAGGGATGGAAATTGTGGTCTGGGTTGGATGAATGCTTATGTATAAGCAGAGGATTACATGTTTACAACATCTGAAGGACTGGGAGAAGTAGGCTTGATGATCCACAGTCAGTGATAGTATCACTCAGGGGGGGGGGGGCATGTGTGCGAGCAAGCATGTGCCATATGGAGACTAAAATACACCTCATGGTGGTGCAGATGCCCACAGCAACTATCATGCATGGAAGGTTAACAGCCATTCAAACCAGAATGTCCCAATGGCTGCATGCAAGACAATTTACGTGACCAGCTCTCACCCATGAGGTGAAGGAGGACAAGAACACTGAAGTTAAATGATCAGCAGGCAGTGCAGAAGGGGAAACAACTACAGGCATATCTGAAAGGTTTTGGCATTTTAGGTACTAGACAGGCATCAAAACACAAACATTTCTATGATCAATATTAGGAATGTGCCCTAAATTGTGTGAGGAGCAGAAAAGGAATTGTGAGCACAGGGGATGAATGTATCCTCATAGTCTAGTGAAAAATGCTGAATATGTCTAGTCAAAGTCAAGAATGCCCTGAACTCGGGAGCCACAGAAAACTGTAAAATGTACCAAACTGGGGATTACCACAATAATTCCCAAAAGTCATCAGCTGCAGAGAAACTATAAAGTCATGGTATAAAATGTTTGAGGTCCTCCCATACATAGCTGGCCCAGTGGAGATAATATATTGCTAAGAAGGTTAATAATAATAAAAAAAGGTTACAGCACATGTTCCTATAGACCTAGGACAACGGGGAACCTGAGATATATTTTGGATACATTTATTACAGCTGTGAGAAGAGTGAAGATGAGTTTTGGGAAGTTGTACCTTCTTAAGTCCATTTCATGGGATCAGGATAAGTCCATTTCACAGGATCAGGATGGCTTAATAAAACCTATCACTGCAGGAGAAATATGTAATGTAATAAAATAAATTAAGCAGTTAAGTAAGAGAACAGGTACAAAGGTGAATTCTTAAAAAGTTTAAAAAACTTTCTGATATCCTTGCTGGAGATGGTCATTACCCCATAGTTGGGAAGGGAGTAGAGCTGCACCACCTCTGTGAAAAATGTAGTAAAAAATCCAAAATATAGATCAAATAAGGTTACTGGTGTTACCAATTCACACAGACCTATGACTTTTATACACAGAGATTAGATAACATACTGCAGTGCTAGGGAAGCATTTCAGCCTATGTTATAAGAAGCATACAACCACGCAAACAACTTGGATTGCTTTGCTAATTCTGAACTCATTAAAAAGAATGATTTAGGCAAATTTCACTGCCAATAATTAGCCTAGATGCAAAACAAATTATGTGGAAGCACTCTCAGAAAGTTATAGGAAGGATTACAGAATATGAACTTTCCAAAGACACACTTGACTCAGCTGAAAACCCTAAAGGATGGTATATGAGTGCATTATTGCATGTTTATTGGATTGGGCCTGCTGGACAGAATTCTGACATACAGAGGATCAAAATAGGGGTGATTACTATCCACCTGCTTGTTTCTAATTCTATTTGGAATCTTTATCAATTAAATTCAGGAGGATCCTGTGGAAACTGGGCTGGAAAAAGAGAAACGCATTTACAAAATTCAGCTTTTTTCCTTCATCTTGCTCTTACTGATGGACCTGGTCAATTCTATTCAGAATCTGGGATATTGTTTTCAGGGAAAGTGGTGAGGTTCTCCATGAAACCAAAAGAAATCCAAGAAACCTGTACTTAACTTCCACCCTCTCAAGAGTTAAATAATTAACTTAGACGTAGATGGCCATAATATAAAAATGGAAAATACGGCAGTATTTATTTTTACTTTCTTAGCTACCTCAAAATGGATAACACAGAGGCAACTGCACAGGAAACTGAGAGGCTGTGGTCACAGTTCAGGATTTAATTAGTAGTTAACATGAGATAAACCCAGTTTAATAAACAAATACTACCTAGATTTTTTTGTTCCTCCCCAGGACCTTGCCCACTCGCTACAAATATTGAACTATCTCATTCATTCTGGAGATGGGCACACCCCCCCCCTTCTATATTTTCACATGGGAGTCCCAATCAGCTCACCATTTTCCAGCAACAATTGGGTGGTAAGAAGTGGGACAGCTTTCTGGTCTCGGGGGAGTCTTATAATCACCCCACTGGGAGCAGCCCTCTCCCTCAGTGGTTCTGTCAAGCCAGCTACTGCAGCTGCTTGAGACAAAGTGTACCTCTTAATGTCAGATTCTCCTCAGTTTATGACTATGTAGACTTGTCTGGCTTGGTCTCCACTGGATAATATGTAGTGCTCTTGATAGGTGTTACCCAATGTATTGAACCAAGCCACCACCGTCCTCCCAGGATTGGTGAGCCAGCAGTGGCCACTCTTTTTCCATCCAGCTTGTCCAGCTCCAGAAGAGAAATAAGCTGCTAATTGAACTCAGGTCACCTGCAATGCAGTCACGGCTTTGTCGCACTATATCACTCAGCTGTCAATACTGCCTAGTTTTTATAATCTAAGCAGATATTAAGCTTTGTAAACCAGGACACTTATTTTAAAGCTTGGACCAAAATATGCCTAACAATTTGTGTGCAAGGGAAAATGACATTAGAGAGTCTAAATCTACCCTCACTGCACTGGGGCCTAAACGTATCAAACTGCAAAAAGAGGACCTTTGACTAATGCCATAAGATGGTTTCAACAAGGAAGAAAGGTCAAAGATGGTGGTATAGACCTTTTTTATATCCCATTACTTCTGAGAAAAAAATCTCAAGGTTTTTATACCTCACTGCTGTTACCAGCTTGTGATATTTATATATTTTTAGGTATACAATAAGGGAATGAAACATCAGTTTTCCTTCATATCCTGATAAACAATTCAGGTATACTGGACACAGCACAAACAGCGCCAGTTTACCCAGCATGCTAGTCCTGTCTCCTCCCATCAGCATTAACAGTATGTAGATTCAATGCACTGTTTGCATCCGAGTCTGCAGAGATGCAGCTGAAGCTAAAAAAGGAATGTATTTAAAATAGACATATATATTTATATTATTTTTGTTAACACCAACATATCTAACAGTCTATAAACTCTTTAGCCTATAATGAATGATTTCTTTTCACAGTACAAGCAATGATAAATTCTGATTTCAGTTCTATGAAAGACAGCAGTCTAAATTTCAAAATTAAAAAAAAAATAAACACTTAAATTTGCTATCAGTTAAGGTCAGTAGCTGACAGAAGCATTTCCTGCATACATCTTCAGAAAATTGGAAAGATGTGAAGCTGCAAAGTATTTTTGACTCACTCCAGTACTCCTTGATAATGTTACTTTTTCAAATGCAATAAATGGTCCACAAAACCAGAGGAGAGCTCTTCTAAAGCTTCCCATTGAAGACAGACCGCTGCAAAAATCTAAATGAACAATGAAAGTAAATTAGAGTCTTATAAGCTAATTAAAATAAAGCATGGCTACAATGTCTCAATTTTTTTTTTTTTTTTTTGCAAGAAAAGTAATGTCTTCACAGGGCAGGATTTGTGGAAAAATTCTGTGGTATTTCCCTTGCTAAAAATCTCATACCATAGTCTCTTCTTTATATCAGTAATACTAAATGCATAAACAGATCAGGAACTATCAGTAGTGCAAACATCTGGCAAGAGTGAGGTAAGCCTTCCAAATTTATTTCATTCGGAATAAAGTTCTTCAGCTGAAAGAACAGATTTTAAGTCCAATATTTCACCTATGGAGTTTCACTCATCCGAAATGAAAATGATGAATATTCTTTTTCAAGCATTCTCTTCCATATTTTCACTAAAAACAAGAGGAAATGTTACACATAAAAATGATGACCAACCATGGATGAACTGCAATTCATTAAATGGGAACAAAACAATGAGAATACTGTCAACAATGAGTACTTGAGAAAACACATGGTGGTACTCACTGTACCAGCTGATCTTTGAGAGGGCTTTCTCCAGTGAGTGACTGCTAGGGATCTCCTTCCTAAAAGACCTCTATGTGCACAGTTATTCAATCTGTGAAGGACACATGTCACTTCCACTACTGATGCACATTTCACATTGGGTTAGGAGGATCACCCAGCTCCATGTTCACCAGTTCTGCCCAAACAGTACAAATGAGATGCAAATGAAAAATTAAACAAAGGATACATGATGATAAAGCAATATTTCTTACAGGGCAGACAACACCCAGAATGTGAGGAAAGTATCCACTTCAAGAGGGCCCTAAGATTATCTGTTAAGGTGAGTACTTTTGGTGGGGTCCTTTGCAGCAAGTGGTAGCTGGACAGAATCGCAATCATCACACAAGAAACAGCCCAGAAAGGTAAGAGCTAATCAAATCAAGAGAGTAAAACTCAAAAGACCAAAAAAACAAACAAAAAAATAAATAAATAAAAAAACTACAGCACAAATATGACAAAGGAAAATCAGTTCCTGGAATTCAGATACAAATAGTAGCATCTCATGAAAGTGTCAGGATATAGCTTTAAATCCACACCAGTGACACCAATTAAAAATAACTGGGAGGTGACTTGCCTTAAGAGCATAAGGGAAATAAATACTATTGCTCTGGGCGCTGACTAACACCAGCAACACCCCAATAATGTTCATAATGTACTGTTGCAGTGCAAATCTATAATCACTGGTTACAGGATTGTGTATACCTCATTCTCAGCATAGTGCCTTCCAGTACTACCTTACCAACAGTGACTGCAACTTGGCTAAACATACTTTGCATAAACAAGTATAAATGATTTCCAGGACGGCTAGTAATACCTGTTCAATTTTACTATCTCTTGCTACGTGTACAGTAATCAAAATGCCACCAGCCAGGCCAACCTGGCACACCAAGGATATAATTACTGCATACACTGAAGTGAGCCAATCATACTTTTTGATTGTGGTAGCTATTGCTAAGCAGTCACTCTTTTCTAAAGGCAGATGCCACAAGTAGTAATTCACTTGTCTGCAAACATTACCCTTACAAATTAATAAACAGCCACAAGTCTCTGAAATGTAAATAACATATATCTTTACTTAAATAAATCAGGCAATATAGTTTGAATATTAAATGGGCAACTATTCAATTGTATAAGGAAATGCAACAAAAAAGGTTTTGAACAGAAAATATATTGGAAAAACACTATTAGCTAGCTAGCTCCAACACTATATAAACTGAAGAGGGCTGTAAAACATCCATTTCTAAGTGTAAAATAACTTGCAGGCAAAGTTCATGGACATTAGCTCACCAATGCATGAAGCAGAAAGGCTCTTTTCATCTGCAGACCACAAAACATTATCAGAGGAAAGCACAAGCTACAAATGACTGACTTCAACTGCTTTGAACTTAGAAGCAAGAGTCCCATTAATCAAGTTTCACAATTGTGTCCTGGGTTAAGGCAACACTGAGAAATATTCAGTAAGTACAGCCTTTCAGACAGATACTCCTGCATAAGATAACTTCCTGTCCCTATTTTCTGTGTTGGATTCGATTGAACAATTTCCTCTATAGCAATCCAGAAAGTCCGACATAGCTTTAGACAGAAAATAAGCTCTGTAAGTGAATATGTGCATTAAAAAGTTTCCATTTCCAATATACGTTTCATTTCTACAGAAAAGGAAAACACTATATACCTCAAGATATTTCACATCATGGACTTCCAAGATGGCTGCACACTGATCAAAACCACAACTTCAGCTCTCTCAGTGTGAAAACAGAAACTGTTAAAAAGGCGTGCCATTGAAAATGCTTTTTGGTAAAATTCAGTTACTGGCTAGTAAATACACTGCCTGGGTGCCAGCAAAGAAGAAATTAGAAAAACCTCAAAGAAAGTCAACCAGAAACGTTTTACGAGAAAACATTATCTGGGAAGGATTCTGCAGCTGTTCAGTAAAAAGTAGTTCAAGCTTTAGTTCAAGAACTAGCTTCCAGTAATTTAGATGAATATAAATCAACTGTACTCAGATGTGATTAAAATAAATGAAACACTGATGGAATTTATCAGTTCAAACAACAAAAGACTGAAAAAATAAAAGAAACTTTCAGTTGTTCAGATAAACTGATAAAACTGCAAACATCAGAGGTTAACATGAAGAAAAAGCTGACCGAACATGAGGTTTCTCAAAAAACATTAAAAAAAATTACAGAGTCAGACAACACCATGTCCACAGAAAGCCTGAGAATTCCTGCTGTACCACAGAACCTGGAAGGAACATACTAATTATTTTATGAAAACACAAATAAGCAACTGGACTAATGTTCCAAAGCAGAATTTGTTGACTGTAAGGGCATATTCAAGTGTATGCTCCAAACCTGGCCATGAGAAAACTGTCAAGACATATATTAGAAAAATGCAATCATAGCAACAGAAAGAGTTGATCCTGAGAAAACTGTGGCAGAAGGGCAAAGTACTAAACAGTGGAGATAGCACAGTGTTTGTAGAAAATGATTATTCACTGCACATGAGGCAGAAGAGAAGTAAATTTAACCCAGAAATCAGGGAATGTTGAGAGGCAGGTGTGATATCCCGCTGTCTTCAAAGTGTTTTTTCCTGGAGGATCAAAGTCATTTTTTGGTGCAAAACAGGCTAAGGAGGAAATAAAAAAAGTTTATCCAACAAAAAGCAAGTCAGCAAGCAGAAGGGGACTTTGCTTCCCATCCTTCTGATGTTAAGATTCATACAGTGACTATGCCAGTGAAATCTTTTTCAATGTTCCAAAGGAAAATGCTTGAGAGACAGAGAAAAGCAAAATAAATCTGAAATTACGGGAAGTGAATAAGTAACAACCTCTTGGCAGCCTTAATACTTCAATGCAATTAACAGAACAGTATGCAATTTAGTTTTACTTAAAGATTGCCAGTGCACTTTTTCTTAGGACTAAAATTTTCTGGTTTCTGAAAGCATACAAGCTATGTTTCATATATGAGAAGGGGAAAGAGAGAAGAAAAAACAGACGGCAATCAGTGTTAGGTGGGAGAACAGTAGCATGTGCTTTAGCACGGGTAACCTTAATTTTACTTTAGACAATGCCTTTAGGTGCAGCCATCAATACGGGGCAATTGTTTCAGGGTTAAACTTCATGTTTTGAAGATGCACATAGTTTTGTATGTTTGTTCCAAGTTGATAGGGGATGGAGTGTTTTGTATTTAGTTTTCTGTTTGGGGGGTTTCATAGGTTCACAGAAAGTTACTAGCCCTTACAAGCCTAGCCATATTTATCTCAAGTTGCCCCAACTGTTGTGGTTAGGTGAATGAAGTTTGCAGAGGTGAGGGTCTAAAGGTAGTTAAAACTGATTTCCTCTGTCCAGGAGGGACATGGGCGCCACCCCAAGAGTGAATATGTGGTCATCCATCCACTGACTTAGGTTGTGTTTGAAGAAGGTCAGGGAGGATCTCTGCTTCACGTGAACTGGAAGCTTGGTTCAAAGAAGTAGCAGTCTGTAGGACATGTGTCTATCTCTCCAGCATGACCTGTTCATGTCAGAGGCTAGGTTACGTCCCTGGAGGAAGTGACTCTCATGCAGTTTGATTTATGAATGCGTAGCATTTCCCTCAGGGTTGGGTCAGAGACTGCCCTGTAAGCCAGGCACAGGTCACCTCTTAGCAACCTGTAGAAGACAGAATACAGTGACAAAGCTTCCAGTCTTTCCTCATAAGACTTGTCTTGTGTTGCCCTGCAATTTCTTGGTGAGAAATCTCTGTGGTCTCTCCAATTGTTGCAAATATGTGGTGAGGTACATGCAAAAAGGGAACTGTACTCAATTACTGGTCTGATGAGGCCCAAGTATAATGGAATTATAACATCCTTAGCTCTAGATGCAATGCCTTTACTTAAAAGATGTGTCACATAGAATGATTTCCTTACTGCTGTGGATATGTGATGGTCAAAGTTCAGATTGTTATCAACCTGAGTACTCAGATCATGTGACACTGGGTCTACACCTAAGAGGGTGCTGTCTATAATGTAATTAGCAGGGATGTCAGCTTTCCCAAACAGAATAATAATGCATTTTGTGGGATTTAGCTTTAATCCATGGCTTTGGCACCAATTATTTGTCTGCGTTAACCCTGTCTGCAGTATATTAACATCACTGGGGGCTCAGTGATTGCTCCAGATTTGCAATCATCAGCAAATTTGGTCAGCCACAGGCCGTCCAAGTTTGCCCTGACTTCTGAGAAATGAATTCTGAACAGTAAGGGGCCCAAGCACAGAAAGTACAGTTGTGTACACTTACCATAAATGTAGATGTTCAAATGTATTCACTGTTGCAGTCATTACATTTGGGGTAATCTGCTGGCAGGCTGCCCTCAGTCGGCCTGATTAGCAAAGTCTTGGGTCCTGCGTCAGTTGCTGTCCCTTCTTCCATGACGTCAGGTCAATGGTATAAAACATGCATTTGATGCCATTACATCAGTTTTTCTTGCCCCAGATGTCAGTTGCCCCCGTAATGGGGAGCAAATAAAATTAAAAACACAAAAATATACCTACAACCAAAAGCAAATACACCAAAAAGGCTTTTAAGCATAGTAAAAGAAAGTAGAGGTATAGCCAGAGAAAAGTAGGGGGCTGGAGGGAGGGTAACCAGGACTGCAACAGTGAATACACTTGAACATCTACATTTATGGTAAGTGTACACAACTGTACTACATTCTTCGTGTTTCACTGTTGCAGTCATTACATTTGGGTAGATTCCCAAAGCTATGGTTGGGAGGAGGAGTTTATAGGTTCATAGGTTCATACTAGGCTATCTGCCCTAGGGCATTTATAAGCCTAGCCAGAATGTGTTTGGCTTTCGCCACCCATTTTAAATTTATTTTGCTATGCCCTTTTTTGAGGTTAGTATACTGTGCCTCTGTCTAACAGTGACACAGAAGTGATACCCAGGGTAAACCCACGATCTCCCATCCACTCATCAAGATTCCTCTTGAAGAGAGTCAATGAGGGACTCTGCCTAACCTGGACTGGGATTTTATTCCAGAGTGAAGGGAGCCTCTGGGTTATGAATCTGTCCCTCCAGCATGTCCTATTTATTTCAGTGCTGAGGTTCAAGTCTCTCGAGCGCGTAGCTCGATGGGATTTGGATTTTCTGAGGTGCAGCATGTCCATTAATTTCGGGTTGGACATGGCTTTATATGTCAGGCACAGATCACCTCTGAACAGGCGGTATATGCCACTGAGTAGAGCTGGAGTTTCTTTAACCGGGCAGCATATGGCATCTGCTTGAGCCCTTTGATCCTCTTGGTGAGGTACTTTTGGGGTATTTCCAGTTGCTGCAGGTGTCTGGTAAGGTACATCCCAAAAGGGGCATTGTACTCAATTATGGGCCTGATGAGGGATGAGTAAAGAGGCACGATGACCTCCCCTGATCTAGATGTGAATCCCTTCATGATTAGGTGGGCTATATAAAATGTTTTTCTAACCACTTTGGCCACGTGGTTGTCAAATGAGAGATTGCTATCAACTTGGGTCCCCAGATCCCTAATTACTTCTTCTGTACTTAATGGATTACCACCTATGTGGTAATTTGTGGGCACTTTGTTTTTGCGAAGGGATGACTATACACTTTTGGCATTTAGCTTGAGGCCATGGCTCTGGCACCAGTTGTCTGTTTCTATGAGGCCCTTTTGGAGGATGCTTGTGTCGGCTGGAGAGTCGATTATGGCGCCCAGTTTGCAGTCATCTGCGAACTTGGTCAGCCACAGTCCTTCTGTGTTGGCCTGTACCTCCGAGAAATATATACCGAACAAGAGAGGTCCCAGGACTGAACCTTGTGGGACACCACTTGTAACTGGTTTGGAGTCTGACATGGCTCCAGCAATTCTAACCATGTGGGTTCTGTCCTTGAGCCAGTTTGCAATCCATCTAGTGACATAGGGGTTTATATTTAAGCTGGTGAGCTTATCTATAATGCCCAAGTGGGGTATTGTATCGAAGGCTTTTGCGAGGTCCAGGTAGGCTGTGTGGACCACCTTCCCCTCGTCAATGGCCTTGGTGACTGTTTCAAAGAAATCAACCAGGTTTAAGAGGCAGGATCTGGCCTTAACAAAGCTGAACTGGGTAGGATCCAGAGTTTGTAGGTCCCCAATATCTTTATTTATGAGGTCCATGATGATCCTTTCCATAGCTTTGCAGACCAAGCTAGTCAGGCTTATGGGGCGATAGTTTCCAGGATCCGTTGAGGCACCACCTTTATGGAGAGGGACCACTGTTGCTGTAAGCCACTCTTTGGGCACATATCCTGTAGTAAGGCTGAGACTGAACAGTAGTTTTATGTTTGGGTTTAGCTCTTACAGCATTAGGGCCAGCTAAAAGGCCATGCAAGGCAGCAGTGGCAAAGCCATCTCTGGATTTAGAGAAAATTGGTAAATGATAATGCTTGGTGAAAGTATGTACCAGGTAGCAGCTTCTAGAATATCCCTGGTAGGAACACCTCTGAGAAAGGCTGCAGAAGTAGATGCAGCCCTGGTGGAGTGAGATCTGATCCCCTGGGGGATAGTTTTTCCATGGTGCTTATAGCAGAAATGAATGCAATGGCTAATCCATTTAGAAATGGTTTGTTTTGAAATAGCCTTCCCCTCTGCCCCTGCAGCAAATGCTACCAGCAATTGTTCAGATTTTCTTTGAGATTTAGCCTTGTCCAAGTAGAATCTAAGTTGTCTGTGCACATAAAAGGAATGCAGAATCTGTTCCCCTTTGTTCTGTGGATTGGGAAAGAAGGTTGACAAATGAATGGACTGATTAAGAGCCACACTGGAAATGACCTTGGGCATGAAGGATGGATTGGTCCTCAGAGATACCCTGTCCGCATGAAAGATGATGAAAGGCTCCACTGCCATAAGGGCCTGTAATTCAGATATCCTTCTAGCTGAAGTGATTGCTAAAATGAAGGCTGTTTTCCAAGAAAGAAATTTTAAGTCTGCAGTAGCAGATAGCTCGAAAGGAGGTAGAGTGAGCTTTTCCAAAAAAAAGTTAAGGTCCCAGGCAGGGGTAGGAGCTCTCCTGGGTGGTCTCAAGTTCTTTTCCTCTCTGAGATACTGCTTGAGCAGTGGATGAAAGAAGAGGGGTCGTTCTGTGTTATAGTGAGCTGAAACAGCTGAAGCGTGGATTTTAATAGAGGAAAAAGACAGGCTTTTGTGAAGCATCTCAGTTAAGTATTGCAAAATCTGAGGTAAATTGGGCACTGCTGTGCTCATCCCTAAAGATTGGTTCCAAGCACAGAATCTTTTCCATTTGTCACCATACGATTTTCTAGTACTAGGTCTTCTCGCCTCCAAGATGACATCCATCACAGGTTTGCTGAAGGATAAGGGTGAATTTAAGTGATTAGCCAGGCTTGAAAGGTTCAATGTTGGAAGCTGAGGGTGCAGAATTTGGTTCTCCTGCTGAGACAGCAAGGAAGGGGTCTGAGGCAGGTGCCATGAAGATATTTGTGACACACTGCGCAGGAGTGGGTACCAGTGTTGGCGTGGCCAGTCTGGAGCAATCAAAATCATTCTTGGTTTGTCCTGTTTGACTTTTAGCAGAACTTTGGAGAGCAGAGGCAGAGTGGGAGGGGGAAAGGCGTAGACTGATAGGTTTTTCCAGATGAAGGAGAGAGCATCCACTTTCCAGGCTTCTTTGTGGGGAGTCCTTGTGCAAAACTTGTCCATCTGGTAGTTCTGGGAGGAGGCAAATAGATGTATGTCTGGGCTCCCCCATTTGCTTGTCAACATGTTGAAAATCCATGGTTCCAGTTTCCACTCGTGCGGGTCCATGAGATTTCTGCTTAGTCCGTCTGCCAGTGTATTCAATTTTCCTGGCAGGAATTGAGCTTGTAGGTGCACTTGGTAGCTCAAGGCTGTGTTCCACAATGCCATGGCTAGTCTGCAGAGGGGGTAAGAATGTGTACCCCCTGCTTGTTTATGTACCACATAACCATGGTGTTGTCTGTCTTTACCATTAGTTGTCCTGGAAGAATGTAGTCTTTGAAGGCTGTCAGAGCATTCTGTACAGCTAACATTTTTTTTGATTGATATGCAGGTGCATTTGCTTTGGGTTCCATTTGCCCTGAATGCACTTTCCTGCCAGGTGAGCCCCCCCATGCATAGTCTGATGCTTCTGTTGTTAGGGTTTGGGCGGCAGGGGGTAGTGTGAACAGCAGTCCCTTGTTTTGGTGGCAGGCCTCTGCCCACCATAGGAATTCCAGGCGCAGGCAAGGTATGATAGGAATCATTGTTTCCAGGCTGGGACAATGTTGACTCCATATACTTTTTAAGTACCACTGTAGTTTCCTCATATGAAGTCTTGTATATGGAATTAGAAGAATGCGGGAGGCCATGAACCCCAAGGCTTGCAGTATTTGTCTTGCAGATAGCAGGGTTTTTGTGGCCACTTGTTTGAAGTAAGTTATCAATTGAATTTGATTCTCTGGTGTGAGGAAAGCCATCTGGGCAGTTGTATTCAAGTTTACACCCAGGAATGTAATCTGTTGAGAGGGTACCAGTTGTGATTTATTTTCATTTATGGTGTACCCCAGACAAGTTAGAACCCTTTTTACAAACGCCAGATGATTTAGAAGTATGCCCTGGTTTTCTGCCTGAATTAGACAATCATCCAGATAAGGATATATTTGAATATTTCTTTGCCTGCAAAATGCAATAACTGGAGCCAGCAACTTTGTGAAAACCCTGGGCGCAGTAGACAAGCCAAAAATAGTGGAGAGAATTGATAATGCAAGTAGCATGCTTTAAAGCGTAGGTATCTTCGGCAAGAGTCTCTGATTGGGATGTGCAGGTATGCTTCTTTTAAATCTAGAGTTGCCAACCAAGCATCTTTGCCTAGCATACGAAGTAACTGGTGAAAAGTCAGCATCTTGAATTTTGGAATGTCCAGAAAGGTGTTTAGAGTAGACCGGTCCAGAATTGGACGCCATGATTTGTCTTTTCTGGGTACCAGAAAAAGCTTGGAATAGAAACCTTACCCCCTTTCCTCTTCTGGTACTGGATGAATAGCCCCCATGTTTAAGAGGGAAAGTACTTGTTTTTGAGCCTCTGCCCACTGATTCGGGGGGAAATCTGGCCACCCGTTTGGTGTTGGCAACGTGTGGAAATGAAATCTGTATCCCTGGGACACTATTTAAAACCCATTTGTCCTGGGTTATGAGTTCCCACTTCGTTGCATGAAGAGCAATCTTTCCCCCCAAAGGGACGGCTAGAAGATATTACTGTTGCTGTCTTCCATTACGATGGAACATAGCCAATTCGTAGGCTGTGGTTAAATAGGGAACCAAGTGGGTCTGCTAGGTCATGTTTTAAGTTGTTTAAAAGACAACTTGGGATGTTGTCTGGCCCCACTGATGCCATGTTTTTGGTCTTGGACAGCCCCAGGATGACCTGCTCTCTTGAGATAATATGCTAAGGAATGGTGGCGGGTATACTTTGGGGAATGACTGCAGGGGACGGGGGTGATGTTTGCTCCAAATCTGTCAGCTAGCAGGTTGGCTATTAGCTCCAGTTGAGTATGGGTAGTGCCATCCACAACCAGTTTAGTGCAAAGTTGGGTATTCCCTTTTAGATTCTGGATGTAGTTAAAGAATGCCTTGTTATTATCCTTAGCTAGGGAGGCTATTTTTACTTCATAATTAGCTTTGAAGGACTTGACAAGATCTCTTATGTTTGTTTAAACTAGAGAGGGACTTCATCCTCTGCTGAGCCAGCTCCCTCTTGTTCTTGGACACAACTTTCTTACTCTTCTCGTATAGCCTGTTTATACTGGGGGTCCACCAGGGTGGCTTACTTTTTTAGCAGGACCTGGTTTTAATTTGGTCAGGTACAGCCAATTCTATACAACTGCTTTAGTGGTTATACAGGGGTATTAGTGTACACCTCTGCATAGGAGTCTGTGTTATCTGCATTCGAGGGGGCTTTGAAACTTTTATACCATCACTCAGTAGGAGGTAATTTGTCTCTAAAAAATTCTTAAGTATTTTTGAGCTTGATGGGGTATCAGGTCTTACAATTACATCAAAGAGACTGATTTATGGCCCAGTCCTACCGGGAAGGACATCACATGGTGGGGGGGGGTACAATGCTCTCCCATGTTAGTGAGTACTATGTCCAGGACATTTGAGCCTCTTGTGGGTGTGCTGATTAGCTGTTCTAGAGCATTTGCATTGGCAAAGTCTAAGAACTTCTAAGTCAGCATGTTTGTGGTCGTGTATGCTTCCCAGTTGATGGTAGGATAATTAAAATCATCTATTAGTAAGGTGTTGGGCTGGATGGCAAGGGACTCCAGTAAGTCCAGATATGTGGTATGCTTTTCCTGTTTCATGGTAGGGGACCTATAGCTAGCTATGATGTGGTAGGGGGCTTTGAATATAGTTAACTGGACATGGAGTAGCTCAAGAGAGTTGTACTGTATGACCAGTTTACAGGTGGACTTATCCTTAATGAAGATGAATACACCTCCTCCTTTGGTTCTTTCATGCTCAGTTTGTGGTCTGAACATATGGAAAGCATTGTAGCCTTACATGGCTGGGGTGCTTTCTGGGCCTTTGTACCATGTCACGGTGACTGCACAGATATCAGCATCTTGTTTCCAGGGAGTCCAGTTTCTTCTTTAGACTTCTAGCATTAAGCAGCAGTACCCTGAGATTATCTAGAGAGGATTTTATGTTGGGAGGTTGGTTATTTTGACACCGCCTAAAAAAAGGCACAACACAGGTGACAAATGCCTTTGTCAGTATCCAAAACCCTAGAGGAGACCGGTGCAGACCACCTCTGGCAAAGTAGCATAGCCTGTTGACCATGTCTTCCCAGGCTGACAGATATTGGCTCTCCTTGGACTGATACCAGAAGCTAAGTCAATTGCTAAAGTCAACAATATTTTTGTTTGTATTGTGGCTTCATCCTTGGAGAAGCCTAGGCTTATGCCTGCTCTGACACAATCTGATAGCTCAATCATGTCTCTCTTCATACAGTCCAGTGAGGTACATCTCATTCACCCCCACATGGACTACAATGGAGTAATACCGGTACTTGTGGTCGAGTGACTTGACAGATCCTGGCACCTAACAGGCAGCTAACTGTAACCTGCTCCTTATCCAGCCTGGTGAGGGGAACATCCACGTGTCTCACAATAGAGTCACCTATGACCAATGCATTAGGTTTTGTGGTGTTGCACCTTATGGGCTTATTTGCTGAGACACGTGTGTGGGTGGGTGTGCTGGCTGTTTTTTGCATTGTGTGTGTAAAATGGTTTCTGTTAGGGAGGCCTCTGATCTTTTGGCAAGTTACTAGTGAGTGCCACCACATATGTGGGTTTATGTGTTGTGTCCTTATTTAGTATGGGAAGTGTGTGCGTGTGCTGACAACCTGTTTGGCATTCAACTTGTCCTTATACGAGTGTCTTGCCTCCATTCTCATGGTGTAACTACATATCTCACAAAGTATTTGTTCATTTCAAGAGTAAGTGGTTGTCAGTATACATAAGACAATTGCTGCATTGCCTCAGGATACCCATGTGGATCAGGCAGGCCAAAAAGATGATGGGAAACTGCCTGTCCATGATAGCAGGCTCTTACTGTATGTTTTATTAGGAAAGTGAAGAGAATGGGTTCATTTGACAGGACTGTGCTTAGAGCACTGAGACTACAAGAGGGACCTACAACTTTGTGTAGGCTAAGAATGAACAATAAGGCAATGCTGCTTAGTGTGCAACTGAGTTTTTCACTGACTGCTGTTTAGGGAAAGCTTCTAGGCTTTTGTGTCTACGCAGGGCACTGCTGACCACAGCTGTATGAAGAGCACCGCACAAATGCAAGGCTTAAATACGAGCAAAGAGAAACAAGTTTTAAGTTAACTACCAATCAGGAAAGCACACAATAAGCTTTCCACCAGCAACCCCCAACTCAGACAGGTTAGATCACCACATTTCTGCAACAAGGGTGCAAAAATACCTTTGTAAGGTAGAATAACTGTTTTGGAGACCAAGTGTAACAAAAGACCACACAAACTGCCTACAGCTAACAGATACAAATGTACTACAATGCAATTAACAACTTAAAGCAGCAGCAGACAGTACTTTTTTCTCTAACTACTAAAGTGCAATCAAAGTATATAAGAGAAGTGCAAAAAATACTTAGAGCCCTTTTGTTTGCTTCCTAGCCCAAACAGACCAGGTAAACAGCTACTAATGCCACTAGATGAACAATCCCAGTCCTTCTAATGTAAAAGCACAGTAAAGGAGTGTCCGGAGTGAAATGCTACCACAAACAAACTTAAAAGATATGAAATGCTACCACAAACACTGGTAGAGTTTTTAGTTGAATGTAGAACAGAAGTTGCTGTTAAAAAAGGGATTATTAGTAGGGCATATAGAATACTGCATGATAAATGTAGAAATCAATCTGAGTAGGGTAGAAAGAATTGGGAAAAGAAACTGGATAAGCAATTCACAAAGAAACAATGGGAGGATACATGTACAGCTCCCAAATATGCAACAAAGTCAAGATTAAGACTTTTGCTTGGAAATGCTTGCACAGGCATTTTTTATACCCCAAACAGACTCCGGAGAATTTTTCTTTAGGTAGACTGCAAATGTTGAAGATGTAATGGGGAAGAAAGAGATAGCTGGGAACATATTTCCGAGTGTAATGAGATGACAGAGTTTAAAAATTCCCTGCAGACTAGAAATATAGGGGAGCAAACTGGTGCAACTAAGGAAATTACCTTTTTGAGCTGTGATACAGGATCTGATTTGCCTAGACACAGTAAGGCCTTGCAGAATTTAAATTCTGGTGGCTGCCAAAAAAAAAAAAAAAAAAAAAAAAAAAACAGTTGCTAGAAAATGGAAATCAAAGTGTAAACCAACTGTATTAGAAGTAGTGAATACAGTAACAAGAGATAAAAACAACTAGAACTGGAACTTTTAGAAAAGGGTAGGAGGAAATCACGTAGTAAAAAATGGACTTGTGAAAACAATACATAAAGAATAATGTTTTGGAGGAAAAATGAAGGTTAAGGGATGGCAGAAATTGAATGAGCTATGTAATGTTTGATTGACAATGACTGTATAGAAAAAAACATGTGATGTATAATGTTTGCAACTGAAAATATGTCAATATGGTTTGTTTTCATTTATATAAATGTATGACTGCCTATGTCATAAATGATAATTCAATAATGATGTTTCTTGCTTAAAAAAATCAGAAATTGTGACAGGTTTGAAGGCAGAATGGGAAACCACTTGTTCATTGCAAACTGAGTAGGCTATTATTCTATGGCAAGATAAAAAAGGATTTGCTAAAGCATACATTTATATAAATGTGGTGCTTATTGCAACTGTTACTGTCAATACAACTGAAGTGCTTAGTACAGCACCCCATCACGCACTTGCTAGGAGGCCTACTGTAGTCTACAGTCCCCTCTCCCACCCCGTGATCCCCATTTCATTCCCTTGACCATCTCTAGTAGTCACATTTCACTTTGGCCACCAGGTGACAGCATTCCCCCACTCCCTCTTCCAACTCTGTACCTGCAGTAACCCTCACCTTCAATAGTTTTCCCAGTAAATCCTCTGTTTTAGTCCTCTTTTTCTGTAGTTAGCCCAGTTTTCAACCCTCTCTCCTCTTACCTGTCCTCTAGCTCTATATCTTCCCTCCACTTCACTAATTGTACCATTACAAGATGGGTTGCAAACTGGCTGAGTGATAGAACCCACAGGGTCAGAGTTGCTGGTGCCATGTCAGACTCAAAGCCTGTCACAAGTGGTGTCCCACAGGGCTCAGTCCTGGGCCCACTCTTGTTTGGCATCTACTTTTCTGAAGTGCAAGCAAACACAGGAGGGTTATGGCTGACAAAGTTTGCAGATGACTGCAAACTGGGCGCCGTAGTCGAAAACACATCTGACACAGATATCCTTCAGAAGGGTCTCACAGAAACGGATAACTGGTGCCAGAGCCATGGCCTAAAGTTAAATGCCAAGAAATGCATAGTCATACCCTTCGGGAAAAACAAGGTTACCCCTAGCTACCATATAGGTGGCAATCCACTGATCACAGAAGAAGTTATCAGGGACCTGGGGACCCAGGTTGACAGTAGCCTTTCATTCGACACTCATATTGCTAAAGTAGTTAGGAAGACCTTTTACATTGCCCACCTTATCATGAAGGGATTCACATCTAGATCAAGGGAGGTCATAGTCTCCCTTTACTCATCACTCATCAGACCAATGATTGAGTACAATGCCCCATTCAGAATGTATCTGACCCGACACTTGCAGCAGCTGGAGAGGCCACAAAAGTTCCTCACCAAAAGGATAAAGGGTCTCAAAAATCTGTCTTATGCTGCCCGACTGAAAGAACTCCAGCTATATTCAGTTACTTACCGCTTGCTCAGAGGTGACCTGTGCTTGACATACAAGGCCATGTCAAACCCAGATTTGATGAACATGCTTCATCTCAAAAAATCTAGATCCCTCAGAGCTACAAGGACGGGAGACGTAAACCTCGACACGGTTATTAATAGGACGTGCTGGAGGGATAGATTCATCACCCAAAGACTCCCTATGCTGTGGAACAAAATCCCGGTATATGTGAGGCAGAGCACCTCGCTGGCCTTGTTCAAGAGGAATCTTGACCAATGGATGGGAGATTGCAGATACACCCCAGGGGTTACATCAGTGTCACTGCTCGACAGAGGCACAGCAAAATAATGGGCATAGTTTCTCCAAACTAAAGGGGTGGCACAAGCCACAAAACTATGGGCTAGGCTTGTAAATGCCCTCGGGCAGATAGCCTAGTATGAACCTATGAACCTATGAACCTAATTGTTTCTGGCTAGTCTCTTTCTTCATTTCGGCTTGGCTCTACCCACTCCGTTCACCCTCCGGGCTCACTCCGCTCTCCTATCCTGCCCCCAATTCCCACCCACCCCAGTACCTCTACACTTAGTAAGTCACACCCATCTCCTCCCACATCCAATTAACCTATCCACCCTTCCCATAATTACTTAATTACTCCTTCCAGTCCACCCCTCTCACTTCACTAAATCTACACATTTAAGATAGCTGTCCATAAACCTTCTCAGCTCAAGCTTACCCCCAAATCTATCTATAAAAACACAATGCCTGTCAAACCGATCACTTTTCTAACTCTAATACTAATTCTTATCTCCTTACCCTACTTACACTATCTTACCATACCTCTCTATGCCAATCACACTCCCCTATATCACTCAACTATCTCATCCTGTTTGCAGCACACACACTCCTCTATCCATATATCCCCAAACCTCTACTCCCTCAAAAACATTATGCTCTTCACCTATAAACTCGTACCCTACCACAAAAAACACTACTCCAATCTATAACAGCCTCATCTCAGTAAATTTTACAACTTATAAATTAGATACTAAACAACTTAAATACCTCTTCTCCCACATTCACCATTTTATCTCTATCCTTGACTCTGGGGACATACACCCAAACCCTGGTCCCTCTCCTTCACACAACTCTTCCTCCCCATCTCAACCTCCCCAATCAGCTGTTGCATCCCTCCATTTCACAGCATTAAATGCTCACAGCATATGTAATAAAATCCCTAACCTCCATGCTTGGCTTCTCCACAATAAACCTGATATTATTTCCATCTCTGAAACCTGGCTTAAACCACACATAAAAGACTCAAAATTGATCCCGCCCAACTACCGTGTTATCAGAAATGACAGAACACACAAAAATGGGGGAGGTGTTGCTCTCCTTTTACTCCACATCCCTCTAAGTCACGCCTTACTCCAAACTTATCCCCAAATTTGGTAATGCTGAACTAATTCTAGCCCTCCAAGTAAACAAACAGAAATTCATCTGTATTGCCACCCTATATATCCCTCCCACAGACAATATCCCAATCCTGGAGGACATTCTCTCCTGGCTCTCAACCAATATCATTAATGAATGTATAATCCTGGGGGGATGTTAACATTAACTGGGACACAATTCTATCTCCAACTAACTCCCTAAATATAAATCTTTATAACTTCACTCAACATATTAACTCCACAAGCAGACCTTCCAAAGATTTCCTCTCTGGTAGTACCCTAGACTGGATTCTAGTTTCCCATCCTCACTACATCTCCAATAGTGGTACTCTTCCAGATCCACTAGGTGATCACCTTCCCACTTTCACCCATCATCTTCCTTCCTTCCTATAACTTCCATACTCCTACACCTCTACTCAGTACCTAAAAAAACTTTTAACCCCAATGCATTCTCTGATGCACTAAAAAGAACTGGAACCCACTCAAAACTTTACCCCTGGAAAAAGCTGTTACTTCAATAAAACCTACCTTCTTAAACTTGCTAGACTTCTTCGCTCCCTGGAAAACAAAATGCACTAAAAGTAACTCCGTCCCTTGGCTAACTAAAAATACCTTAGGCACCACCATGCGACTCCGTGATAAAGCTTGGAAACACTACCATAAAAACTAAAATTATTACTTCCCTTAATGAATACAAAACACTCTGCAACAAAGTAAAAAAACTTATTAACTCAGACTGTAAAGCCTATTTTTCCACCCTCCAAACCCATCACAACAATAACCCTAAAAAATGTTCTTAGCCCAGGTAAAAAAGAAAACCCTTGCCCCGACGCAAATGCCTCTGACTCGGATTTAGCTACTCAATTCAACTCATTTTTTATTGATTCCATATCCAAACTAACATCATCCTTCACTAATAACCTTGCTTTGCCACAATAACATCCATACATCCCCTTCGCCTCCAGAACCTCTAGCTCCCAACATTCTCCCTTCTCCATGAACCCTATCCCTATCTCTACCATAAAAAAACATCTTCTAAAATTGAAACCCTGCTCTAATGTCCCTGATGAAATACCCTCCTACTTCCTAAAAATAGCCACAGAAGCCATTGCCTTCCCTACCTTCTCCTAATAAATCAGTCAATTTCAGAATGCCATGTTCCCCAGCTCTCTAAAAAGGCCTACATTATTTCACTCCATAAATACAGTAACAATAATGATATCTCCAAATTTAGTCCCATCTCTATCTTATCCCCAATTTCAAAACTTCTCGAAAAATGCATCCACCTACAACTCTTACCCTACATTATAAATAACCTTCTTACTCCCCATCCAGCATGGATTCCAACCCGGTCACAGCACAACCACCACTATGCTCTCCTTCCTAGAAACTGTCAACAAAGCCCGTGACTCTGGTCGTACTGTATCCACCATCCTCCTAGACCTCTCTAAGGCCTTCGACACCATCTCATAACCTTCTTCTTACTAAGCTCTCTAAACTAAATATATCCCACGCCTCTATTAACTGGTTCACCAGTTACCTATCTATTAGGCAACAAGCAGTTAAGTGAAAAAAAGTTACCTCACCATTCTTAAACACTCCCACAGGTGTGCCCCAAGGCTCAATTCTAGGCCCCCTTCTATTTAATATCTTCATTAACGACTTCTACCATGCCATCCCTAATGCCAACCTCATCCAATATGCAGATGACTCAACAATAATCTGTTCTGCAACCTCCACTTCTTCATTAACAAATTTAACACAAGATGCCTTCTCCTCTACAGAACAATGGATGCTAGATAACCACCTAGCACTAAATGTAACCAAGACTAAACTAACGATATTTCCCCCCTCTAAAAGCATCACCCTAGACAAAATCTCTTTCTTTATCATCAGCTGAAATAGCACTCCACTTGAAATAGTCTCCACTGCTAAACTGTTAGGAATCCTCATCGATGACCAACTGAAGTTTGATAGCCAACTTCATGTAAATATCAAAAAAACTCACATAACACTTGGCATGCTTTATTGCCAGAACCATTTTATTTCTCCCTCCACCAGACTCGTTCTTGCTAACACATACCTCATCCCTTCCCCTCCTGTATGGTACCTCTATCCTTACCAATCTGCAATCCTCCCACAAATCAAAACTCTCCTCCTGTTACTATAAAATTTCAAAATTTGAGACTGGCCATAGATCCAATACCCATTACTGCATCTCCCTGCGTCAACTGAAGAGGCTTGAACTGCCCAATTATCTTACCTATATTCAACTTATCCATGTACACAAACTTATTTTTAGCCCCTCTCTTTGCCCCTCCCTCTTGCCTCTACCTTCCAAATGCATCTTCCTAACAGATGCCTTCGATCTAACTTCCAAAATCTAATAGAACTACATAAACCTGCCCGCCCTCCAGGCAAACATCTTCTATCCTTCTGCTTAGCACACCACTGGAATTCTCTCCCACCTCTTATCCGTACCACTAACAGTCTCTCTTCCTTTAAAACTTTACTTCACTCACACCTAATCTCACAATGGGAATGCTCTTGCTCTCACCCTATATAACTTCCTTAACTATAATTCTCTCTGTTCCAAACATATCTGCTAATAGCACCCTTTAACCCATAATTTCCTGAAGGAACTTGCATTCTTTATACTACCTTTATTTATAATGGGATTTTTCATGCATTTGCTCCATCAAATGCCAATTTACTGCAAATGTTTTTGCCATGTATGTTTTTCTAAATGTCTCATTAAGTGTTTTTGCAAACTTTGTAATTGTTTGGTAATTCTGTAATTTACTATATTTGTATTTATTGGAGCTTATCTCCCCAGGACTCCATTGAAAATGGGTTCCACGTGGCCCAATGGACCATCCTGGTAAACTAAATAAATGAATTCTAACTCTACCAGTGGAGCATTCTCATCTACAGGCTAGCCAAAAGGGCTGTTAAAATATTGACTGCCATTAAGCTTAGGAACTGTGGCTCAGTGACAAGTCTTCTCCCACCACTGCTGTTTCACCCAGGAAACCAAGACAATTTCCCAGTCTCTTTCCAGAAGTAGAAAGGATTGGTATAGAAATTGTGACCCATTTGGTTCTGATGCCAGAAATGCCTTGTAAAAGGAGTAACAGCAAATTTCTCCCAGTCCACTGAGATTCTGAAAGACTCTAACCACAGCAAAATCCAAGAAAGAGCAACAAGGAAAATTTCTGAAGCAGTCACAATGGCCAGTCATTTGGGTACAGTACAGCAAAGATCCTGCAAGCCGAATTCCACCAAAAGGAATGTCTTACACAACAAGTGTTGACCTGAGACAAAACGAGAACACTTCCTTTGGGGCCCCTACAAAATGATTTGCCTACAGGTGATGTATCATGCCAGGCAACAGGATCCTTAACTCACTGTGGTAGCAAGGATATGACCACCTAGATAGCCAACATTCAGAACTTAAAAGTAACAAATATGCTTAGTGAATTTGTTGAGATAAACAAATAGAAGCCCTTCACCATTTTCTTCTGAGTAGAAATCTGGGAGTATCACATTCAGTTTTCTGAAGCAGGAAAAGATTCCACTGAACCATTTAAGGAGCACAGCCTGAACATGCTCCAGGAGTTCCAGACAGACAAGTGATGCCTGAGCAGAGCTTTTGATTGGGAACTCAGTAGCTCAATGGTGTGGTATTCTGCAACCACTTCCAGGATCTACTTTTCCTCTGTTATGCCGCTCCATGATGGGTCAAACTGAGAAACAGTATCTTACAGACAATTATGACAAGGATATAGGACTGCTACAGAACCCTTTCAAAACCTGCCTTTGGGAAGACTTGGTGGTGGTCCTACAGGGAAAAGCACCTTTTGATGTTTAGGCTGTTTTCTTTATAAGAAAGCATTTTTTCTTCCATTACTGGTTTATGCATGTCTGGGCAAAGGGGTAGCAGCAGCTTGGGGTGGCTGTGTACATACCTTACATGATAAACAAGTCCTTCACCCTTATATGAAGATTTATAATGACCTTTCTGGATGCTTCCCCAAACAGGACCTCAGCCTGATGCTGAAAAGGCCAACCGCCGTACAGTGATAGAGCTTGTCCTTAGAAGAGGAGAGCAGAGAGTATTAACTACTCCATTCCATGCAGGAACATGCCAGAGACCACTGACCTTTCCATATCACCAATACAGAGAAAAATTACAGAGAACAACATGGAAGCTAACTGAGGAAGCCACAGTCAGAATCTCAACCACAGACTCCTTAATTGTAGAATTAGGGAGTTTGAACAGCTTATTCAGCATATGATTTATCAGGAAGGACTGAAATTCAGACAGGTAAGCCAAGCAGCTCAGGAAAATTAAGACCCAACGCAGCACACATCTTGTTATATCTGTTGCATGCCACAGCACATTGTTCAACCAGTGTGCAGCAAGGTACAGGGGTGTCTGAGAATATCTCCTGGACCAAAGAGATAACACAGCAGTCTGCCTTGGGATGCCTGTAAAAGTATGCCACGCCTCTCTCCCAAGGCATACAAAGGACGCACTGCCTTTTAAGACATTCCAGGGATAATGTAACCCAAGATTCCACGTTTCTCCCAAGGTACTGATTATGCCACACATGGGGAAAGAAAAGAAATCCAAAGAAAACTCAAAGATGACTTGGAGAACCTTAAGTTTTTCCAAACTGAGTCATCTTAGGGGTGGGGAATGATGACCACAGGAGAATAACCATTATCCTTTTGTCTCAGAGACAGAAGTTGGTCTCCTACAATTATCCTACCAAACAGGCCAAAAAGGATGGCGGAAACAACTGTGTCACATCCCATACGAGAAAGCCTGTACCTTTTTCATAAAAACATGATGTGGGAGGCAGAGAAAGGCTCTGGGATGGGTAATGCCACCCTAAGACTAGTGAAATATCTTGACAGCAGTAGTAGTTCATGAAAAGTCTGTTCTAGCATCAAACTATTTTTACTACTATTGACTATGTGGTCATATACCACCATGTGAACACTAAATGCAGGTCCAATGTGATAGAAAGGACTACAGAAGCCTGCTCAACACTATGAATGGTGGGTCTCTCAGTGCTTGACCCCTGTGGAAGTGACACAACTGTATGGGTACAAGATTAACTCATAGCCTATTTTATAGGATTTAAGTCAAATGTCACCAGGACAACTATCTGTCCACTTCTGTAGTCACCACCCAGCAATAAGTCCAGCCTTGACATTTCAATAGAAAATGAAGCAGTATCTGTAAAAGGACGAAGGCCATCAAAAATGATGAAGCTGTGTAAATCAACAGACTTTGGCTACATGGCCTTCTCATCCAATGCATTCAGTACCTTAATCCTAACTATAGACCAATACCTTGCCTTCAGACAAGATATAAACTATACACTGGAACAGATACCAACAAGAGTTTCTAGTCATTTAGAAAAAAATCATGGCAATAGAACAAAAGGGTAACGAAAGTCATATGGAACAAAGATCACTTGTTGTTAAATCAAGTCATAATAGAGAACTGTAAAAAGGGGAAGACTCCACATATGGCATGGACAGACTATAAAAAAAGCATGACAGTATCCCAGATTCATGGATAAAATAATGCTTAAAAATGTACAAGATACACCCTACACTGATTGATTACATCACAGCAACCATGAAACAGTTGCAAACCACTTTGCAGTTAAGTCACGATAAAGGACAAATTATTATTCCAGGGATAAAGATTCAGAGAGGGATATTCCAGGATGACTCTCTGTCACTGCTGCTGTTTTGATGTGCCCTTAACCCATTAAGTTGTCTACTTAACAGAGTAGGTTGTGACTACAATTTGGCTCCCAGAAAACAATAAAATGTAAAGACTTCTCATCATCTTATTGTAGATGATTTAAAACTGTATAGTTCATCAGATGAGGAACTGGAAGCACAACTGCAAGTAGTCAAAACTTTTTCAGATGATGTAAGAATGTAATTTGGTCTTGATAAATGTGCAAAAGCAACCTTTCAATCAGGAAAACTGCAGCACCAAGAAAACAGTTTGGGAAATGAATGTGATATAAAAGAACATGAGGAAGAGGGAGTGTATAAATATTTGGGAAATATGAAGAATCAACAATAAAAACATGAACAAATGCAAATAAAACTTAGGAATATTTTTTGGAAGACTTAAATTAATACTGAATACAAGGTTGACATCTAGGAACAAAGTCCAAACTATAAACCAATTTGCTCTTCCTGTCCTAACGTACAGTTTTAGAGTGACTGACTGACCCAAAAAAGTCTAGGATAGGTTGGACATGAAAAAGTCCAGTTTTGTACCTACCATAAATGTAGATGTTCGAAGATCCACATTGCTGCAGTCCTTACATATGGGTAGTCCGCTGTCCTCGGTCGGCCCGAATACCAAAGTATTAGGCTGACGTCGGTCAAGGCGCTTAAAACTGACATCAGGACGTCAGGGTACAAAAGCGCATGACCGACGTCATATCCTCAGTCTTTTCTTGCCCCAGATGTCAGAAGGCCCTAAAAAGAAAGGGCAAAGCCAAAAAACAGCAAAAAACAACCAACCACCCCTGCACTAACCATATTTACACTATTTACAACCCAAACCACACAACCACCTCTCACTACAGAGGGAAGGAGGAGGGTAAATTGGACTGCAGCAATGTGGATCTTGAACATCTACATTTATGGTAGGTACAAAACTGTACTATGTTCTTCATCTCACATTGCTGCAGTCCTTACATATGGGTAGAATCCCAAAGCAGAGGTAAGGGAGGATGGCAAAACTATAAAGCATTAGGAGCTGCCAAAATGCCCTGTAAAATTGCAGTGGCAAATCCAGCCCTAGATTTAGAGTAAAGTGGAAGGTGGTAATGCTTAGAGAAAGTATGCACTGAACTCCAAGTAGCTGCCTCCAAAATATCCTTAGTAGCCACCCCTTAAAAAGCTGTAGAAGTGGCAGTAGCCCTAGTGGAATGAGGCCTAATCCCAGTTGGAATCTCCTTACCATGATGGGAATAACAGAAAGCAATACAAAAACCAATCCACTTAAAAATAGTTTGTTTTGAAACAGGTTTGCCCTGAGAACACAAAGCAAATGAAACAAACAACTGCTGAGACTGCCTGAACCCTTTAGTTCTGTTCAAATAATATCGCAACTGTCTGTGTATATCCAAAGTGTGCAAAATCTTCTCCCCTTTATTTTGGGGGTTTGCATAAAAAGTAGGCAAATGAATAGTTTGGTTTAAAGCCACACTAGAAACCACTTTAGGCATAAAGGAAGGGTTAGTACGCAAAGACACCCTATCCTTGTGGAAAATTAAGAAAGGCTCAACCGCCATAAGGGGGCTCAACCGCCATAAGGGCCTGTAATTCAGAAACCCTCCTCGCAGATGTAATGGCCAACAAAAAAGCAGTCTTCCATGATAAATATTTCAACTCGGCCGTCGCTGCAGGCTCAAAAGGTTGTAGAGTGAGTTTCTCCAACACAAAATTGAGATCCCAAGCGGGAGTAGGAGCTCTACGTGGGGGTCTTATATTCTTTGCCCCTCTAAGGAATTGCTTAAACAAAGGATGAGAAAATAATGGTGGGTCACAGTCATAGTGAGCAGAAATTGCTGCAGCATGAACCTTTATAGAGGAGAAGGACAAACCTTTGTCCAATAACTCAGTAAGATATTGAAGAGCAACACTTAAGTTAGGTTTAGAAACATCAAAGTCCTTTGCTGTACTCCAAATTAAAAATCTCCTCCATTTATCTGCGTAAACTTTCCTTGTACTAGGCCTTCTGGCCTCCAAAATAACATTCAAAACTTGTTGTGGAAGCTGAGACCCTCCAGGGTTTAAAACAGAATATGCCAGGCTGTTAGATGTAGAGAGTGAAGTTTGACATTGAGTAAATGACTGTTCTCCTGAGACAGCAGGTGTGGAATCGAAGGCAAAGGCCATGGAGGCTCCCGTACCAGACTTCTCAGTAATTGGTACCAGTGCTGTCGAGGCCAATCCAGAGCTATTAAAATCATGGTTGGCTTGTCCTGTCTGACCTTCAGGAGTACCTTTGGGAGGAGAGGCAGTGGTGGAAAGGCATACACGTGAAGATTGTTCCAATTGAATGAGAGAGCATCCACTTTCCAAGCTGTGGGATGAAACCTTTTTGTGCAAAACTTTGGCAGCTGGTAATTTAGTGGAGAAGCGAACAGATCTATGTCTGGAGTTCCCCATAACACTGTCAATTTTGAAATACATGAGGATCCAATTTCCACTCGTGGGGATCCATAATTTGTCTGCTCAACACATCTGCTAAGGAGTTCTGTGCTCCTGGCAGAAACCTTGCCTGAAGATTTAGCTGCAAACTGAGAGCAGTCTCCCACAAAATCATTGCTTGTCTGCATAGAGGATATGAATGTGTCCCCCTTGCTTGTTGATGTACCACATGACAGTTGTGTTGTCTGTTTGAATCAACACCTGCCCTGGAAGAAGTAAATCCTTGAAAGCTATCAATGCAAATTGGACTGCTAACATCTCCTTCAAGTTGATATGTAAATGTTGAAGTCTGGCAGGCCACGTGTCTTGTACCCATTTTCCATTTAGATGAGCTCCCAAGCTTTGTCTGAGGCATCTGTCGTTAGAATCTGACTCGCCTCTGGTCGGGTCACAGAGAGTCCCTTGTTTAGGTGACATTCCTGAGCCCACCACAAAAATTCCTTTTGAATGCAAGGTATTATCTGAATGACAGTGTCCATATCTTGGCAGTGTTAAGTCCATACATTTTTGAGATACCACTGTAGCTTCCTCATATGCAGTTTGGCATTGGGAAGTACCAGAATACAAGATGCCATGAACCCTAAGGCTTGAAGGACTGTCCTTGCAGTCAGCCTGGACTGACGAGACAATTGATGGAAATAAAGAGAAAGATTCTTTTGTTTGTCCGGGGTCAAAAGGCCATCTGGGATGCTGTATTCAGTCTCACACCCAGAAAGCACATGTCCTGAGAGGGTACTAGACTGGACTTTATTTCGTTCACAGAATACCCTAGGCATCTTAACACTGCCATCACATACTGTAAATGATGAAGAAGTTTGTCCTTTCCTTGAGCCAGAATCAGGCAATCATCCAAATAAGGATAGATTTGTATTCCTCTTAGCCTGAAGAAAGCTACCACTGGAGCCAGAACCTTCGTGAACACTCTGGGCACAGTAGATAAGCCAAAGGGCAATGCAGAGAACTGATAATGAAAAGTCCCAGCCCGAAAACGCAGATACTTCCTGCAACTGGGCCTGACAGGAACATGAAGATAAGCCTCCTTGAGATCCAGAGTCACCATCCAGTGATCTTTGCCCAGCAGAGGTAAAAGTTGCTGTAACGTCAACATTTTGAACTTGGGAATGTCCAGATATGTGTTGAGGATAGATAAGTCCAAAATGGGTCTCCACGTGTCCCCTTTCTTTGGTACTAGAAACAGGTGAGAATAAAATCCTAGGCCCACTTCTGGCAGAGGGACCGGTTGTATAGCTCCTATTTGAAGTAGAAGAGAAATTTGGTTGTGAGCCTCTAGTCTTTGCTGAGGAGGAACGTCTGGCATGCCTTTGAAAGGAGGCAAGGTATGGAAATAAAACTTGTAACCTCGGTGTATGATATCCAGTACCCATTTGTCTTGGGTAATTAAAATCCAATTTTCCTTGAAAAGTGCCAACCTTCCTCCCAAAGGTGCTGCCAGGCAAGAGGGATCTGGCAGCTGAAAAAGTAGGTCATTGGGCCTGTTTACGAAAAGACTGACCCCTACCCTCACTCGAAGATTGTGCAGGTGAGCTCCCTGTTCTAGGTCTGAAGGAACTCTTAGAGCTCTGCCCCTACCACGTCTAGATCTACCCCTAGACTGAGAATCATAAGAAGGATACGTCCATCCCTTAGCAGGCCAATTCCTACTAAACTTTGGAGGCTGAACTTGCAAAAAATCCTTAACAGTCTGCATAGACTTAGCCTTGTCCTCCATTTTCTTCAAGACTGATTCCACAGGTGGACCAAACAACACTTCAGACTGCAAAGGAGCATCCAAAATCCTTGTTTTAACATGGTCAGAAAAATTCTGATCCTTCAGCCAGGCGTGCCTGCGAAGAACTGAACCAGTGGCAGCCACCCTAGATGAGGCCTGCACAGCATCAAAACCACATTGTAAAGAATGCTTACCAACCTGCTCAGAGACATGCACCAAATCTTGTAATTCTTTACACTCAATGCCTTCTGCCAGAGCATCCACCTTAGATTTCAATTGAGAAAGAAGAAAGTTTTGATATTTCAACATATGAAACTGGCAATTCAAAGCCCTCATTGCTAAGGTAGAAGAAGTATAGACCTTCTTTCCCCATCTATCCAAAGCTCTGGCCTCTTTATCTAGAGGAACCGGATTTTTTTACAACAGAGGCCTTGACACCCTTGGGTCCCTGACTAATAGTTTCTGGGTCCGCCCTAGGACTCTTATAAAGATATTTATGAGCCTCAGGCACCCTGTAATACCTATCCGGTTTAACAGGCAGGAGGCAGAGAATCAGGATTAAGCGAAGCCTCTGAAAACACATCCTGCACAACATCCAGAACAGGTGGTATAGCTAAGGGCCTATGTTGAGGTAAAAGCAAAAATTCCCTAAGCCTTTTCCGAGAATCAGAGAAGTCTTGACCTTCCCACTTAAAATGTTCCCTCATAGAGTGAAGTGTCTCTGAAAAAGAAAAATCCTCTGGAGGAGAAGCAGAAGGAGTGGAATCTTCTGCATCAGAATCAGAATAAGGAGAGTACTCCTGCAAGTCTTCAGCCGAAGACTCTGAAACATCTGAAGCCTGTTCAAAACTTCCCAACTCTGGCTCCACCCTAGGCCTCTTATCAGGAGGGGGCAAAGAACCTCTAATCAGAGTAATCAAATCTTCTGCCATTTTAAGCATGTGCTTCTTAGGCACAGACCCTGCTGAACTAGGAGTGACACCAACAGAAGCTAAACTTGGCCTGCCCCTGGGAGAAGCCTTGGAAACAGAAGGAGAGGGCCTAACTACCCTGGGAAGGGAGGGGAGTACAGTAACCTGAGAAGCCCCTTCAGCCTGCCCTGCCTCAAGAGAGGCCATATCCTGCAAAATTAAAGTCTCCCCCTGAGACTCTAAAGAAGTCTCCGTCGGACCCACCGGTTCCACTGAAGCCTCTAAAGAACCGGCGTCCGGGACGGATGACTCATCTTGCCTGGGTTTAACTGTTTTGTCTTTGCACTTCTTCGTGGAAGCGGGCGCCGGAGAATCCGACGGCATATTATAATTGCACCGCCATCAAGACCAGCCTAGCACAATCTAACCTTCGCAATAGTGCGCTTATTGAACCTAGCACAAAGCGACACCCGACTCACGCCGTGCTCAGGCCCCAAACAAGGAATGCACAAAGAATGATAATCCCTATGCGGTATCTGTTTCCCACAAGAAATACAATTATTCACTTTTTCTGACATCCGGTACTACACTGAGGCAAGAAAAAAACAAAATAATCCCCAACGGGGTACTTAGCCAACTTGGATTCGGTCTGAAACTCCGAACTCGAAAAATTTCAGAACGCCGAACGGCACTTGCAACGCTGCTTCTGCATCGGCCCATGCGGCAAAAAAGACTGAGGATATGACGTCGGTCATGCGCTTTTGTACCCTGACGTCCTGATGTCAGTTTTAAGCGCCTTGACCGACGTCAGCCTAATACTTTGGTATTCGGGCCGACCGAGGACAGCGGACTACCCATATGTAAGGACTGCAGCAATGTGAGATGAAGAACATCAAGGATGCTGATTCGTGCTCAAATGGTTTATAAAAAAAATCAGTACATACCAAGATTATATATTCCCCAGTTCTGAAAGAGGTATGGGCCTCCTCAAAATTGATTACTTATACAGATCTGCAATCATGGGACTGCACACATATCTACTGACCTCACAAGACCCAAATGTAGTGAAAGTTTTGAAACATAAGGAGAATAAGTCTAGGATGCTTAGTTTAGCAGAAGCATATCGGCATCACGCAGGAATGTAAATCAAACCAGAAGTAAAGGAAAAATCAGGCAACAACTGAATGTGTCAAAAAACAAAAGAAAGAATATAAGGTGAAGGATAAGATGAGAAGGCAGGAATGGAGAATAGCAACAGTTATTCCCCTCCACAAAGTTGGCTTATCAACGAACCGAGGGAATTATAGACCCATAAGTCTGACCAGCCTCATCTGTAAAGCCATGAAATGTATCATCATGGACCTCATAAATAAAGACAAAAGCGACCTCCAAACCCTGGATCTGACCCAATTTGGCTTCATCAAAGGCACATCCTGCCTGTTAAACCTGGTAGATTTCTTCAAAAATGCGACCTGGGCCATTGACAAGGGCAAATCTGTGCATACAGCATACCTCGACTTGGCAAAGGCCTTTGACACAATCCCACACTCAGGCATTACCAATAAACTTAAACTGAATGTAAACCCGTTTGTTGTAAGGTGGGTTGCCAACTGGCTCACAAACTGGCCACACACTATCAAAGCGGGTGACTCCACATCAACCATCAGACCTGTCATCTGCGGGGGTGCCACAGAGTTCAGTGCTGGGCCCCCTAACTGTTTGGTATATACTTCTCAGAAGTTCAGGCCAAAAGTAAGGGGCTGTGGTTGACCAAGTATGGGGGTGATTGCAAACTGGGTGCAATTACTGAATCCCCAAATGATGTCAGTATACTTCAGGAGGGTCTTATGCAGACCAAAGACTGGTGTCTTAGTCATGGACTCAAATTGAATGCAAAGAAATGCATCATCATTCCCTTCAGTAAAAACATTGTCCCTTCACACTATCAAATTAACAATACCCTATGTACCTATGAAATGGTAAGAGATCTGGGATTACAAATAAACTGCGACCTTAACTCATTACATCCGAGTGACACCTCCAGGTGCAGTTAACTCCTACTGACGCCTCAAGGTGTCAAACATTGCTTGTTCACATTTGCATCAATTAATTCCAAAACCATGTCATGTACAATTTTTTAAAAAGATTTAATCTTATAGCTTACACAACGGCAAACAACTGCATTAATAGAGACCTCTGTCTAGTGCAGATAAATATTCATGGTTGTTTTTATGGTATTATTTTATATAGACATAATTTTCACATTTTTCTAAATACCTTAGCAACCAAGTAACACAAACAGAACTCCTTAGCCTCCTATGAAAGTTCTCATTTAATGAATAAAATGATGGTAACCGTGTGTGTGTAACTTGAGTTTTTTCTGAGATATTGTAAGATTTATAAAATATTACAAATGTAACAGTTTCTATGACTTATACAATTCAGTTTAAAACCTAGAACCTAAAGAATACTACCATTATAAAACATGGTTTGTGCTGAAGAGTTTGCCATTTATACTTCTTTCATAACCCCTATGGTTCCTGATATATGAACAATTGTCTGAAATGTGAGGACAATTTAAGTCTGTTAAAAGGCTTACGCTCCGCCCATTGGAAGTTACCGTGGAAACTTCCTGAGCGCCATTGGAGTGAATGAGTTAACTTTGACCACCATGTGTCTACTGTAGTGTGGAAAGCTTTCTACGTAGCATACTTGATTAGCAAAGTCATTGGCTCTAGAGCAAAGGAACTTATAACCCCTATATACTCGTCACTAATCTGGCCCGAAATTGAGTACAACACCCCTTTCAGCATGTACCGTACAAAGCACCTGCAGCGATTGGAGAGACCTCAGAGGTTTCTAACTAAGATGACGTGCCTTACACAGACTGAATAAAGTCCCTGTCACTATACTCAGTATCGTATAGACTTCTTAGGGGAGACTTATGCCTGGCTTACAGGGCAATCTCGACCCAAATCTAATGAATTTGCAGCACATCTGTAAATCAAACGGGACTAGAGCTACCAGTTCCAGGGACCTAAATATGCCTGCAACTTGAATATGACATGCTGAAGGGACAGATTTGTCTCTCAGTGACTGCCATGTCTTTGGAATAGGCTGCCAGTTCATGCAAAGCACAGCACCTCTATAACACTGTTCAAAAGGATGAGTGGATGGGGCATCATAAATTCTTAGCGGGGAATGGGGATAGCACCCACAACCCTCCTGGACATGGGCAATCATTACTAAATACAATCCTGGTATTGTACTGGGATGAAATGGCTAGGCTTGAAATGACCTCCGGGTCGATAGCCTAGTAATCTCCTATGATTCTTGTCATAGTATTAGAAACCCAAAAGACTTGGAGAAATTAAAGGAATACCTTATCAACCCTGAATGATCAATGCAGTAAGTGAGGTAAACAACTCCCTACTACAATTCCAAAACTTAAATATGAGCCCTGGAATTATGGGAAAAAAGTCTGAAAACATAGGAGAATGTTGACCACTGATGTTCTCCTTTAAAGTTGTTTTTTTTTTTTGCATGGGGTCAAGCCCTGTGCATCCCCCAAAGGGAGGGGCAAGCACCCCACTTCTCCTAAACTTATATACATCAACCCTGAGATTGCCATATCTCAGAGAAAAGGGAATATCCTGAGAAATGGCAACCCTGGACTCAGTATATTAAAGTCCGCATTTCTTGCTATGCCAGGATGTGCACTAATGAATCTCAGACTATCAAATGGTTAACAAAGCAAATAACAGCTTCAGCAGACATGTGCCACCTAGATGTAATTTCCTGTACACCTCTAGGAAATGGGGATAAAAAGCAAGAAAAATGCAACAAATTGTGTGCTTTAATGTAAACACTTTGTCAAGAAATGCCAAATATCTGCAAAAGACTCATCATTTAACAGAAAATCTAGTCCAAATCCCCACAATACGTCAGTATGCAACCTTTCATAGACAGTAAGCCACATATTGAGTGGTGAAACAGGTGTCATGCACTGAAAACCCACCTGATAACATGACCAAGAGCAACATGGATACTTATCAGCTTATAAAAAAGTATGCCGATTTGTCACACTCAGACACACACTGGGTTGAAAAAGAACATTTTACCAAAACAGTATAGATCTATTACTTTCTTTGAACTGCATGGCCAGCATTGTTATGTACAGTAGTACAATTTTTATGGAGCATTACGTGGCAAATAAATGCTGTGGAACTGAATCAACACTCACAAAACTGCTAATGTTATAATTTAATGCAAAAGTTGATGTGATTTCTGTCCTTATCCCTTTGCTCGGCTCTTCCAAATATGGCTGAAATAGAAGGACAGTTTCAGTCAAGCACAAGTACGGAAATGCACATACCTTCATAAGTTCACAGATTAGTACTAGGCTAACAACCCTAGAGGGCCATTTTAAACTTAGCCAATTACCCCATGTAAGAATCAAACCCTGTACCTTGTGTACACAAGGTAAACAACTTGACCATTATGCCAATCTCCAGTGAGCAGAACTTTATTTTAATGAAGTTCATGTGCAAGAAAACCTTTTTACACAGATAGAGACAGGAAAACACAGAAAGCATGCCAAAAGCAAGTTGTTCCATTGACTTGAAGTTATCAGACAGTGCTGTCCAAACTTAGGAAATGAGCACATCAACCTCTGGCGCCTACTGCATCTCACTCTATTTGTGTGCTGCTACAAGGTCCACCTTCTTTTTTCCAGGTCTTAGGCTTCTATAGTTAGAGTTAGCATTTTTATTGTATTTATTCAGATGTGTGAGAACTCACTAGATTCCACATCTCCAACCGATCAAAGGGGATGTTAAGGTGCTCCAGCTGCAGCTTGATCACATCTGACAGATGTAGCAGGGTCATAAACCTAAAGGTTGGCAAATATTGTTTAAAAGCAATCAATCTGTGACTGAAGTTCATTATCAGCCAAATAACTGCTTTTTTCCTGCACACTTGAAAGCTGGGTTTCTTAACTTGTTTCTCCACTATGAACTTCTAAAGATATTCAAAATCATGGAGCAATATTATTCATATTGATCACTGCTGCAGTAGCCTTAGCTAGGTGGGTTATATCCTGCCAAGGACATAATAGCCCCATGCACCCACACTGTCAAGCATCTCTTGCTGAGCTAGCTAAAAGACAAGTTTGGTTGCGAAGCTCTTCAGAGCTTTCCCAACGCTGAAGAATATGCTCTTCTGAGGCTTTTGAGGATCGACAGTCAGCTTGTGCTTTCCTTTGATGGGCAGATAAGTTCTCTTTGAGGAAAAAAACTTCCATTTTCTTAAATTTATTGATGTTTTATTAATTTCCTTTTCAGGAAAGTTATTTTAAAGCTAGGAATGTTGTGTTTTAACACAGCACTCATTTTTTTCTTAGTTTAAAAGCAGTGGTGACTAACTAAAAACATATTTTCTGTGGAGAAATTGTGTTTATTTTTCCTTGGTAAGGCTGGCATAGTGTTTTTATTGTGTTTTTATTCTGTAAAAAAGTAAATTTTGTGGAGTGATAAGATTGCTGGCATTTGCTGCATGTCTTCCCCTAGGAAAGAGGCACCATTTGCAGCTTGACCATGGAAGAGATTATCGATTCCACAGTCGGTCCTTCCTCCTGACTCGAAGAAAAGTTAAGCAAACAGCCTTTGCACCACAGCAGGCTAGCAGTTTGCGTCAGCCACAGATGGGTGAGACTGTTGTGACCATTTGTAGTACCTCAGATGACATAGATCTGGGGGTTAGCCACGTCCTCTGTGGCTGTTGGAAGTCCCTTTAGTGGGCAAGGCAGAGCCACTCGTCAGTCCTGGGAAAGGGAACAGGGAAGATTTTCCTGTTGTGCCAGAATGCTGTGTCCATCCCTGGGGAAGCAGCTGCTGCCATTAGTAACACAGTTGGCCCCATTTTTCCTGTCAAAAAGAAACAGAAAACCAAACATGTATTTACTCCTCCTCAAATTTCTTTAGACAGCAGTAGTTTATTGGGTCTGGCTCAGGACTTAACTCAGGCTATTGATGCTTCTTGTAAAGTAATGTCTGGTAAAAGAAAGAGGGATTAATGTTTTCCTGAAGAGATTCAAGATTCTGAATCTGAACAGGAAGATGCAGGTATAGATCCAGGGTTTTTCCTTAGATTTCTGATTCAGCCTCAGAGGAAAACTCAGTTTCTGAATCTTCCTGTGGGAGTACTTTTTCTCTGGGACTGCTGCTAGAATGAGCCACTATTTTCAGTGGAAGAACCTTAAGGTCTCCCAGTTGCTCAGAAACTACTGAGTTGTTACAGAAGGATTTTCTACAACCTACACCCATTCCTCCCGTTCTGTCAGGTGTGTGTGTGTGTGTGTGTGTGTGTGTGTGTGTGTGTGTGTGTGTGTGTGTGTGTGTGTGTGTGTGTGTGTGTGTGTCTGTGTGTGTGTGTGTGTCTGTGTGTGTGTGTGTGTGTGTGTGTGTGTGTGTGTGTGTGTGTGTGTGTGTGTGTGTGTGTGTGTGTGTGTGTGTGTGTGTGTGTGTGTGTGTGTGTGTGTGTGTTCCTACCCACAATTTTCCTGTTACTCAGCCAGTTGTCCCTAAAAAGGAAGATAGGATCCTCAGTCTTTTAAATTTTTATACTCTATTCCCAAACCTGACCCATCAGGTATAGCCTTAGTTAGCCCGACTGCTGATAAGCACTTAGCTAATTTCAATCCTACTATTTCTGATAAGGATGGGAAAGTTATAAATAAGAAAGAAGGAAAAGTGTATACATCTGCAACTTTGGGTTTCAGAATTTTTAATTGACGGTTTCATATGTTAAAGTTTGCTCTGACAAACTGCAAATGTATGAAGATGCACTTTATTCTTGTAAGGAAACGTTTGCTTTAAATAACTTAGTTGTTTCTTTTGTAGAAATCACTATTCATTGTTTGCAGTGTGTGTTCTATTTTAAGAAGGTTTGCATGGCTGCATTCTCAGACCATTCCAGATGATGTTAAAAATGAGATTTTAAATTCTCCTTTGGATAGGGATTTGGTGTTTGCCCCCTCTGCTGTACAAGTGATCAAAAAGTGTGATGAAAGGGGCAAGTGACCAGGAACCTCTAAGATTTTCAGGTCTGCTTTTCCATATTGCCCAAGCCAATTTCTTTCTCCTCTTCCATATTAAGCAGAATACAGAATAAACAGTCTCAAGAGAATTCAGGTAAACAGATGTTCAAGAAAAAATGGCAAGGGAGATCCAAAAAGAAGTCTCTAACTTGACACAACCAAGGACGGTCGAATGTGTCTGAATGACAATTCAAGAGACCTTGTGACCCACTCCCAACCTGGCCCCCCTTTTTCTTTCATAAAATATAAATTTTCGGTTTTCTCTTAGCAACAAATTGCTTTCATTCAAATGGGGTCCGAGTATCATTTATCAAGATTACACAAGGCAGTGGGAGGAAATTCCTCCTTCACAATGGGTCATTCCTCATCTTCCAGATCAGACTTCTTGTTTCAATCTGTTCTTCATATGTTGTCCCAAAGACTGATGCAATCAGTTCCTCCTTCCCAGTTTTTATTTAAGGATGCTCCTAGTGCTAAAGAAAGAAAATGCTTAAAGACCAACTCTGAATCTTTCGTTCCTAAACCTTTTTTGTGATAGTGACCTAATTCAAAATTATCCCTTTTCTCCTGTAATATCCTGGGGATCAAGGATACTGAAGGGAAAATATAACAAAAACAGACCTGCCGAGGTTATGGAAAAGGCATCTGTTGCCCAGACCCATTTTGTTAATAAATGGAAAGAATACTTGATTAATTGCCTGCTTTCTGAAGAATCAAAAAATGCTTGCTTCTAGCACGCCCCATTTGTGGATCATGTCCAAGAACATGTTCCTGTTCAACATCCATTTACTAGGATCCACTTGTGCTCTGTTCATCTGGTCTGTTAATGCACTCCCCTCTAATGGAATTTACAGTGCTCTGAAGTTCAGACCTGACCACTGGCTAACTCTCAGTCCTACACAGCTAGTCTGCACAGTAGCTAAGAAAGTATCACCTTTGTCTGCTGACATACAGTTTTACCATGGTATTAAGTATTTGGATTTGCAACATTCCTAGCTGCCAGAAAAGCAAGAAGGCATTGATGGCTAGAATCACTACCATTTACATGATTCTTCCTGAATGATTTGTTCCAAGTCCCCTGAACTATCACCCACATGAGTCACTAAATTCAGCCAAGTCCACTATAAGTGTCTGAGAACAGAGGCTCAAATTTGAAGGCAAGCACCAAGTTAAGGGAGAGTAAACCCTGCCAAGACTATTCTTACTTGGTGCAATGTAAGAGTAAAATGGGGCACTGCAAAAGGTGGATATGTTGGCATTACAGTTTCTCATGTACCACTGTAATTTCCCCATATGTAGTCTTGCCAGGAGGGCCATCTGTATATAGGAGGCCACACTTCAGGAACTCAGAGGAACATAACCAGATTTGGACAGCATTTTGAAATGCTAAGAAAAGGGATTTTGTCCACTGGGAGGAACACATTCGGTTTCTCTGTATCTAGTGGTGCTTCTAGGAGCAAAACTCATTTTGAAGATGAGATGAGGGGGCTTGGGAAAATTTGGAGATAATCCCAGGGACTAGAAATGGGCAACTGTGATTTGTGAGCCTTCTGAATCTTCTTCAGGGATGTAGCATAGATGAGGCAGCTGTCCAGGTAAAGATAAATGTGAATGCCCTTTGTCTTGCAAAAGCAATAACAGGAGCCAGGCACTTTGTAAACATCCTGAGTAAAGTAGACAAACAAAAGGGCATGATGTTATAGGAAAACCCTGCCTATCTACCTTAGCTATAAGGATGCGTAGATCGGAATTCTTTGATCTAAGGTTGTCGCATAGCTCTGTGGAAGGACCAAAGGCAGAAAGCTCTGCAAGTACATAATTTTGAACTCTCAAGTGCTTAGAAACTTGACCAATCTGGAAAGGTCCAAAATAGACCTCAAAGTTCTTTCTTTTTTGGGGACTAGAAACAATACAGAACCCCCCCTTTTTTTTCTGGAACATTCTCTGTGGTTACCAGGAAAACTAGATTTTCTGTCGGTGGAGCTATTAAGGGCTGCTGGGCTTTGGGAATAAGTGGAATGCCTAGAATTTTTTTTTTCTTCTTCGGGAAATGTAACCTCTGATCCTGCTTTATTATTTGCAGGACCTACCTGTCTTTGTGTAGTGGCCTACAGAACTGAAAAGAAATTGAAAGATGCTGGATGAAGCTTTGTCCATAGTTCTTCAAAATCAGTTTTCAGGAAGACCAGCACCAAAGTTTCACATCAAAGATTTTATTCAATATAAAAGATTCAAGGGTAATACAAATGGGTTTGACTCTCTACAGAACATATTTACTTGTTTTTACTATTTGATAACCGGGTAGGGTGGACTGGTCCAGAGACCATTTTCTCAGAGGCAATAAACAGTGCATGTAAACTTAAGTTATACACTTCAAGTACACTAGTGTGCCAGGTTTACACAATTGCTAAACTTTAGAAAGTTCACATACAGTTAGTACACAGTTTCATAAACCAGAATGTTATACAATTCTTATGCATTTTGAATAAAGTAGCAGGTCAACACAGTTTATCTACACAAAATTGCTTCTTAAAGGTTTAAAATTGAATTTTTTTTAAGAAAAGAACTCAAATGGAAGTGAGTAAAAAAAAAAGAGAGATTAAAGAAAAAGGCTTGCAGACTAAGAGAACAAAGGAGTAAAATGAATTCAATAGCTTTTTTGAAGAGTTTACCCATTATCCCTCAAGCATTTACAAGTAACTTCCGTAAAGAGGTGTTTCGGAACTTCTAAAAACTTGGTAAGAATATCATGATGCCTTGCTTCAGATGGTAGTGTGTTCCAGAGAGTGGGGCCTGTTCTTGAGAAGGCTCTTTCACCAATGACTGTGTTAAATGGGCTGTAGTTGAATGATATTAAGTAATCTAAAGAGTTCCTTGGAAGCAAGACTGATTTATGGATACTCTGTCCATCAGAGACGTATGTGAAAAACCTGGGGTGAACTTCCAATTACCCATCCACTGGTCCATGTTGCGTGTAACCAAGTTAGGGAAAAACTCCACTTCACATCAATGGGAAGTTACAAAAGGAGTAATGGTTGTTACTGTCTGAGACAGGAAGTTGAGAAACTCTATGGGGGAAGAAAAAAAGCATTACACTGTTTTTGTGTGGTTAATTTGTTTATTTTGTTCAGACTACTGACAAAGATTACAGAAGGATTGCTGGAGTTGAGATTGCAAAACTAAAGCACATCTGTTTGCCTGGAGAAATAAAATATCACCTGTGTAGAAGGTAAGGTTAAGTTCAGTAGGGTTTTTCAAGATGGGTATTCTGCCTGTTTTTACCCAGAGATACAGTCAATTTGAGAAAATTCAATTACTAGGTGTTAAGTGCACCACCTGAATGCCAGAAAAGAAACTTGGAGTTCCTTGAAAGAAAATGTACTTGAAAAGGTGAAAAGAAAACAATGACTGGGAAGAATCCTGCATATGTTCAGCAAAAAGTAGTTCAAGCTCCAGCTTTGGTACAAGAGATGGCTTCCAGTAATTTAGAGGAGAAAATAAGTCAAATCTACACAGAGATGATTAAAATAAATGAAACATTTAAGGTGTACATCAACTCAAATAACAAAAGGATGGGAAAATGGAAAAAGCTTTAAATGGCTACTCAAATAATTGGTAAATCTGCAAAAATCTGAGGTAAAAAAAGGATGAGTGAGTATGAGACTGCTCAAAAACAGCTATTTCAAAAATGGAAGAGTTAGAGAACGGAGTAGCAGTGAAGACTTAAGATTTTCTGCTGTACCAGAGAAACTGGAAGGAGCAGACTATATAAATTTTACGAAAGCACAAATAAGTAACTGGACTGGTATTCCACTGCAAGATTTGTTAATTGAAAGGGAATATTGTGTATATACCCCAAACATGGTCATGAGAAAGCAAGACCTCTATTAGTAAAGATGCAGGCATACCAGCAGAAAGAGATGATCCTGACAATATTGTAGCAGAACAGCAAAGTATTAAACATCAAAGACAGCAGAGAGTTTGTGGAAAATGATTATTCACTGTACACCAGGGAGAAGAGAATCACATTTATCCCAACAATCAAGGAATGTTGAGAGGCATGTGTGACAAGCTGCTGGGTCCACCTGTTTTTAGAATATTTTTTCTGGAGGATCAAAGCCATTTTTTGATGCAGAACAGGCTAAGGGGAAATGTAAAAGTTTGTCCAACAAGGGGTGAGCCATCAATCAGAGGGGTACTCTGCTTCTCATTCTTCTATGGTAAGGTTCATAGGAGACTTTGCCAGTGAAACTTTTTCAAATGAAACTGCTTGAAAGACAAAAAAGCACAGCAGTTGACTGGAGATGAACAGGAAGACGATCAGCAACACTTAAATTAATGAATAAGTGTGATACTATAAAGTATCAATCACATTTGTGAAATATGGCTTTATAAGAAAAAATGGCAGAGAAAGACTGGGTTTTTGCTGACTTTGTTAAACTTGTTAGAGGGCTGACAAATTTATGTCCCACTTAACGTCAGTAATGTTTGGAGGAACACTAAGAGGGGACTAAGTAAAACATTTTTTTAACAGTATTTGTACAAAACATATGATATAAATTGATGTTATATAAGAAAGTATTTTCATTGATTGGTGTACGTGATACAGATACTAAAGTAAACAGGCTTTTTTTTCTTTTTATATTTTAAGAAATGTAGGCATTACAATGTAAAAAGAGAAGAAATGCTAGACAAAAGCATGCTTAAGTCAACAGATTGTCATGGAAATCAGTTGACTAAAGGTGAAGGCAATAAATCAACAGGTCTAAACATTCTGATTACTGAGAGAAACAAAGTTAAAAGGTACAAGAAAGTACAGTTGTGTACACTTACCATAAATGTAGATGTTCAAGTGTATTCGCTGTTGCGGTTTGTTATTCAGGCCGACTGAGGGCAACCTGCCAGCAGATTACCCAAATGTAATGACTGCAACAGTGAAACACGAAGAACATCAAGCAGCTCAGTAAAAAATAAAGTCTGAAATTATTGGAAGTAAATATGAGATAGCAACTTTTCTGGTAACCAAATACTTCAATGCATTTACTAAAACAGTGTATAATTTAATTGTACTTAAACACAGACAGTGCACTTTTTTTAAGGCTAAAAATTAAAGCATACACATTGTTTTTCACACCTTGGAGGGGAATAAAGATAAGGCAAGCACAGACAGCAATTAGTGTAAGTAGGAGCATGGGCTGTGACATACGTCTTAGCATGGACAACCTTAATTTTAGGGTAATTAATGCCTGTGGATGCAGATGTTGATTTGGGACAAATGTTTCTATCATGAAGGTTACACTTGTGGAACACAGTGAAATAGTTTAAATTTTTTTCAGGATAAAAAAATGAATGAATACAAAACAAAGGTAATAGCTGTAAACTACGTACCTACACATGAATTGGTTCAGCAACACCCATATTTATGGGAATACAATAAGATGAAATATTTAGGATTACAAGTTAATAAAGATTCTGTTTTGGCAGCTAAGTAATACGTAGGAAGATACTAAAAATATAATATAAAAAATGAGAAACTGGAAGGAAGCTCATTTTTATAAATATGGCTAACAAGATAGAAGCAGTGAAAATGTTTATAGTCCCTTTAGGTTTATATACAGGCCAAGCATGTTTTTATCAAGCAGAGAAGATGTGGGCAGTAATTAATAGAGCTGAAGGATTTTATCTGAAGGGGAAAAAGGGCAAGGGTCAAGCAGGATAAGTTGATCTTTCCAAAAGAACAAGGTGGTTTAGGATTACTTGATTTGAAGGGATATTTTAAAGTTACACAGTTAAGGCTTATATACACAACACAAGAAGAAGGCTATAATTTAAAGAGGAAAGGCATGATGTTTGAAGCAGCAGGAAATTCAAGAAATAAGGACAGAGTGGGACTTAGGATGAATTTACTTAGGAGAATAATAACAGCTATACAAAATATTATAGTCATAAAATAGCAGAAAATATTCTAAGAACTAAGCCAACATGAGAATGGAGAAAGGTGAAATAAGATTCTGCCAACAGGGATGAATACAATTAAGCGTACTGAGAATAGGCAAGAGGGGGCTGGGATTTACTAGAGAAAACTGGCAAAGGAACCAAGGTATTGGGAGCAAATAACTAGAGCAGAGGAAGGTATCAGAACAGGAAGAGGCTAAGAAGATATTTGGACTTCAGGCTAGAGACTGCCTTCCCTACCAGGGAGTGATATCAGAGAATAGGCAAAGAGAAAGGGATCAGGGAATGCTAAGTGAAAGACGTGCTCTGGTAGAGTTTTTAGTTAAATATAGAACAGAAGTTGCTGTTAAAAAAGGGATACTTAATATGGCATATAAAATATTGCACTATGACTAAAGGTATCAATCAGAGGAGGTTAGAAAAGATTAAGAGGAGAGACTGGATAAGCAAATCACAAAGAAATAATGGAAGGACATGGCTCTCAAATATGCAAGAAAGTCTAGAGGATGTAGCATTTTTGTCTGGAAGTGTTTGCATAGGTATCTGTATGCCCAAAGCAGACTCCCAAGAATCTGAAGATGGCAAATGATGGATGAGGGGGAAGAAATGGGTAACTGTGAACATATGCTTTGGGAGTGTAATGAGTTGGCAGATTTTAAAAATTCTATAAGTTATCAAATATTGAATGAGCAAATTAGGTACAACTAAGGGCAGGACTTTTTTTGAGATGGTATACAGGATCTGAGTTGCCTAGACATAAGTAAGGCCTTGTTAAGTTTAATTCTGGCGGCTGCCAAAAAAAACTAGAAAATGGTAGCCAATGTCTAAACCAACTGTATTTGAAGCAGTAAATATTGTAACAAGAGATAAAAAAATGAAAATGGGATCTTTAGAAAAGACTAGGAGCAAATTATATAGAAAAAATGGAAATTGTGGGAACAATACATGCAGAATAATATTTTGGAGGAGGAGGAGAGGTTTAAATTCATGTAATGTTGTATTGATGATAACTGCATAAAAGAATGCAAGTGATGTATGATGTTTGTGACTGTGAACATGTTAAAATGGTTTGTTTTCTGTATATAAAATGTCTTGTGTGATAATTCAATAAACATGTTTAAAAAACATTATGTTCAGGTAATTCATCAGCAATATCATTAATGAATAAAGAAAACAGTAAAGGGCCTAGAACAAAGCCTTGGGGCATACCCGTTTTTAGTGTTCCATGAATGAAAGCAGTTTGTTAGGGTAAACTTGAAATGTCCTGTTGTCCAGGTAGCTATAGAACTAAGCTCTTTACTGCTGGGCTACTCTGAGGACAAGAAGACTAGAGAGAAACAGGAGAAGACTACAAAGCCCTTTTCCATCCTTGTAGTGTTACCACCACTACACTACCACTACAAGGACTTCATTAGCTTCCTAGGATTGGGTCCTGCAGTATTCCAGCTTATGGTGAGAACACAGACTTCCACATGACAGCTACCTAAGCTTGACTTCCAGTGAGGAATTGGAACAGGTTTCTTCCCTAACCTTATTTAAGTGCAACTTGGACCAATGGATGGTTAATCCAAAATTCACTCCTGGTCTGGCACCTATGTCTCTGATGGACAGAAGCAGTCAGTAAATCACACTCTATATAAAACAATTTTGTTAGCCACATTTGGGTTGTACAGCTAGGCTTATAAATGATCTAGTGGTTGTTAGCCTAGTATAACCTATAAACCTATGAACCTAGGCAATGACATTTTCTCCAAAGTTGAACTTTTGTAGCGTAGCAAGCAGAATTTTGTAGTAAACAGTTTCAAAAGCACAGGTCATGTCCACAAAAATAATGGCTGTAAGGAGGCAAAGATTCAGGTTTCTTTAGATAGTGTCAGATCTGAAGAGTATAGCAGTGGTTGTGCTAAAACAATTTTTAAAGTCATGCTGTCTATCAGATAGAGAATCACCACATTTAAGCAGGTTTTTATAAAGCACTTTTTCAAAGATTTTTGCAACAACTGGAATGTCCACAGAGGTTCCTCACTAAAAGAATACAGAGCGCAAGTAAAATGTCCTATGCAGTCCACCTAAAGGCCCTATCCCTGTATTCTGTCTCCTACAGGATTCTGAGGGGAGATGCATGCCTAGCATACAGGGTATTGTCAGACCCCAGGCTGATGGACCTCCTGCATATCCACAAAGCAAACAGCACCAGAATTACCCATTCTAAAGACTTAAACCTTGCCTGTGATATAAACAGGACCTACTGGACAGACAGGTATACATCCCAGAGACTACCCTATCTATGGAAGAGGCTCCCCATCCAATGTGAAGCAGAGTTCCTCCCTAACCCAATTAAAGTGCAACTTGGACAATTGGATGGGGAACAGGAAATTCATTTCTGGTTTGGCACCTATGTCTCTAATGGACACAAGCAACCTGTAAATGGTTCATCTCCCAGGGCCCTGCTTGTAAATGTTTAATCTCCCAAACCCCTGCTTACACTTATCAAGGGTATCAGAACTTGTCAGAGATTTGGGATGTGTGACTAAGCTTAAAAAGGCCCTTGTGGTCATTAGGCTAGTAAACACCTATGAACCTATAAGAGGGCAAAGAGTGACATAGATCTATAGTCTCTATAAGTTTTGGGCTGGGGTAGTTTGCGAAGTGGTATAATGATGGTATGTTTCAGGGCTGGTGGAACAATTCCTGTGACTTTATAACTGAAAGGTTATAAATATAAGTTAGGGGGGTTAGCTATTTTGTCTACTGCCTTCCTAAGGAAGTTAAGGTGGATTGCAGAGAAGGTAGAGGTGAAAGGTTTAGAGTTTTAATAACTTTTTAGATGTTTCTTAGAAACAACTCAGAAGTGGAAGTTGACTACAGTACAGCTGTGTACACTTACTATAAATGTAGATGTTCGAGTGTATTCACGGTTGCAGTCATTACATTTGGGTAATCTGCTGGCAGGTTGCCCTCAGTCGGCCTGATTAACAAAGTCTTGAGTCCTGCGTCGGTTGCTGTCCCTTCTTCCATGACGTCAGGTCGTCAGGGGTATAAAACATGCAGCTGACGCCATTACTTCAGTTTTTCTTGCCCCAGATGTCAGGTGCCCCCCAAATGGGGAGCAAATAGAATTAAAAACACAAAAAATATACCTCCAATCCCAAAAGCAAATACACCAAACAGGCTTATAAGCATAGTGAAAGAAAGTATAGGTATAGTCAGAAAAAAATAGGGGGCTGGAGGGAGGGTAACCGGGACTGCAACAGTGAATACACTCAAACATCTACATTTATGGTAAGTGTACACAACTGTACTATGTTCTTCGTGTTTCACTGTTGCAGTTATTACATTTGGGTAGATTAACAAAGCTATGGTAGAGTGGAGGAAATTATACAGCATTAGGACCAGCTATAAGGCCCTGCAGAACAGCAGTGGCAAAGCCAGCTCTGGATTTAGAGAAGAAAGGTAAATGGTAATGTTTGGTGAATGTATGACCTGAGCTCCAGGTAACAGCTTCTAGAATGCCTCTGGTAGGAACACCTCTGAGAAAGGGTGTAGAAGTAGATGCAGCCCTGGTGGAATGAGATCTGATCCCCTGGGGGATAGTTTTACCATGGTGCATATAGCAGAAATTAATACAATGGCTTATCCATTTGGAAATAGTCTGCTTTGAAATAGCCTTTCCTTCTGCCCCTGCAGCAAATGCCACCAGTAGTTGTTCAGATTTTCTTTGAGATTTTGTCCTGTTTAAGTAAAATCTAAGTTGTCTGTATACATCCAATAAATGCAGAATCCGTTCCCCCTTGTTCTATGGATTGGGAAAGAAAGCTGGCAAATGAATGGTCTGATTAAGAGCCACACTGGATACCACCTTAGGCATGAAGGATGGATTGGTCCCGAGAGACACCCTGGCCACATGAAAAATGATGAAAGGCTCCACTGCCATAAGAGTCTGTAATTTGGAAATCCTTCTAGCTGAAGTGACTGTTAAAAGGAAAGCTGTTTTCCAGGATAGAAATTTTAAGTCTGCAGTCGCAGCTGGCTCGAAAGGAGAGAGAGAGTGAGTTTTTGCAATACAAAATTGAGGTCCCAGGCAGGGGTTGGAGCTCTTCTGGGTGGACTTAAGTTTTTGGCCCCTCTGAGATACTGATTTAGCAAAGGATGAGAGAAGAGGGGAAGTTCTGTGTTGCAATGAGCGGAAATAGCTGAGGCATGGATTTTTATGGAAGAAAATGACAGGCCCTTATGAAGCATCTCGGTTAAGTATTGTAAAATCTGAGGAATATTGGGCACTGCTGTGCTTATCCCTTGTGACTGATTCCAGGCACAGAATCTTTTCTATTTGTCAGCATAAGATTTTCAAGTACTAGGCCTTCTTGCCTCCAAAATGACATCCAGCACAGGTTTGCTGAGGGATGCTAAGGGTGAATTTAGGTGATTAGCCACGCTGCAAGATTCAAAGTTTGGAGCGGTGTGTGCAGAATTTGATTATTCTGCTGAGACAGTAAGTAAGGTGTCTGAGGCAGGTGCCACGGTGGAAGGTGTGACACACTGTGAAGGAGTGGGTACCAGTGTTGGCGAGACCAGTCTGGAGCAATCAAAATCATTTTTGGTTTGTCCTGTTTGACTTTTAGTAGAACTTTGGAGAGCAGAGGCAGAGGGGGAAAGGCATAGACTGACAGGTTTTTCCAGCTGAAGGATACAGCATCCACTTTCCAGGCTTTTTTGTGATGAGTTCTTGTGCAGAATTTGTCCAACTGATAGTTCTGGGGTGAGGCAAAACGATCTATGTCTGGACTCCCTCGTTTGCGTGTCAACATGTTGAAAATCTGTGGTTCCAGTTTCCATTCGTGTGGGTCCATGAGATTTCTGCTTAGTTCGTCTGCCAGAGTATTCAGCTTTCATGGCAGGAACTGAGCTTGTAGTTGTATTTGATAGGTCAAGGCCGTGTTCCACAATGCCATGGCTAGTCTGCAAAGGGGGTAGGAGTGTGTACCCCCCTGCTTGTTTATGTACCACATAACTGCGGAGTTGTCTGTCTATCATTAATTGTCCTGGATGAAGGTAGTCCTTGAAGGCTGTCAGTGCATTCTGTACAGCTAGCATTTCTTTTTGATTGATATGAAGGTGCATTTGATTTGGGCTCCATTTGCCCTGAATGCACTTCCCTGCCAGATGAACCCCCCAAGCATAGTCTGATGCGTCTGTAGTTAGGGTTTGGGTGGCAGGGGGTGGAGTTAATGGCAGTCCCTTGTTTTGATGGCAGGCCTCTGCCCCCCATAGGAACTCTAGTTGCAGGCAAGGTATGATAGGAATCATTGTTTCCAGGTTGTGACAATGTTGACTCCATAAACTTTTTAAGTACCACTGAAGTTTCCTCATATGCAGTCTTGCATATGGAATTAGAAGAATGCAGGAGGCCATGAACCCCAAGGCTTGCAGAATTTTTCTTGCAGATAGCAGGGTTTTTGTGGCCACCTGTTTGAAGTAAGTCAACAAATTAATTTGCTTTTCTGGCGTAAGGTAAGCCATCTGGGCAGTTGTATTCAAGCTTGCACCCAGGGATGTAATTTTTTGAGGGGGTACCAGTTGTGATTTCTTTTTGTTTATAGTGTAACCTAGACAAGTTAGAACCCTTTTTACAAACGCCAGATGTTTTAGAAGAATGTCCCTGTTTTCTGCCTAAATTAGACAATCATCCAGGTATGGATATATTTGAATATTTCTTTTACTGCAAAATGCAATTACTGGAGCCAGACACTTTGTGAAGACCCTGGGCAGTGCAGAGAACTGGTAATGCAAGTAGCCTGCTTTGAAGCGGAGGTATCTTCTGCAAGATTCCCTGATTGGGATATGCAGGTAAGCATCTTTTAAGTCTAGCGTTACCAACCAGGCATCTTTGCCTAGCATAGGAAGTAACTGTTGAAGAGTCAGCATTTTGAATTTTGGAATGCCCAGAAATGTGTTTAGAGTAGATAAGTCCAGAATTGGACACCATGAATTGTCTTTTCTGGGTACCAGGAAAAGTCTTGAATAGAAACCTTGTCCCTTTTCCTCTTCTGGTACTGGTTGAATAGCCCCCATGTTTATGAAGGACAGTACTTGTTTCTGGGCCTCTGCCCACTGATTTGGGGGCAGGTCTGGCCATTCGTTTGGGATTGGCAATGTGTGGAAATGAAGTCTGTATCCCTGGGATACTATATTTAAAACCCATCTGTCCTGGGTTATAAGTTGCCAGTTTCTTACATGAAGTGCCAGTTTTCCCCCCAAAGGGGCGGCTAAAAGGTAAGTGCCTGGTTAAATGTAGAGGGAAGTCATTGAGACTGCTTACCATAGGGAGGTGTCTTGTTGTTTCCAGATTTGGAGGAGGAGGCACCCCATTGTTTTGTTCTAAAAGTCCCTTGTGACTGAAATCTGCAGCCTTTGGAATGTCTGGGTTTGACCTGAGTGTCTCTCGAAAGAACTGGAAAGGACCAGTTCTTAGTAGACCAGTGCCTACTAAATCTTGGAGGTTGCACTTGTAAGAAATCTTTCACAGTTTGCATAGATTTAGTGTGATCTTCCATCCTTTTTAAAACTTCTTCAGCCTTATTACCAAAGAGACGGTCCTGTTGTAAAGGAGCATCCAACAATTTTGCTTTAAAATGATCAGGCAGAGTTTGCTCTTTGAGCCAAGCATGCCTTCTTAGCACAGACCCAGTTACAGCAGCCTTGCAAGAGGCCTCCAAAGAATCAAAACCACATTGCAAAGTATGTTTTCCAACTTGTTCAGCTGAATGCAATAGATCCTGTAAATCTTTATTTTCCACACAGTCAGAAATTAACATCATTTTCTGTTTAAGCAGTCCCATGATATGCTGTTGATATTTAAGCATATGAAATTGACAGTTTAAAGCCCTGATTGCCAAGGTTGCAGAAGTGTAAACCTTCTTACCCCATCTATCCAGTACCCTGGAATCTCTATCAGAAGGGGTAGGATTTTTAGCAGTAGAAGCCTTAATGCCCTTAGGGCCCTGAGAAATGGATTCAGGATCTGCAATAGGATTTTTGAAAAGGAATTTGTGGGAGTCAGGAACCCTGTACTATCTGTCTGGCTTACAAGGAGCCGGAGGCAGAGAATCAGGAGCCATACTAGACTCTGAAAAAACATCATCAACAATGTGTAGAACAGGAGGTATAACAGGAGGTATAGCCAAAGGCCTATGTTGAGGAAGAAGGAAATCCCCAAGTCTCTTTTTAGATTCAGAGAAATCCTGACTTTCCCAGTGGAAATGTTCCCTTAAGGTATGTAAAGTTTCCCCAAAAGAAAAATCCTCAGGGGGAGAAGCAGAAGGAATGGAATCTTCTGCATCAGAGTCCTCATAAGTAGGTATAGACAAATCCTGTTCATTAGAAGAGTCAGAAGAAATAGAATCCTGTTCAGAAGATTCATAATCAATGTCTTGCCTAGGCCTCTTAGAAGGGGGGAGTTGACTACCCTGATCAGAGTAATTAAATCTCCAGCCATTTTGATCATTTGTTTTTTAGGCACAGGGGCCTACACATGTGGCCCAGGAGTCGTTGTTTTAGACATAGGTTTAGATTTTGGCCTTAGTTTTGAAGATGGCGTTGGTCTAATATACAAATCTGTAGGCCTGAAAACACCCTCATAAGCTGGTGCCTGCACAGCGGCTCCGGACCCATCTAAGGTAGGGACATCCACGGGTTCCATAATTGAAGCATCTCGTGGCATACCGGACTCCGAATGGGTCTCAGTAGAGGCCTGCAAATCAGAAGTAGCGGGTATCAGGGGCTGCGAAAGCACCTCAATGAGTACAGGTGAACTGGCGACTGGCTTAGGAGAAGCGTCGTCGTCAGTTTTGGACCTCGATGGCCTCTCTCTGTCTTTTTCTTTGCATTTTTTAGGAATTCCGGTAGTTGGAGTGCTAACTGACGACATGTCTGGATAATTAAAGCGTGAGCCAAAATATTTAGAAGCAAAAATATACCGATGTTTAATATTGCATTGATTAAATTTAGCACAAAACCGACAGCAAGGTACATTGTGGTCAGGGCCTAGGCAAGGAATACAGTACAAATGAAAATCCTTATTAGGTATTTGTTTCCCACAAGTAATGCAATTATTAACTTTTACTGACATCAGTAAGGAGCAAGAAAAAGTTTCCCGAATGGGGTACTTAGTTTTTTAGTTGAAGTCTTCGGTTCTGAAACTCGAAAACGAAAATTTCAGGAGTTGGCCGACGGGCACTTGCGAACTGCTTCTGCTTCGGGCACCGCGCGGCAAGAAAGACTGATGTAATGGCATCGGCTGCATGTTTTATACCCCTGATGACCTGACATCATGGAAGAAGGGACAGCAACCGATGCAGGATCCAAGACTTTGTTAATCAGGCCGAGTGAGGGCAACCTGCCAGCAGATTACCCAAATGTAATGACTGCAACAGTGAAACACGAAGAACATATACTCTGCAAGCATTTGAGCTGGGGAGGGTTACTTTGAGTAGTTTGTTGGTTAGAGCTAGGGTTGAGGAATGTGTTAGCAATAGTTTCAATGAAAGAGATAACATTTCTGTAATCCTCAGATGGATTAGTGCTAATTGTTAGAAGACGCATTGCTTGATTAGAAACATGAATCCGCCACAAATTCATGGACCAGGTCTAAAGTCAAGCAGGTCATTACAGTTGCCACGGATATAAGTAGATGAGCAGAATGAATCTTTAAGCCAGGTCTCAGTAAGAACTATTGTATAAGGGTTTTCTCTTGTGAGCTATACTTCCAAGGAGGCCCACTTGTTGTTTATACTACAGCTATTCTTCTTCTTATTTTGGCTGCTCCCGTTAGGGGTCGCCACAGCAGATCATCTGTTTCCATTTCTTCCTGTCCTCTGCATCTTGCTCTGTCACACCAACTACCTGCATGTCCTCTCTCACCACACCCATAAACCTTAACTTAGGTCTTCCTCTTTTCCTGTTACCTGGCAGCTTCATCCTTAGCATCTTTTTCCCAATATACTCTGCAGCTCTCCTCAGCACATATCCAAACTAACGTAATCTTGCCTCTCTGGCTTTATTTCCAAACCTTCCAACCTGGGCTGACCCTCTAATATATTTATTCCTAATCCTATCCACCCTCATCACACCCAGCTATTAATACATGCAATTTGCAAAAAGCTGTGACTCTTAACAGTACAGCTAAGGGTTGGGATAGTTTCTGGGATAGCGGTGGTTACTGAATACTGTAGCTTCTTCAGTGAAAATTAAAAAATAAACCACATATAATGTAAGCATTATCAAATGATGAGAATCAGCTTGAAAAGAAGTACTACTCATAAATAAAATACTCGTATTTAAATGATTACTAAATACAGTAACAAAAATTGCTGCTCTGCCAAAATGCAAATTCTAACTTCAGAAACTCATACTGACCAACATTTCACATAACAACATACACCCACAGTCAGTCTTTCTCTCTCACACACTCACACTTTTTTTTTCTTTTCAAAAACAGCATCTTATTTGTTCTTTCTGTAGAGGTAACATCTATTTTTCCAAAGTCAGATCTCACCTACTGACCAAAATTAATTTTATAATAGCTAGAATATTCAAACAGCCATTTCATCTTTACCAGTGATTACACTTTTGCTTTCTGACAAGCTTAACTTTCAATATATTATCTACCATGACTGTGCATATAAAACATAAGTGTGACAACATCTAAAGTACTTGAAAATTATGTTAATTAAAAAAATACCACCTACTCGTGTCTATATGTCTGCATATGGACTTCTCGTTTCTTGCCTAACACCTACATACATTTCATCTACCAGAATCGTCTCAACATCATCCCAAGTTTATAAATCAGTTTCATTCATTTGTTGTGATACAAATATTTGTGCGTGTAAAAAGTCTTTATGCCACTGTATCAAATATACGTCTTGTAAATAAATACACGCATGCATAAAAAATTGACTTTCCTGGCTTGAAACCAGTTCCTGTTAAAATTATCCATTGCTTTTTTCTTATACCCAAGGTTGGGTTTTAAGCCAAACTAAATGAAGTACTCTGTCAATATTATAAAAGAGAAATGTTGACTTCCACACTGATTAACAACTCTAGCTCTCCCAGTGTGAAAACAGAAACTCAACAGAGAAGGCAGGTACACTTTTGTGTTTATGGGTAAATTGCACTAACTGGCTTGTAAGTGTACTGCCTGGATGCCAGAAAAAAAAAAGAAATACAGAACACCTGGAAAGAAAACCAGCTACAAAAAGTGAGGAAGAAACAGTGACTGGGGTAAGTTCTGCAGCTGTTCAAAAAAAGCAATGCAACCTCCAGACATGACTTCCATTAACCTACAGGAAAGATACAAGACAACTGCACACAGACCTGGTTAAAATAAACAAAACTGATGGAGTTTATCAACACAAACAACAAAAGACTGGAAAAAATGGAAGAAGCTTTAAACAGACTCAAGGTGATAAAGCTGCTAACATCAGAACTTGAAATGAAGAAAAGGTTGGCTGAGTATGAGACTGCTCAAGAAGAGATGTTTCAAAAAATAATAGAATTAGAGGACAGAGCACATAGGGAAAAAGTACAGTTTTGTACCTACCATAAATGTAGATGTTCGAGTGCTAATACAGCTGCAGTAATCACATATGGGTTCTCTGCCATCAGGCGGTCCCTTGGTCGGCCGAATTCCAAAGTCTAGGTCCAGTGTCGGTTGTTGTCGCTTTCTTTCCTGACGTCAGTGAGGCAGGGGTATATATAAGACACAGCCGACACCATTTTCTTCAGTCTTTCTTGCCCCAGATGTCAGGTGCCCCCAGAAGGAAGGCAATACATAAATTATATTTATATACATGAAATGCAATATAATCAAAAATCAGTAGTTGCAAGCAAATATACCATAGAAGGATAACCCCATCAGGTTGTATGAAGAGGGGTTAGGCCCTAGGCCTTTACCAAGAGGGGAAGGAGGGAGGGAAACCTGTACTGCAGCTGTATTAGCACTCGAACATCTACATTTATGGTAGGTACAAAACTGTACTATGTTCATCGTGCATACAGCTGCAGTAATCACATAGGGGTAGAATCCCAAAGCTACGCACAGGGTGGTAGGCACTAGGTGGAATTGGGATGAGCCAGAATGCCCTGCAACACAGCAGTGGCAAAGCCTGCTCTAGTTTTGGAATATAAAGGCAGGTGGTAGTGTTTTGTGAAGGTATGCACAGAACTCCAAGTGGCTGCCTCCAAAATATCTTTGGTAGGAACTCCTCTGAGGAAGGCTGTAGAGGTAGCTGTGGCCCTGGTGGAGTGGGATCTAATGCCTGTAGGGACAGATTTTCCATGATAGGAGTAACAAAACCGTATGCAGTGGCCTATCCATTTTGAAATTGTCTGTTTGGTTTTTTAGGTACCATTGAAGTTTCCTCATATGCAACTTTGCACATGGGATTAAAAGAATGCAAGATGCCATGAAGCCCAGAGCCTGCAGGATTTTCCTTGCAGTAAGCCTGGTACAATTTGCTAGTGTTTTGAAGTACTGAGTTAGTTGCCCCTGTTTTTCTGGCGTAAGATAGGCCATCTGGGTGTTTGTGTCCAAGTTGGCACCCAGGAAAGTTATTTTCTGAGATGGTGTTAGCCTGGATTTCTCTTTGTTGATTGTGTATCCCAGAGAATTCGGTAACCATGTTGCATAAGCCAGATGTTCCAGAAGTATATGCTTGCTGTCCGCTTGGATCAGGCAGTCGTCCAAATAAGGGTAAATTTGTATCCCTTGAAGTCTGCAGTAGGCAATTTCTGATGCCAGGCATTTCGTGAATACTCTGGGCACAGTAGATAAGCCAAAGGGCAATGCAGAGAATTGATAGTGTATTGAACCTGCAAGAAATCTGAGGTATCTTCTGCAGCTTTGTCTGATTGGGACATGCAGGTATGCCTCCTTGAGGTCCACTGTTACCAGCCAAAACTCCTTGCCCAGCATGGGAAGAAGCTGCTGTAATGCGAGCATCTTGAATTTTGGTACGAGTAAGAATGTGTTCAGGATGGATAAGTCCAAAATGGGTCTCCAGTCGGTTCCTTTCCTTGGTACCAGAAATAGCCTGGAATAAAAACCTTGACCTAGTTCGTGAGTAGGTACCTCTTGAATAGCTTTCATGTCTATGAGCTTTGAAATTTGTAGTTGTGCCTCTGCCCTTTGATTGTGTGGCAGGTTTGGCATGCCTCTCATTTTTGGAAGTGTGTGAAAATGAAATCTGTAGCCTCTGTTTATAACGTCCAGGATCCATTTGTCTGTTGTGACAATGTGCCAATTTCTTGTAAATAATGCCAGCTTTCCTCCCAAGGGTGCTGCCAGCTGGTATTTGCTTGGCATGGAAAGGAGGAAGTCATTGGGTTTGTTTCCTGTATTGTTGTGCACTGTCCTCACCACCTCTTGGTGCTGGAGATTGCCATTGCCTGCCTCTATATGATCCTTGTGATTGCCCTCTGCCCCTTGTGCGTCTGTATCTACCTCTTTGGGGCTTGTCCGTGGCTGGAAAGGACCAGCTTTTAGAAGGCCAATTTCTGCTAAAACGTGGTGGTTGAACCTGTAGAAAAGCTTTGACTGTTTGCATAGATTTGGCTTTTTCTTCCATTTTCCGTAGTATCTCCTCAGCATTAGTACCAAATAGCACATCCTTTTGTAAAGGAGCATTTAATAGTTTAGCTTTCACATGATCAGGCAAGATTTGTTCCCTAAGCCATGCATGTCTACGAATGACTGATCCTGTAACAGCAGCTCTACTTGAGGCCTCTAGGGCATCATAGCCACATTGTAAAGTGTGTTTACCCACTTGCTCTGCACTATGCATCATATCCTGCAACTCCTTCAAATCTGGTTGTTCAGGTTGAGACATTTTATTTCTTAATTGTGATAACAGAAACTGCTGATATTTAAGCATATGAAACTGACAATTTAAGGCCCTCATAGCTAGGGTGAACGAGGTATATACCTTTTTTCCCCACCTTTCTAAGGATCTTGACTCTCTTTCTGAAGGAAGTGGATTCTTAGCAGTAGAGGCCTTCATTCCCTTGGGGCCTTGGGAAATGGTTTCAGGGTCAGCATTATGGCTTTTGTAAAGAAATTGGTGAGAGTTAGGAACCCTGTAGTACTTATCAGGCTTGACTGGGGCAGGAGGCAGTGAATCCGGATTAAGGCAAGCCTCCGAGTAAACATCATCAAGTACATCCAAGTCAGGAGGTATCGCCAGAGGTCTGTGTTTAGGTAACAAAAGAAATTCCCTAAGTCTTTTCTTGGAATCAGAAAAGTCTTGGCCTTCCCAATGGAAGTGTTCCCTCAAGGTGTGCAAGGTTTCCCCAAAAGAAAAATCCTCAGGAGGAGATACTGAAGGAATGGACTGCTCTGCGTCCGAGTCTTCAAATGGGGAGTAAGAGTGTTCGTCTACATCAGAATGTTCTGAAAAAATGGAGCCCTGATCAGAAGAGGGAGAATCCTCCTCCAGTCTGGGTCTCTTGTCTGGAGAGGGTTGGGAACCCCTGATAAGAGTAATTAAATCTTCAGCCATTTTAAGCATCTGCTTTTTATGCATGGGGCCTGGGGATGGGCCCTGTGCAACAGGCCTCTTGGGATGCCTGGCTGATTTGGACTTAGTAAAGGCCTTAATGGAAAAGGAAGATGAAGGTCTAAAGACACCATGGGTGGAAGTGGACCTGTCCACATTAGGAGGCTCAATGCTCACAGTGGCTTCAGTGGTTGTAGTCTGGCTCTGGGCCGAGGAACCTGCGGTCTCGGTTACAGACGACACCGCCAAAGACGTGTCGTCGGTAGTCAGGGACTGCATAGGCGTCTCGCTGAGAACCGGACCACGTGTAGCCAGTTTTGGCGTCGTGTCGGTCCTTGTCCTTGCGTTTTTTGGTCAAAACGGTAGTCGGAGTCTCCAACGACATTTTATAATCAAAGGCTGTACCAAAAAAGTGTTGGGCGAACTCCGCCTGACGCTTAATAGTGCGTTTATTGAAAGTCGTGCAAAAGCGACAGCCCGAGACATCGTGGTCTGGGCCTAAACAAGGTATGCAAAGGGAATGGAAATCCTTATGCGGTATTTGCTTCCCACAAGAAATACAATTGTTAACTTTTTCTGACATCGGTCTGAGGCAAGAAAAGTTTCTCCAACGGGGTACTTAGCTTTAATGAAGACTTCGGTTTCCAATTTTACGTAAATTCAGGAGCTGGCCGACCGGCACTTGCGAACTGCTTCTGCTTCGGGCACCGTGCGGCAAAAAAGACTGAAGAAAATGGCGTCGGCTGTGTCTTATATACCCCTGCCTCACTGACGTCAGGAAAGAAAGCGACAACAACCGACGCCGGACCTAGACTTTGGAATTCGGCCGACCGAGGGACCGCCTGACGGCAGAGAACCCATATGTGATTACTGCAGCTGTATGCACGATGAACATCCTGAGATTTTCAACTATACCACAGAAGCTGGAAGGAACAGACTGCATTAATTTTATGAAAGTACAAATAAGCAGTTGGACTGGTACACAGCAGCAGCTGTTAACTGAAAGAGCACATCATGTGTATGCTCCAAACCTGGCTATGAGAAAGCAACCTAGATCTTTAATAGTGAAGATGCAATCCTGCCAGCAGAAGGAGTTGATTCTAACAAAATTGTGGCAGAAGGACAAAAAACTAAAAATGGGAAACAGCAGAGTGTTTGTGGAGAATTACTCATTGTACACCAAGCAGAAGAGGAACAGATTCATTCCACTATTCAGGGAATGTTGAGACACAGGTGTGAGAATCCAACTGTTGTACCCAGCTGTTTTCAAGCTATTCTTCCCTGGAGGGGCAAAATAATTTTTTGATGAAGTACATGCGAAGAAATACAAAGTCTGTCCAACAAAAAGTGAGATGTGAAGCAGAAGGAGATTCTGATTCTTGTTCTTCTGGTAATAAAGACCAGAGAAAGACTATCATCAATAAACACCACAGCACAAAATAAGAAAAGAACACAAAAGCCAGCACTTTACCAGTGTATTTTAATAACAGCGATCTGGTACCTCGGCAATTCGCCTTCAAGGATCACACTTAATTGAGTGTGGACATAAAGTTTATATACACACACTCTCATCAATTAACATTAGTCAATTACATAATCAATTAATTAAGTAACATTTTCAAATATTTTTTAATGTTTTTTAAAGTGACCATAAATTACTAAAGATAAATATTTATCATTTAAATATATAATAATACTTAAATTCCCAATTCCTGATTCATACCATTAGGTTTTAAAGTCTGAAACTTGAAAATCATTCTTGTTTCTAACTCCAATAGCTTAACTACGATGAGACTAGAAAGACTATATCTGAGAAACCTTTCCCATTCTTAACAGACAATTCTTGAGTGAAGGAGGGGAGCATGAGAGTTGACTAGAAGAATCGAGAGTATGTTGGAACTGAAGCAGAGAGAGGATGTGGGAGATGGAGATGAACAACAATAATACCAGTAACCTAATGTGAGACTACAATGCAATAATTATATTTATGAAATATGACAGAACAGGAAAATCTGGAAATATTGGACTTTTTCAAAAATTGTTGGACTCCTGGGGGATTCAAGTATATGCCCTACGTCATGTCATTAATGTCTGGAAAAATGCTTTGGGGAAGGGAAGAGATTGGAGAAAGTTAACTGCAAGCAAAGAAAACATTTTTTCTTAATAGTGCTATTTTTGTGGTGTGTAGTTTTCTTTGTATGCTATAAAGTAAGGTTTTCTCAGTTATTTTTAAGTGTAATGGGAACTGCAAATAGGTGCTGCTGCCCCTCCTCTTTCTCCCGTCTCTCTCTCTCTCTCTCTCTCTCTCTTTTTGTTTAGTTTGTTTTAAGAAATGTAGGCACTGGAATGTTAAAAAGGCTGATTAAAACAGCATGACAAAAGAAAAATTAATGTCCTTTTTCTCAGTCTTGCATGGGGGAATGACTGGATTAAAGATATTCGATTTATTTAGTAACAAGTGTTAAGAGAAAGCAAGTAAATGAAAAAGAATATTGAATAATATGAGTTTTTTTTCTAGCAAATGAATGTATGCTTGGTAGCAATTCTGTATCTGGCCCTCATGTCTCCATGGAAACAATCTGATAAAGAAGAACAGACTGTCTGGTTCTCATGTCTCCATGGAGACAATCTGATAAGGAGAACATGGCTGCCTGGTTCAGTCTGGGAGAGAATGATTGGTGGGGAAAAAAGAAGAGAAACTGGCTAGGAGATACTGTGCTGTGAAAACATTTAGGGGTTTTAGCAGCTGGTAGAACTATAAAGATAAGACAAAGCCAGTTAGCACTTAGTAGAAAGCACAGGCTGCACCATGTGTCTTAGCATGGATAACCTTTCATTTAGGTTAACTAAAATCTATGAGTGTGGCTGTCAGTTTGGGACATTTGCTTCCTATTAGGAGGGTAAAACTTCAATATTTGAAGATGTACATAGTTTTTTGTGTGTTAATATTAAATTAATAGGTTTTAAGGAGTATTGTTTTTTTTTTTGAGAGCTTTCAATAAAACAAAAAGTTTTGTGAGATGTGACATAGGCTAAAATGGATATGAGAAGAAACAACTGTATAAAAGTTCAACCTGCCACACAGTGTATGCATGTAACAAAAGTTGGAATTAGGTATTTAACAAAAAAGATGTTTTACACAAAAGGTGGTAATAATAACTTTTTAATACAATAATGCTTTCTGTTGTTGTGTCTTTCGGCTTTTCCCGGTTAGGGGTCGCCACAGTGGAACTCCAGTCTGCTAATGACTGGCAGTAGATTTTTACTTGCTGAGTTGCCGGCCCAGACGCACAACCTTCAACGAAGGTACGCCTATTCACGCATGTCTCCACACAGAAGACGCTCTAGCTGAGAATCGAACAGGACAACGTCTTACTGTGAGACGACAATGCTACCGCAGCACCACCACTGCAGTATCCATGCCTTTAAATGTCAAGGGTATCACAGATAAACACAAAAAAGAAAGAAAAGTGAACTATACTAAAAAATGTAGAGTACACATAGCTATGTTACAGGAGACACACTTGGAAAGAACTGAACATGTGAATTTTATGACGAAACATTTTCAGGATGGTTATTCATCAGAATATCTGCGACAAAGAAAAAGATGAGTACTTACATTAATTGCAAGAGGACATCCAATAGTGATGGAAGAGGATAAAAAAGATAATGGCAGATTTGTAGTGCTAGGGGGCTACTGGCAACGGAGGAGGATTACACTGGCATATATTTATATTCCACCTAAAACTGCTATAATGGAGGTTATGAAAATTTAGGGAGAAATAATCAGTTTCCAGCAAGGAATATTACTTATAGGTGGTGAATGGAATTTGATTTGCAGCAGTGAAGATGTGTCTGGAGGGCCCGGAAGGGAAAGTATAATAAAGGAGGGTATATTTGTGAAGACATTTATGAAAATGGAAGATGTGAATTCAGTAACAGGAGTTCGGAACGAATTTATATATTATTCCCCAAGGTATTAAAACTGGGCTAGGCTAGACAGAATTTACATTTCACAGGAACATGTGTTGTTTCATTTAAGGTCTTGATGCACACCAAATAACTATTTCAGAACATGTGCCAATAATAACTAAAATAAAAACAGAGTAATGAAATAAAAACAAAGTAAACTTTGTCGATCAGATGTACTTAGCAGAGCCAGCTGAACGAAATTTCTTTGCTTGGTCCCAGTGCAAGACATAACATACAATTAGAGGGACACTAAGACAGATTCACATACAGTAATAGTTCAGATACTTGACAACTCACAAATTATCACAGACTGAACAATAAGACATTAGACAATATTATATTAATAGGTATTGCACAGAATAAGAATTCCCATTGTGATTTGCTTAGAATATTGCACATTCACATTAGCAATATGAAAAACTCTGTTCATATTGCACATATATGGAGTGATGACTCACTCTGGTTAGTGCACTAACAGTAATAAAAGAAATCGACTAACTGTTCCAGTTATTAAGCAATTTCCAAATAGTTACTATAGACAGTATACCACAGCTTGTGGCATACTGATGATCCTGTTATCTACTGTCATGGTTGACATTTGAGTTCAGCAGCCTTATGGATAGATGGAAGAAACTCCCGTTCAGTCTAGATGTTTTGCAATGTAAGCTACGATACTGTCTACTCTAGGAGAGGTGGAAGAACATGCCATGCACAGGATGGGTGGAGTCATCTATTATCTTCCTAGCTCTTCCCACACACCTTGTCTTATGCAGCTCATTCATGGATGGGACTGAGGAACCAATGATTTTTTTTACACTGCCTTCACTACCATCTGGACAGCTTTGCGATCAGATACTTTACAGTTTCCATACTATACAATGATGTTATTAGTGAGGATACTCTCGATAGTCCCCCAATAGAAGGCCTTGAGGATGGTCTGTGCCAGGTTTGCCTTCCTCAGTTTCCATAGGAAGTGCAGATGATGATGTGCCTTCTTCACTGTGCAGTTAATGAGAGTCATCCAGCATAACTCATTGGAGATATGTATCCTCAAAACCGTGGTACTTTTGACTCTGCTGTTAAACAACTGTGTTTTGATAACAACACTAGATCAGAAAAAGTTTTAGCACAATGATTCAGGCAACAGAAAGTAGAAAGGGCCATCACCAAACTCAGGGAGCCTATAACAAGGAAGGTAACAAGAGATCCTGTAGCGGTATTAGAAATATTTCTAAAATTCTATGAAAGTCTGTATAAAGCAGAGAAATATGGAAATCAAGAAAAGATACAAATGAAAATGTTTATGGAAGAATTAAATATGCAAAGGTTAAAGGCAGATGAGGCTCAATTACTAACCACTAGGATAAGAAGAGATGAGACAAAAATTGTGATGTATAACCAATCTACAGGAAAGTCCCCAGGAATAAATGGTATTCCTGTACAAGTTTGGAAGCTAGGAGGGGAAAAACCAATAAAGATCTGGAAGGTTTTGTTTAACAGCATATTAAGAGGAAAAGTACCAACATCCTGAAGAAAGCAGTGGTAGCTGTAATAGCTAAAGAGGGTAAAGATCCATCAGATCCAGCTTCATACAGGCCCATTTCAATAATAAACCATGATTATAAAGTGTGTATGTCTATAATGGCTAAAAGAATGGCAAAAGTAATGCCAAAATTGATAGATATAGATCCATGTTGATTTGTGAAAGGGAGGCAAACATTTGACAACATTAACAGAACACCGATGATCCAGAGGGAAGCAGAATGTAAGAAAATAC